>NC_140961.1:47536654-47566654 GCF_056783735.1 Eptatretus burgeri
TCTCTGAAAAAACCTCTTCTCTCTCAAAACTTGGTTTATTTATCAATCTCGAAGCTTCTTTCCAAGATGTTGCGAATCTAATGTTTTGTCTGTTTCTAACATTTTCCATAGTCTTTCCAAATACAGCATTATTCATTAATTTATAAAAGTCCCCTTCAAATTTTACTTTTGTATTTGCTCTCATATCTGTATTAAATTGAATATACTTTTTCACCCAAGGACTTTGTTTAAATTTTAAAACTCTATGAATTTTAGCTACTCTCAATCCTTCTCTCAAAAACTGTTTTAAGCTTCTCTGATGTAAAACATATCCCTCTTTATCATAGAATGTTGTTAATAACTTTTCTGTTGATTTGCCTTTAATATTAAAACTTTTATGATAATCACTTAACCATTCTTTCTTTGGAGTTTCTTTCTCACATGCAAAAGGAAGATCTTTATGCTTATTATGAAGATCACTCGGGTACCTCAAATCAACTTCAAAATAATAACCTTCTTCTTCGTCATTCAATTCCTCTTGAGAAGAAATAACAATATTCATCAAAGCCTTTTCATAATCCTTTTCTTCCACCCACTCTAATTTACCATAAGGCAGAGATTGAGACATTGCCCATCCATACAAATTATTAGCATCAAAATACATCAAATAATTACTATCTTTTTCACTATCATAATTTGGAAGATATTTATTATTTGCTTTAGCATATCTTTTTGAACATACTTGTGATATTCCACCTCTCTTGGACTTCTCAATCATCAAAAGCATATCCACATCACTGATTAAATCTATATCTTGTTTTGTCATTTTCAACATTGCACTCCAAGCTAAACCAGGAGCTGTGAAATAGTGGGCAGGATCTAATCCATAACAATTTTTATTATGACAGAGTGATCTAAAAGCTTCAAACACATCAGCTAACAATAAAACATCTGTTTTTAGATATAAATCGTGATATTCTCCAAGGTTCTTTATCTTAAATATTTTCCATATTTCTTGTGCGTGTTTATATTCCTTATCACTTATCTCTTCTTCATAAAGGTTATTATAGAAACTTTCTTTTGAAGGAAGTTGTGTTTCTTTAAATCTCATAAATGAATCCATATAATCATAAGGATAAATTCCCTTACTTGTAAGAATTTTCTCTTTACTTTGAATTTCATTCCTTGTTTGAATTTCCTCTCTCGTAAGAATTCCTTCTTTAATCAGAATTTCATCTTTAATCTGAATTTCCTCTTTAGTTCGAATTTTCTTTATAATTAGAATTTCATCTTCAGTTAGAATTTCTTCATTAATTAGAGTTTCCTCTTTACTTTGAATTCTCTCTTTAATCTGAATTTCCTCTTGAGTGAGAATTTCCTCTTTTGGAAAGAATGAATTAAGATTTGGAAAAGAGTCCGTGGAGCTTAGATTTGATGCGAGGTAGGCTAGTGGTGTTCCCATAAACTTGTAAGAATCTAAAAACCTAATACGAGTTATAGGTTCTGTGAATATCATTTTTGAAAATGAAATATACTTTTGACTTGTGTTTGTTATGGCAGAAATATTCCCTGGTGTTTTTGAAAGTTCATTTATAAATAGATGTGTATCATAGTTGGCGCTGTTGTGAAGAAAGACTGGAATAAAAGAAGGTAATTTATAATTAAGATTACAACAGGAATGAGCGGGACCTCTATATTTACCAGTAAGATGACAATGGTCTCTAACTTTAGACTCCTTAATTTCCCCCTCACAAATATGACAGATATTGTTCATTCTAAATTCTAATTTTTCTTCTTTGGTTAATTTCATCGGTTCATTTGTTTCTTTCATTAATTTAGTGAGTCTTATACAATCCTTTTCTAATCGTTTTACAAACTCTTGTGAAGCATTTTTTCCACGATAATGTTCAAGTTTGTTATACTTTTCTCCAACAGATGATTTGATATAATAACAGAAACCACAAGGAATATGTTTTTGATATTTATTTGTATATGGTTCTTTTGGATTAGGAGAAGCAGTATTTATCTTTTTAAGGATACATTCAAAATCAGCGTATATCACAAATGGGTGCATGATAGATTTATTATAATCTTCAAAATAAATCTTTTCACCAGGTTTAGGCATTGTAATTACAGCTGATTTATGATTACTACAATATTTTGAATGTTGTTCTAATCGTTCTTTTGTATGAAATGAATTAAGACATCGCTTACAAGGATATATTTTGTTTGCTGTTCTGAATACCTGAGAAGAGATTAATCTTGATAAATTATTGATGTATGTGTAATGTGAATTCTTTCCAACACTAAAATATAAAAGGTCAATGTGTGTTTCTTCATTTTTATAGTTGTTTGAAATTTTTAATATTTGAACTTTGTTTGTATCCGTTAATCCATATACATTAATAGAAAGATTATTCTTTTTCTCAAATTTAGGAATATCTGTTAATGGCATTGGGAATTTAAAATCTTTAATGTCCAAGGTATTCTCATATTTCATATATTGTTTTACTCTTTCTGAATTACATTTTGGTGGATGTAAGTGAGCAAGAACAGACCAGAGAAAACATTTATTATCATTGTTCTTAATATTAACAACTGCCTTCTTTAGTTTTATTTCTTTTGGTAATTCAATATAAGAAGAAGCTTTAAGAGGGTTTGATTTTAGAATGTGTATATCTAAAAAGATGATTTTTTTAATATTGAATCCACTTCCTACCACTGTATTATCAACATCCTTCTCTTGTCTTGATAGTTCTTCATAAACCCCACTATTCAAAAAATCTTGAAATGATGTTATAAAATGAAGATCTGTTCTCATATAAGGAGTTTGTTCTTCATCTTGTCTTTTCATATTCATTTTCACTCCCATATAAAACTTTAAAGTTTTCATTTCTTTTAATGTCTTTTTAATAAATTTTTCAACATCGGGTTTCACTATTTCAATTGATTCAGCTATTGATGATGGACCGGGTTCTCCCAATTGAAAAATCCTTATTTTTATATGCCCTTTAAATGCCTCATCAGTGTTTTTAATATAATAGTCTCCCTTTACTTTAAACTCATTTTTCTTGTGTTTTTGTGATTGAAGATGTTGATTATAACTACTCTTCAAAACATCCTTTGAACAGATATCACAATGTTTTCTTTCCAACTCAAGAGGAGATATTTGATGAAATAGATTAAATGTGTGTTTGTTGGTTCGGAGGTGTTTTCTATAATGTTTATATTCGTGATTACAAACATCGCAGTACGTTGTATTCACCATATTTATAGAATAAAACTTTGCTTAAACTAAAATTTTCTTGATGAAAATTTCGTTTAATTTATAGGTGAATCTGTGCTTAAAAACATTTTATCCTCCAACTTTTTCACTTAATAAATACAATGTTTCAAGACACAAAAGACAAGTTTCAATCAATCTCTTCATCTGTTAAAGATACTGAGAAATATGTCAAGGATGTAAAATTGAACAAAGATAAATATAACAACTATTGGATAAAAACTATTATGGTAAATAATATGAGTTCTTCAATTTCCTTCAGTGGAAGGGCTTTTAGTATACCTGGTAGAACATCAATTAAAGTATCTCTAACAAAAGTTTCTCCTCTCCTTCTAGTAATATATTCAAAACTAGAAAAAGCAATGAAACAAGAAAAAGTATCAAAGAACAAAAACCTTATGGATGAAGCTTTAGAAAGAAAAGATAAGACCATCTGTAATATGCAAGGAGAAATTTGTATTTTTTTCAACAACCTTAAAGATGTAAATCTTGATGAAATAAAGGATGTTAATATATCAGGTGAAATGACATTTCGTTCAATAGTAGTTAACGATAATTTTAAAATTACCTTTAATATAAAAAATGTTGTCGTTGAATCTGATAATGAAAAAAGTATATCGATATCGATGGTAATATACAACTGAAAGTATAGATGAATTTCAGTTTAAGTAAAGTTTTACTTTATAAATATGCTAGACTTTCCTGATTCTCCATATGACAAATTTGAGAATTGTCCTGCGTGTGAAAGACGGGGATTAAACACAGAGTCAAAAGCCTATAAACAATGTATATTCTGTGATTATCTTCTAATTAATGATAATAAAAAATATAAAAAGGAAAATAATTCTTTTAGATTTACACCAAAAATGAATTACTTTACAAGATTGATTAGAGAAATGAATGTAAAGTATGAGGATGATAACACACCTTTCCTTACAAGGGAAGAAACTGAACGTATAAGAGAAATGTTCAAAGGATTGTTGTTGTATATTATTCATGGATGTAATTTTCAGGGAAATATCAACACAAGATATTGTATAAATAAAATAATGGATTATCTTGAAATTAAACCTGAACTTAGGATAAAATATAGAGTTTCTAAAAAAGCTAATAATAAATTAAATAACCTGTTTTTCAAATATATAAATGAATGATTTTTTACCTATTTGGGAAAATAAGATAAAATTTAACAACCATAAAAATCTCCCAAATTCATTAAGATGTCTCATAGTTGGTTCAAGTGGATGTGGAAAAACCTGCTTACTTTTAAAAATGCTCCTCACTCCCAACTTTTTAGATTATGATAATTTAATAATTTTCACAAAGTCGAGTTTTCAACCAGAGTATCAACTACTCTCACAAGGTTTTAATGCTGGTCTTCAAAAAGAAGATATAATAGGTTTATTTAAACGTCAAAAAAACCTAAATGATTATAACATTGAAGATATAATTCAACTATTTTGTGATACACAGAGATGTAAAAAGAAATCAAATCTTATAACTTGTATTCTTAGTGATAATACGGATGATATACCGTCTCCCCAAGATTTGGATAAATCAAAAAAGAACCTCGTTATCTTTGATGATTGTGTTAATGAGAGAAACCAAACGGTAATGGACAGCTACTACACAAGAGGGAGACATTCTTCTTGTAATTGTATTTATCTTAGTCAATCGTACTTTCAACTTCCTCGTCGTTCCATCAGAAACAATGCTAATACTTTTATTTTATTCAAGTTAAATTCAATAGATATCAATAATTTTTGGAGAGATAATTGTTCTACATTATGTAGTAAAAAGAAATTTGAGGATTATATGAAGCACACGACTGAAAAATATAAATATATTGTTGTGAAACAAGATGAGATATTAAGGGATATATTTTTTGTTTTATAAACAATTACATATATAAATGACAACTATTATTATAAATCTTGTGGGTAAATCTGCTTCTGGAAAAAACTTTCATAAATCAAGGTTCTTGTGTAGTACAAATGAGAATATTGTAAATTTACTTAAAAAACACCCCGTGATACGCATTGTATCAACAACAACTAGAGCAATAAGACCTGGAGAAGTAAAAGGTGAAGATTATCACTATATTTCAGTGGAGGAACATATGCGATTGAGGAATGAAGGACAAATATTTGAGGAGGTTTCTCTTGGTACAACAAAATATTCACATTGTAAGAGTGAGTTAAAGAAACTAAAATCTGGTGGTGTTGGGATATTAGAAACTAATCCAGAAGGAACGAGACAAATTATTAAATATCTGAGCGGAGTGAAGATTTTATCATTCGGTTTTGATGTTGATGAAGAAACTCAACACAAACGTATGAAAAGCAGAGATGCAAGGATTAGTGAAGAAGAAATTACAACTCGCATTAATGTTAATAAAGAATTTGATGAAATATTTAAAGAAAAGGATTTATTTGAACACATCTACTTGAATGATGAAGAAAAGGAAAATTTCCCTGTTGATCTTTACAATTCATTAAATGATATTTTACAATAAATAAATGGATACAAAAGAAAGAGCAAGAAGATTTAAGGAACATCAAGAGTTGGTTTCAAAAGTTGTAAAACAACAGGAAGACATAAAGAAGAAACGCAGACAGAAACTAACGGGCGAAGAAGCATTTGAAAAAAACAAGAGAAATTTTTTAAACCACTTTTAAAAACTTCCCAAGAAAAAATGAAAGATGTTTCCACAGTTCCCACAGTAGAATATACTCCCAGAAAGCTCCAAATGTTAAAAGATTTCAGTCAAATGACGGAGGAAGAATTAGAGCATATTGGAGAATTAGAACATGATGAAGGTTTATTTCAACAACTGGAAGAGATTAATCATCCCCCTGATTATATTGTGAATGCTGTTCAAAACAATGAATATTCAGCGGATTCAAAAACCAAAGCAGGACTCATTCCAACAGAACAACCAGCAATATTTCATCTTGTTCAAGAAAAGGTATTGATATTTAATGATGAATTAAGCTTCTTAAGTTCTGCTCAACCCCCTGTTAAACTAACTCCGAGATTAATGTTTCTTCTCACAAAAGATGGAAGACAAGGTTCAACTGTGAGGGATGAATCAAAGTATATTGATAAACCATTGGATATGGAAAATAATGATGATAGAGTATATATTGATTTGCTGAACACTCTAAATTATAAGGTTATTCTTTCTGGTAAAAGTAGGAAGAATGAGAAGGAGAAACACATTATTCAGGCTTTAAGTATCCTTGGTTCAGGTATTAGTTTTCTTCCAAATGACCCATCGCAATTAGTTAATAGACTGTTATTGTTGTTCGGCAGTAAGAAGGCTGGAAATAACAATTGTTTTAATGAAGCATCAGCCATTTTAGATCAGTTGATGAACATGAAAATAATTAATAAATCTCAATATAAAGACATTTTATCTCATATTAAATAAGATGAGAAGCACAATCCTGAGTTTTAATTTCACAACAAGCGACCACACATCTTCATTCCCATACCCACTACAACTTGACACAACAAAAGAATATGAGGCATCTTTATTGTCCATGGAGACTTATAATACCTTATTTAATATAACCGAGAAAAATGACAAGTTTAGTTATAATCCGGGAAGTGGATACAAAAGCGATAACAGTCTCACCGGAGCATACGAGATTTCTCAAATATCTTCCGAAATTGCTCGTCTTATGAAAGAACAGGGTGATGAACCAAAAAATATTGTTATAAACATTCAAAAACATACTTCAAAATCAACGATTAAAGTTAAAAATAACTACAAGGTTGATTTCACAATTGATAATTCATTTAGAGAGTTATTAGGTTTCTCCTCAAAAAGATTGAAACTAATGGGACGTTTTACAGTGATAATGTCATTCAAATATCCTCAGGAATAAATTCGGTGTTAATTCACTGTGATTTGATTGATGGTGCTTATAATGATGGATTAAAAACAAATACAATATTTTCATTCAGCGCATACTCAACCCCAATTGGTTATAAATTCAATATGGAGCCTAAAAATTTGGTTCATCTACCTGTGTCAGGAAAAACCATACACAGAGTAAATTTTAGGATAACCGACCAAGATAATCGTGTGATTTCTTTTAATGGAGAAGTTATATCCATCAGAATTCACCTACGTGAAGTTTTTCAATAAATAAATACGATGGTTATTGTGAGGAAGCACGAGTTGGGAAAATATAAAATAATTACAGGGGATGGGATGTTCCTTTCCCCGTACTACAAGGGTGAAGGTATGTATCTTGGTAGAGGATACTATAAACCTAAGAGACAAAGGGGTGTTGGACATCAATTTAGAGGAGATGGGATAATTGATACTCTCATGGGTATTGGTTCAACTATTCTTAAACATAAAGACCTAATTGGTTCAACTGCTTCTGCTGTGGGAAATGTAGCAGGTGCTGTAAAGAGTATAAAAGATGCTCAGAAAGAATCTCATAAATTACAAGCAATAAAAGAAATTAAGAAAGGTAAAACTCAGTTGTCCCCCAAGAACGACAGAAAATAATTCAAATACTTGGATCAGGGTTTCAAAAGTTTTAACATCTTTTTTCCTAAATAAATACAAGTATGGAAGCAATTGATAGTATCTATGATTTGGATGATACTATTATTATCTCAAACTCCACTAAAAAAGAAGATTACTTCAAGGTAAATGCAATAACTGGAACAGACTGGAATACAAATGGTACAAAAAGTTTTGAAATAAATAATCAACAAACCAATTTGAATCTCTCCGAAAGTTTCTTGTTGTGTAAATTTAAATTCACTAAGGCTGGGAATAACACAAACGCTACACTTGTAAATGATTTCTTCTGGAAAATGTTTGATAGTGTGCGATTGTATATTGGAACACAAGAAGTTGAAGCGGTTGATTATGTCTCTGCTGTATCTGAAATGATGAAATTTACACTCTATACATTCAGTGATAGAATGGGAAAGGGGTCTGTCGAAGGTTTTATTCCTGATATGTCAACGGGAACAAACACAGACCCTGGATATATTCAAAGGAAAGGAATGTATAATGATGATACAAAAGCAGAAAATAGTTTTACTGTGGCAGTTCCTCTTAAAGGTATATTTGGATTTTGTGATTATGATAAAGTTCTGTATGGTCTTAAAATTAGATTTCAACTACAAAGGAATGATAATGAAAATAGATTGCTTTTTGGTGTTGGTAGTGCTTTTGGTGAACAGAATAAATTTGTAATTGAGGAGATGAGTTGGTATATCAGTGAATATACTCCTAATCTTAAAACAGAAGAGATATTGAATCGAAGACTTAACTCAAAGAAACCACTCAGTGTATCATACCTCAAAAGAAGATGTCAACACGTTAAACTCAATCAAACTACTTACACGTGGAATTTGGGTGTTCTGGAAGGAAAGCCACGATATCTGTGGATGATTTTTAAAAAGCCAGATGGTGATACTGCGACTGATAAGAATAATGCATTGAGTGATAATGCTAAGGTGAAACAACTTCGCGTTTCTCTAGATGGAACATTTTATCCACGAGATAGATTGGAAATTAATTGGGAAAAAAATGATTTTGCTGAAGCATACAAGTCTTACCAAAAGGTGTGTGAAAGTAATGGAAATAAAGAACCTATTTTGGATATGACAGCATTTAAAAGTTTGTATACAATCTATGCGTTTGACCTGAGCGCTCAAAAGGAAACTATAAAGTCTAATCGAGTGGATACTTCCCTATACATTGAAAGAGGAGAGAGTGAAGAAGTTGATACATATTGTTTGCTTTTGGAAGAAACAGAATTGCAGATTAATACAGATAATGGTGTGATGATTAGTCTCACATAATTTTTTGTTAAATAAATGAGTGGCAAAGTACCAACTGGGGTATATGTTAATCAAATCAATCTTCATAAACTATCATCTTGTGTTCAAAATCAAAAGCCTTGTACGATTAACGTTAATACAATTCAGAGAAAAGGAGCAGTAAGAATTGATGTTTTGCTCACAAGAGAACAGGTTAAAATCTTGAATGACACTGGCTCACTTGAAATTAAAATGACAAAACCAATGTTGAAAAAATATTCAATAAGAGAGACGAGTGGAGGATTTCTCCCATTTCTAATTCCTTTATTTGCTGGTTTAAGTGCGGTTGGAGCATTGACGGGTGGTATTTCAACAGCGGTCAAAACTGCCAACGAAAGGAAGGCTCAACTCCAGGCTCAAAAAGAATTGGAAAGACATAACAAAGAGTTGGAGAAACAAATTAGTGGAAGTGGTGTAATTGTAGATTTTGCTGAAAAACTTGAAGGTCTGCCTGATAAAGCGAGATTGTTAGTTGGAGATATGCTTTCTTCTATAGCACAAGCAGGTGTAAAATTAACGAAAAGAGGTAATGGATTATATCTTTCTAATAAATAAATGAGCATTGATGAGTGGTTGAAAGAATTTGGAAAGAATACAACATCAAATTTACAACTTGCCAAATATTGTAAGAAATTAAAAATTCATAATGTGGTTATTTGTATGAGAGATGAATTAACAAATGTGCCGAAACATACAAAGAATATTATTATGAACTTAGAAGATAATGATGGGAACGGTTCTCATTGGGTTTGTATTTTTAATAGTCAAGACAAATATTATTTTGATAGTTTTGGTCTTCCACCATCTGTTGAAGTCATAAAATTCTTACAGAATGGTGTTTATCAAACATTTCAAGTCCAAGAATTAAATTCCAAGTGTTGTGGTCAATTATGTCTATATGTGTTATTTCAACTCAACAAAAATAAAAAAAATTTATGATATTATTTTTAATCTAATATAAATGACTTATGTTGGTAAAGATGGTTCTATCTTTGGTGTATCTCAAGAACTGGATATTGATTTATCAAATTATTATACAAAGGCACAGGCTGAACGACATAAATATAATATAAACAAAAATATTAACATGAAAAATGCTTATAAATTAAAAAATTATCCAAGCCCGACTGACGCGAATGACTTGGTGAGATTAAGCGATTTATCACAATATATATATACTTAAATAAAACGGCTGTGTATTCCAAAGATACAGAAGTGTTGATATTATCTCCAGGTCATACAGAATTCACAGTTCGAATTAAAATAAATTTTTATAAAGAAGGGCGTATCGTTTGTATGAGAATAGAACAATGGGGGTATGATATGAATGTTTTAGGGTATAATTGGTCATTTAAAATTAACCTCGAAGACCTGGAACAATTAAATCAGTCTCGTAAGGAAGAATATTATGCACTTGGTATCGAGAATGAGTTTTGTGGAGCCACGATTAGTAAACAACAAATAAAAGAATTTAATAAGGGTAAATATAATAATGGTTTTGCCCTTGTTTATCTCATGAAAACAGAAAAAACAGGATTATATATAATAAGTAAGGAAATACAAAATGATTTAACTATGGGAAGATGGGGAGGTGTTTCGTGCCATAATATTATTCTAACATATATTTCTAATACATAAATGACAGCAAGAAGGCTTCAAGAAAATTATCATTTCTGTGTCCAAGCATACCTTCAAGAAAAGGGTATTCGTTATTTTAATAAATATGTTCTACAACATAAGAATGAGGTATTTTCAATAAAAGATTGGCATTATGCTGATGTTGATAAACCGACAACTTTAGATTTAATTAGAATGTTAAATAATGAAAAAATTATAAGGTTAAGAAAAGGTAAGGCTCTTTTAGAAATTCAAAAGAAATTTTATTGGTTTCCTGTTGTAAAAAAAATTATTTTGGATACAGGAATAACAAGAAATCCTGATGAATATATGTATAATATTCTATGGGGTGTAAACAATTCAAGGATAGTAAGGGATGAGGAAGGAGTTGAAGAAGAGAGGGAAGAGGAGGAAAAGGAAAAGGAGGAGAGGGAGAAGAAAGAGAAGGAGGAAAGAGAGAATAGAGAGAAGGAGGAGAGGGAGAAGAAAGAGAAGGAGGAAAGAGAGAATAGAGAGAAGAGAGAGAGGGAGGAAAGAGAGAAGAGAGAGAGGGAGAAGAAAGAGAAGGAGGAAAAGGAGAAGAGAGAGAAGGAGGAAAAGGAGAAGAGAGAGAGGGAGGAAAGAGAGAGAATGAATAAATATCAAAATATGGAAACCAGTGAGATTCAAAAAAGATTGGTGGTATTACAGAAAATAACTCAACCCACCGAGGAGGAAAACAAAGAATTGACAAGTCTATTTGCAATATTTTCTTCAAGACTATTGACATCGTCAAGCTATTCATTTTAATTCAAGTTTTTTCTTAAATAAATGGAGGAGAGAGTGAAGGCATTTCTAAGGATTCTTTATGTTTTAAAAATTAAGATTCAAATGTGCATGTTGGAAACTAAAAAGGTTTTTGCACTCTGCAGGAATTTTTCTCATAAATAAATGAGTTATTGTCTCAAATGTAAAAAGAAAACTAATACTAAAAATATTTCATATATTAAAAGTAAAAATAACAGGGTTATACAAAAAGGTATATGTTCGGTGTGTGGTTCAAAAAAATCAATTTATCTCCAAACACAAACTCGGAGGAGATATACAAAAGTTTTTATCAGGAAGTAAATTTACAACTACTGGAATACCAGGGAATTACATCTTCCAGGGTATTCTTTCTGTGGTCCAGGCACAAACTTGGATAAAAGATTAGATGAGGCAGACAATCCTAAATCCTGGAGTAAACCAATCAATAGAGTTGATGAAGTGTGCATGAGACACGATATTGATTATGGGAATACCACAACGTTGGAAGAAAAGCATGAAGCCGATAGAGAAATGTTGTATAATTTGTCTCTGATACAAAATCCAACCTTGAGAGAAAAAGTTGATAGGTTCATCGTGAAGAAGATGATTAGTGCTAAATTGAAACTTGGACTTGGAAATTCAAAAAACTTATAGGCTCTAATGATGCCATTAAGACTGAAGAGCAATTAGCTGATGAATTACATAAACCAATATTCACAAAGTTTCAGAGAAGGAAAGTTTATTCCAAGGAAGTTGATTATATCTGGTCTGCTGATTTGATTGAACTCAATAATGATAAGGGGTACAAGTATGCTTTAACCGTTATTGATTTGAGGAGTAGATATGCGTGGGTTGTCCCTTTAAAAAACAAAACAGGTAATACTCTTATGTTAGCTTTTCAACAGATATTTAATAAAAGTAAGAGAAAACCTAAAAAATTGTGGACTGATGAGGGTAGAGAGTTTTATAACAAGACATTTATGAATTTTCTAAAAAATAACAGTATTACATTATACAGTACCTTTAATGAAGGGAAGGCAGTTGTTGTTGAACGTTTTAATCGTACCTTAAAGAGAGACTATATAAAAAATTCACACAACTCGGTTCACAACAATGGTCATCTTTTATTCAGGATATTGTGGATAAGTATAATGACACGATTCACACGTCAACGAATATGAAGCCATCAGAAACATTTACAAAATTAAAATATGAAAAAGACATTAATGTCAGAAAACCTAAGTTCAAAGTTGGTGATATCGTAAGAATATATAGGTGGAAATCTCATTTTGAAAAGGGTTTTACTGAACGATGGACGAAAGAACTTTTTAAAATTGTTGATGTAATAGATACAGTTCCTTGGACTTATAAAATATATGATTTGGAAGGGGAAGAGATTTTAGGTTCATTTTATTCACAGGAATTACAAAAGACAAAACTAAGCAGATAATACACCTTTGTGGACACTCGAGGGCCAAGTCCGAGGTGTATAACAGTATATAATGTGTGTCAAGGGGTGGACGTTCTTACATCTGTGAACCCCAAACACAGAATCCTCAACTGAATAGTCAAGGCTTAACTTTTGTTTGTATGTGTGTGTGTGTGTGTGTGTGTGTGTGTGTGTGTGTGTGTGTGTGTGTGTGTGTGTGTGTGTGTGTGTGTGTGTGTGTGTGTGTGTGTGTGTGTGTGTGTGTGTGTGTGTGTGTGTGTGTGTGTGTGTGTGCAATGGGAGCAATAGGTTGGCGCTTCACTCCCTCCTACTATACACCGTTGTGGACACTCGAGGGCCAAGTCCGAGGTGTATAACAGTATATAATGTGTGTCAAGGGGTGGACGTTCTTACATCTGTGAACCCCAAACACAGAATCCTCAACTGAATAGTCAAGGCTTAACTTTTGTTTGTGTGTGTGTGTGTGTGTGTGTGTGCAATGGGAGCAATAGGTTGGCGCTTCACTCCCTCCTACTATACACCGTTGTGGACACTCGAGGGCCAAGTCCGAGGTGTATAACAGTATATAATGTGTGTCAAGGGGTGGACGTTCTTACATCTGTGAACCCCAAACACAGAATCCTCAACTGAATAGTCAAGGCTTAACTTTTGTTTGTTGATGTGTATGTGTGTGTGTGTCCCAACCCTCACATTCAAAATCTCAACCCCAACCCTCACATTCAAAATCTCAACCCCAACTCAATCCTCACCCAACACAGTCTTTTTCAAAATGAGATTTCCACATATATATATATATATATATATATATATATATATATATATATATATATATATATATATATATATATATATATATATATATATATATATATATACATACATATATATATATATATATATATATATATACATACATATATATACATACATATATATATATATATACATACATATATATATATATATATATATATATATATATATATATATATATATATATACATATATACATATATATATATATATATATATGTATGTATATATATATACATATATATATATATATATATATATATATATATATACATATATATATATATATATATATATATATATATATATATATATATATATATATATATATATACATATATACATATATATATATATATATATATGTATGTATATATATATATATATATATATATATATATACATATATATATATATATATATACATATATATATACATATATATATATATATATATATATATATATATATATATATATATATATATATATATATATATATATATATATATATATATATATATATATATATATATATATATATATATATATATATATATATATTTTACGTTTTTTTTTTTCTCTTCTTCCAATTCTGTCTTTTAAGGCTTTCAGGTTTGATGACATAGAAAGAGGGAGTAAGAACTTTCTTGATAGGTTTAAATCCCAAAGAGTGGTAGCATTTCAAGTCTTCAAAATAACCCCAACTGTCCAAGTCTCCAAGGTAGTTATTTAAACCATCAAGGCAGAACTCATTTACTGATTTTTTCAAAATTTGTGAGTCTCCAAGGTAGTTCCCATATTTAGAACCATCTTGGCAGAACCCTTTTCCTGAGTCTCCAAGGTAGTTATTTAAACCATCAAGGCAGAACTCATTTACTGATTTTTTCAAAATTTGTGAGTCTCCAAGGTAAAACTTGTATTCTGGCTCATCAACGTATAACTTGTTCAGTGGGTATTGTCTTGATAACTCACAATGAGTACTATTGCTGTAAAACTCTTTTTCAGGATTTTGCTGGTCTCCAAGGTATAACTCTTTGGTTGGGTCATCAAGGACGAACTCGTTCTGTGGGTCTTGGTCGCTCATAAGGTCTTCAACCAAGCCAACAATTTCCTCCCAAGTTGTAGCAAAAGCAGTATTTTCATTTTGTATTTCAGATACAATTTCCTGTGAGAGAAAATAATAATGTATTAATTAAGTTATTTAATTATTAAATGAGTATGCTTCAATCAAAGTTTGAAAATAGGAAAATAAAAATCTTACCTCAACAGATAAGAGGTTTGAATCCAGTTCATCAACTTGAAGGTTTAGTTCCATACAAGACAGAGAGTTCGAGACAAGCACACAGCACACCATTGCCAGCAAAAACAAATGTTTAAAATGGAGCCTGGGTTTGAAGCTTTTATAGAGAAAGACTGGTGGGTGTGGTTTCCTTTGGAAATTCCCTGGGCAAGCCTAGGCAAGCCTTCATTGGGAAATTTTTCAAAACCATAACATCCTGTAATTTTCTAGTGATTTCTTTGTGAGTCAGAGATGAACTGGAAATGATGTAAGAGTGGGCGGGGCTTAGCAAAAGTAGGCGGAGCTTAGGAAAAGTGGGCGTGGCTTAGAAAAAATACCTTATGAAAAGTGGGTGGAGCTTAGCAAAAATGGGCGGGGCTTAGGAAAAGTGGGCGTGGCTTAAAAAAAAATACCTTATGAAAAGTGGGCGGAGCTTAGCAAAAGTGGGCGGGGCTTAGGAAAAGTGGGCGTGGCTTAGAAAAATATCTTATGAAAAGTGGGCGGAGCTTAGCAAAAGTGGGCGGGGCTTAGCAAAAGTGGGCGGGGCTTAAAGAAAAGTGGGCGGGGCTTATTGAATACCTTGTGGAAAGTGGGCGGGGCTTAACAAAAGTGGGCGGGGCTTAAAGAAAAGTGGGCGGGGCTTAACAAAAGTGGGCGGGGCTTAACAAAAAATAACCTGTGGCTCAGGATGTGGTCAAACAAGAGCATTAAGAGAAGTTTATCATTTCGTAATGGCACAAATGGGGTATCTTAAAAAATATAAAGATTCAAATGTTTTGTTTGTCAATATTTTAGATGGGGATTATTGTGCAAAGAAAATTAAACTATTGAAGGAATTTGAGAATGAACAAATCTTTATAGATTCAATGAGTGAGCTGTTCAACCCCCAGGTGTTCAATTCAATGAGGTTCAACCTCCAAGTTAAAAGGGGAGACAAATAAATATACCTTGGGATAAAAAGGGGGTTTATTTTTAGGGAAAAAAATATGAATCGCTGAAAATCCCCCATTCATTTACATGGGGAAAAGTGAGCCAGAATCAGTATTCTTACCCTACTAACACCGACTCCGTGCCTTTTGGCATTAGCGTCTGAAACACCATGCTCCATTCACCCAGAGTGGAGGTACTACCAAAGCAGTTTCTTGGCTTGGGTTACAATTCTGCACGGGTCTCTACTCTGACATAAGCCCTTGCACTGTGTGGACATCCATTTATGTTGTTCAGTATAACGCATCCACAGGTGAGGGACAAAAAAAAAAGAAACACTTTTGTAAAGTCACTTAATAGGGTGTTGGGCCTGTATGTGCCATGGCATGGAGTCCACCAGCGTCTCGAATTCTGACGGAGGATGTGGCACCATTCTTCCACGACGAAGGCAATCAACTCATGGCTGTTGGATGGAGGTGGAAAAACGCTGTCTCAGGTGTCATTCCAGAATAAGCCAAAAATGCTCAATTGGGTTCAGATCTGGTGTTAGAGACCCTCCTGGCAGAAAAGAAATGTTGCAACATTTGGTGAAGAAGATCACTCAGTACCATTTGGCATTGGCCTTGCCTTTTAAGGGAATGAGTGCATCCACACCCTGCCAGATGCTGTCATTTCGGACACACATCATTTCTTGAAGGATGACTGTGTTGCTGATGCAGTGCCCCCTCTTCCAGTACACACACTGGAACTGGTACTCATTTCGCCGACCTCGGAAGGATAAACAGGTTGAGTCAACCCCCCCTGGTGTTTTAATTCAGTGGCCGACAGGGTTTGAACTCGGGACCATAGGATCCAAAGGATCCCAAGCCACCACCCAAACCAATGAGCCAACACCAGGCTTAATTTAATTGTAATTCTGTATCCCCAATGAATATTCCCTCTTGTAATTATTATACATTTTCCTTCTAAATTTATCTTGTGAGGTTGAATCTTTATATATATATTTGAAATATATATATTATTTGAAGTATATATATATAAAGATTCAACCTCACAAGATAAATTTAGAAGGAAAATGTATAATAATTACAAGAGGGAATATTCATTAGGGATACAGAATTACAATTAAATTAAGCCTGGTGTTGGCTCAGTGGTTTGGGTGGTGGCTTGGGATCCTATGGATCCTATGGTCCCGAGTTCGAACCCCGTCGGCCACTGAATTAAAACACCAGGGGGTTGACTCAGCCTGTCATCCTTCCGAGGTCGGCGAAATGAGCACCAGTGTACTGGTAATCGGGGCACTGCATCAGTGGCATAGCTGTGCCCCTAACCAATGATGCAACCAGCAGCCAAAAAAGCAGCAGTGTACGAGCGATCACGTTTTCCTTTGTCCTCGTGACTGTATCTAAAGCCATTGGTGATTACCCTCGCCGAAGGGGAGGGGATTACATTTGGGTCTGTCTGTTTGTTTGTTTCTTTCTTTTGTCTGTTTGTTTGTCCACACAGAACTTTCGTGTTTTTCTCCACAACCACTTGTTGGATTGTGACTAAATTTTCATCATTGGTGCGACTTCTGTAAAATGTTTTACTGATAATTATGACGTCATTTGTCACAGTGTGTGGCGGCCATATTGGAAAAACTTTGGATGGACCTCAATATCTCTGAAACCGCACAAAGGAAAACATTGAAACTTGACACATACGAGTCGCCAGTACTCATGGGGAATGAGGGTGACTATGACGTCATAGGTGCCCTCGTTATGATGTCATAATTGCATATGTAAAACACCACATCCAATCAGGATGACGATGGATAAAACGGTCTACAGAAAAATGTTTCGTAATGTCATCGGTCACATGATTCAGCAGCCATATTGTTTAAAAAACAAAACAAAAACGTTCAGAAACCTTCTCTGAAGTGGATGAAAAAATCGAGGCAAAACTGCACGTACGACTGCCTATCCATGAGGAACAAAAGGTTTAACACATATGTTGTCATTGGTCACATGGTTTAGCAGCCATGTTGGATTTACCCTAAAATCTATAGAAATATTCTTCTCCAGAACGGCTGGACAAATCGAGGGAAAACTTCACACAAGTGTTCCAGAATCCAAAGGTGTACAAGTGTGTTAAGGGATAATTGATAGGTCACAAGGTTTGGCAGCCATATTGGATTGAATAAAAATAAATAGTTTTCTCTGGAAGGTCAGGTCAGGTCAGGTATGGGAGCATGTGCCAGAACAGCGCGTCGCTGCGTCCACTTTCCGCCAGTACTCCAGGGGCCTCCGTCTGGCCATGCCCCAGGCAGATGCCAGGCCCATCCCCATCTCCTTGAGATGCCGATCAACCTGCTGCAACCATGAGGCACATGGTCGGCCCACCAGCCTCCTCCACTCACGAGACTCCCTCGCTGAGAGAATCTGGTGAGCAGGATCAGCGTCAGGAAAACGAGCCACATGTCCATACAGCCGCAACTGACGCTCACGGACTATGCAGGTAACAAATCTCATCCGAGTCTCTCTCAGCAACCGCTCGTTGGACACAAAATCCGACCAGTGATAGCCAAGGATTTTCCGAAGAGACCTGGTAACAAAGGAATTAAGTCTCCGTCGCAGATCCTTGGTCAAAGTCCAAGTCTCGCATCCATAGAGCAAGACTGGAAGTACCAAGGACCTGAAGACTCGGACTTTCGTCCTCCCGCACAGGTACCGGCAGCGCCACACCCCATGATCCAGTGAATCCATGACTCCCCAGGCCCGACCCAGACGTCAATTGACCTCTGACTCACAGCCAGCAGAGACGTGAATATCACTGCCAAGGTAAGTGAATCTCTCCACGACCTCAACATCCTCACCACAACCAGGACAGCAGCATCCAAGATGTCACCGAAAGCCTGGATCTTAGTTTTGACCCAAGAAACCCGTAATCCCAGTGGCTCCGACTCCTCATTCAGCACCTCGAGGGCCCCCAAAAGGATGTCTAAAGTCTCCGCAAAGATGACTGCATCATCTGCAAAATCAAGGTCCGAGATCTTGACATTCCCAAACGATGCACCGCAGCTTGATCTTTCCGACATCCTCCCTAAAATCCAGTCCATACAAGTGCTGAAAAGTGTGGGGGCCAGTACACACCCCTGATGAACTCCAGTAACAACTGGAAACAAGTCAGAGATGGTACCACCACACTTCACAGCACTCTCAGTACCAGAGTAGAGTTCAGACATCAGATCGATCAGTTTTGGTGGCACCCCATGAAGACCAAGAATCCTCCAGAGGACATCCCGATTCACTGAATCGAACGCTTTACAGAGATCAACATAGGCTGCAAGCAGCCCCTGCCGAAACTCTCGTCTGCGTTCGGTGAGGACACGAAGAGCAAGGATACGGTCAATCGTTGACCTCTTTGGTGTAAAGCCTGACTGCTCTGGATGCTGGTGCTCAAGCAGATGGTGGTGAACCCTATCAAGAATTATCCGAGCAAAGACCTTGCCCGGCACTGAGAGCAGCGTCACCCCTCGGTAGTTGTTGCAGTCTTGGTGATCACCCTTCACTTTCCAGAGAGGAACAACAAGGCCCCTCTTCCAGTCAGTTGGGATGATGCCTGTGTTCCAGGCAGAGCACAAAACTGCATGCAACGACACGAGTGCAGCATTTCCACCAGCCTTGAGAAGTTCAGCATGGATGCCACAGATCCCTGGAGCTTTGCCCCGTTTCAACCGTTTCACCGCAGCCCGTGTTTCCACAAGCGAAGGTGGACCACAGTTGATTCGAGGGTCAGCAACAGGGATTGTAACACCCTTGACGTCCAACTCGACAGCTGGGGGATTAGCGTGGTACAACCGCTCAAAGTAACCGGCCCAGCGGGCCTTCACTTCAGACTCCTCTGTCAAGAGCCTACCACTCTCTGCTCTAACTGCAGTGCTCCGAGGGATGGCCTTGGATGAACGCAATGCGCGAATTCCCCTGTAAGCGGGATGAGAATCACCTGTCCACAGGTGATGCTCTACCCCCTCACAGATTCCTCGCACATAGGCCTCCTTGTCCACCCTCAGTGCACGTACAGTTTTACGCCTCAGCTCCCTAAACAGCTCAGCTCTGCCATTCAGCCTGGCCCTGCGACTCTGGTCAATGGTATCCAGTGTCCCTCGAGAGACAAAATTCTTCTTTGCCCTGTGGTGAGTTCCAAGACATCCACCGGCAACATCAAGGACGGTGGTCTTGAAGGCGCTCCACAACTCTTCAGGACCCCCCAAAGCACCCAGACACCCCAAATGTCCACTCAGCCTGTTCGCAAACTCCTCAGCTACTCTCTCATCCTTGAGCTTGCCAACATCCAGCCTAGGCTGGGATGGTACCATTCTCCAGGATTTAAGGTGCAGCTTTAGAGTTGCTACAACAAGCCTGTGGTCAGTATTGAGGAACTGAGCACTCCGGTAGACCCTGCAGTTCTGGATCATCCTCCAACGACCGTCAATGAGGACATGGCCAATCTCCTTTGCCACACCGCCAGCGTTGGAATACCAAGTCCAGCGATGAGCTTGTGGGCACTGAAACCATGAACCGGCCACCCTAAGTCCATGACTTCTTGCAAAGTCAAGGAACTTAGTGCCATTCTGGTTCATAGTTCCTGACCCATGGGGACCAACACACACCTCATAACCATCACTATCAGTTACAGTCGATGCATTGAAATCCCCCAAGACTAGAAGTGTATCTCGTCTGGGGCACTGATCAACCACAGACTCGAGCGTGGTGTAGAATGTGTCCTTCACGGTGAGATCACTCGCCTCAGTCGGAGCATAAACAGAGACCAGGGAAATGACACCGAAGGAGTGACGAATCCTTAATCTCATAATACGCTCATTGACCGGTGTTACCTCAATTATCATTGGGATCAGCTTATTGGACACAGCGACAGCAACTCCTTGGGCATGGTAACCTTCAGAGCGGCCAGACCAATCGTAGGTGTCACCACCCACCATTATCTCGCCACAATCCGGTCTCCGAAACTCAGAGAGAGCTGCAATCCCGATGTCCAAACGCTTGAGCTCAGATGATAACAGAGACAGGTGATCATCCTCTCTTCGGGATAGGACATTCCAGGCACCCACCCGAAGGGACCGCCTCAGGTTAACCCAAGGAGACCGCCGTCTGGTGGACGACACCTCAGCACCACTCCGACACACTCTCCCGCAATCTGACCCAGGGATGTTACCCCGTGGTTTCCCTCCTCTCATCAAAGATTGGGGGTCCTGAAGGCTTTGCCCCAATCCCATCATCTGGTGAGCTGCCCTGCGAAGGGAAGCTGCACAGGAGGTACTCCCACGGAGTGGGTTTTCAGATTTTTTTGCGTTTTGCGGAATGAAGGGTTTTACGGTGGCCGGAGTGCAAATCCTGCCACCAACCTCCGAATAAAAAAGTAACCCAACTGCAGGAGGACGTCTGTAGACACAGTTGGGCACTAGATATGGATGGCCGTTGGCTCACAAGGAGCTCCTCCACTCTTTGACAGGTTTTGTTTTTAATCCTGCTGGGTGTCCATATCCAAACACCCTCCATACCAGAAAACCTGGTGGGGGAGACGGTTTAGTCGCCGACAACCCGACCATGGAACAGGTTAGTACAGGTTTACATGGCACCTGAAGCAGGTCACAGATCTAACCTGACGTGACATCTCTGGAACCGCTTTCTCAATTGACGTGAAACTTCACATTTATGATCTAGTCGAGATGGGGAATATATGTTTTAAATTTTAACTTGATTGGACACATGGTCTGGCAGCCAGAATTATTTAATTGTTTGATATGGGGGTTGGGGGGGTTGGGTTTTTTTATAAATATGGCTCACTTGGCTATGCCTGAGTGGGTTTGAGGGTGGAGGAGTAGTAGCGGCTGAAACCCAAATCCTATTCAAGTTCCTCCTGATGACTCCATCTTTGCTTTTTTCTTGTTCCAGTTCCTTCTGATTACTCCAATGCAGGACTGCACCTATTTGGTCTTCCATTTGATTTGAATTTATTGCAATCCCATTCTAAATTAAATTGAATAATGAATTATAAAAAACGTCGTGGGTCAGGGCCAGGTGTCCAATCAAAGTGAGGTTGCATCAAAGCGGGACGTCTTGGTACCCAGTCATCACTGCCAGCAGTTATAAAGTGGCAGTTCTAATTATCTCATTAATTAACACAGTGGTACACAAATACCACACAAAAGCAGTCCTGGCAATGGTGTGCAATCTCTGATTGCTCTTTTACTTGTTTTATCTGAACCGGGTATGCTTTAGAAAGGTTATATATTTCCCTTTGAGTTTCAAAGCAAAATACATTAATTTGATAACACCCAATTTCTGAGGCGTTTGCCCATATTAACGTGTTTTCTCAATGACAGAGCCCAATTTTTTCCACCTGTCACACGACGATTGGCAACTGTTTATCTATAACTCGATACTAATAAATGTCAGTGTGTGTACGTGTGTGTGTACGAGTGTGTGTCCTCCATAACTCCAAAACCATGAAACCGAGCAGCCTGAAACTTTGCAAGTATAATAAGGATAAATAATGGGAACATGCATGCATCATAAAGCATTATAAGGGAACTCCAAGGAAGTGCAAGAGTGAACATTGGATGTTTGGGTTAATTAAAACATCCCTTTTGAAGATAATTAACGACATTATTTAATTACATCCTTCATCAGGCACAGCCTCAGCCACCTTGCTCTTTGGGGTCTTAAGGCGTATCCTCGGTTACCTCGCTCGGGTCTAAAGGTGACATGTTTTTTTGGCCTGATCAACCATGCCTTGACTTGGAACAGGCTGCAACGATTTCTTAATGATAAAGTTTGTTTTTTTTCACTTTCCTTTCTCATATTATCGAATGCCTGTTCATCACAGCTATGAATCGCTGGATACATTGCAATGCTTGTAAATGCCAGGAGACGCCAGCGTTTGTGGCTTTATTTCATTTCCTCGTGTGCCATAACCTCAAGAAGCTCTTAAACTAAGACGAGTTTACAAAAATTAAGCTCCAGATTTGAACTTAGCAGCAGTTTTGACTGCTAAAAGAGAGTCTTCATCTATCTATAATTCCAGCAGTGTGTGTGTGTGTGTGTGTGTGTGTGTGTGTGTGTGTGTATGTGTGTGTGTGTGTGTGTGTGTGTGTGTGTGTGTGTGTGTGTGTGTGTGTGTGTGCGCGCGCGTGCGCAGGGGGCTTGTGGGCCCTAGGCCAAACCTTATCAGTGCCCCCCCCCAAATATTATTTATATATATATATATATATATATATATATATATATATATATATATATATATATATATATATCGTAATATTGTAATGTAAAAAAAAAAAAAGAATTACAACATAATGTAACACATCAATAATTTTTAATCAAATCAGTTCCATATCAAGTACATCAAAGTAAATCAAGTTCCATATCATGTACATCTTACAAATAGGAATAATGGGAAAATACAATGAAACCGAAGCATAATAAATTACAATGAAATACAATGCATACAATGAAATACAATGCATACAATGCATAATAAAAAGCATACAATGAAACCGATCAGAGAACCCACAAGTCCCCTGTGGGCCCCCAGTTACTGGTGGGGCCTAGACCAATGGCCTATGTTGCCTATTGGAAAATCCGGCCGTGTGTGTGTGTGTGTGTGTGTGTGTGTGTGTGTGTGTGTGTGTGTGTGTGTGTGTGTGTGTGTGACCACTGTTTCTCGACAACCACTGGTCCGATCTAATTGAAACTTGCCAGCTATATTTCTGGGGACCTGAGTATGTACCTTTTCAAGGTTTGATATTATTCGGACAAGTGGTTCCCAAGTTATGGCGATTTATTTACCGAACCAATGACAAGACACATTGCTGCGGCCATTTATTTACCAAACCAATGATAAGACATGTTGCTGCATAGGCGTGGCCGATGGGGAAAGGGCGCCATTTAGTTACCATAGCGTAGGAGTGGCAATGGTCAATGGCAACGAATGTCATGGCAAGCAAAGACAGGGAGGTAAACTTGATTTTAATTAACTCTGTGTGTGTAAGTATCACAGCAGTTGTTACTTCAATGCAAGCGATAATTCATGGAATACATGTGAACATTCCGTACGGGCACGCACCACTTCCAGATAGTGACGACACTGTATTCTAATAATTTCTCGATTTCTTATGCGCATTAATAGATAAACATAATGCCCCAATCCAGTCATCGTTTACGAGAGTGAAGGAACGGCCTTGTGCAGTTGTTTGAAATAAAAAATAATTTTTTTTTTGCACGTACGGCCATGCACGTACGGGTATGTGAGAGCGAAGGAACGGCCTGTGTGGTTGTTGTTTCTGGCAAGCGGTTTGAAAGTTTTTTTTTTTTTTCCACCTACGGCCACACACGTACAGGCACGTACTCGTTTGTCTAATTCGGAAATAGTTTGGGCATTTGGACAAAGCTATTGCTTGCCAATCATTGAATTGGAGTGCTTGCTTGAGTGCTTAAGCTGCTTGCCAAGCACCCTACATTCGACAGTGGTAAGGTTTGTGTCCTGATTGGGATGTACAGTCGGCAGTTGTTACAAGGTGGAGGTACATATATATGTATATTTGGATCTGTAATTTAGGGACTCTCAGCAGGTGTATGTATGCCTGCATGTTTGGTCACGGGCGCTGTGGTGGCAAAGTTTCATCCCGCATCTTGGAGGTTTTAACTTTTAACCTCAGCAGCATACGAGTGATCATGTTTTGATATGTCCTGGTGACTGTTTCTAAAGCAATTGGTTATTTTGTATGATTCAGTGTGCTTTACAACGGTTAAATGGTTTCTCTGTGAGTTTCCAAGCAAAATACATTTGATAACACCCGATTTCCAAGCCAAAAATGACCTCATTCACCCCCAAACTCAGTCATGTGATGGAACGCCGAGACCAACATGGAGTGCGGATTTTTGGGAGAGCTCTCTGGCCACGAATGTATGCGACGCACCAAATGAGGGTCTCTATTTAGCGGAGCGCCATGACTACTCAGATGACGTTGAATGGACCCCAGAGCATACTTGCGTTCTGAGCTACGTGCCAATCTGTTCTAACCTCAAGCATCCATCTGTGGGTAATGTCCACTGTTCCCAACATCCCCAAAGGAGAGTGGTGAGCATCAAGGGTGCTGACCGCGGTCACGGTGTTCGCCGCAGCCCTGGGGAGGGGATGAAGCACAGTGGTGTTTGCGGTGAGAATGTTGAAGCATTTGTGGTGTTTCAGTTGAAGCGTTTGGAGCGGTTGTGGTGAGGAGGTTGAGCGTAGGTTATTGTGGGGCTTTTTAGGAAGGCGTTGTGATGGTCGCATGAAGGTTGTAGCGTTGTGGTTCGAGTACGGAGAAGGTTGAAACGAAGTGTCCGTTGGGGAATGGTGCGCTGTTTGAACGGGGTTCTTGCGGTTTATGGTAATGAGGCTGTCGCTACGTGGTCCGTGGCATGCATACATGCATCAAGAAGTCATGTGTGTAAAGTAAAGTAAATCAAATAAATGACTAGAAATTGGAATTGAAGACTTGACTAAAATCTCTCAATGCATTACCCACTAGACGCGAGGGAATGGCTAACTAGAATGAATACTAATGAAACAACTGCTTGGTGGACTGCTATATGTTGTATGCATTTGCCTTGGGGAGCAATGATTTTGTAGAACCACAACAGTATTCACACCCCTCGACTTCTGTCACATTTTGTTGTGTTACAGCCTGAATTTAAAATGGATTAAAATTTAAATTTGTTGTGACCGATCTACACAAAATACCCCGTAATGTCAAAGTGAAAACATGTTTTTAGATATTAATTAAAAATGAAAATCTGAAATGTCGCGTCATGGATGTGACCACCTGGAGACAGCGCTACACGATCCACACATTTACATAGAGAATGTGCATCCCCCCCCTCAACCCTCCAAGACCACCAGCAAAGATAAAAACACCCCTTTCCATTAATTGGGGTCAAGCTGATTCTCTGGAGCAAGTCTGGATGTAATTGGCCCAGAACTGGAGGAGTAACATGACAAACAAGCACACACAAACTACTCTCACTGTAACTTCATATTTCTGAAATTCCTTTTGTTTTTTTTTACATTCTCTCAGGCTCATGTAGGAGCTTGCACATAAATGCAGGATAAAATGCAGTCAACAATGTACTTTAACATGAATTACAACGAATAGTCAAATTACAATGGACAAATCATCATACGATATAGGATTTGGAAGGATGATGCGTCAATGGGAATACAAACAGGCTCACGTAACGTTTAAGTGAAGCAAGCAACTACCGCGAGAGCAGGAATTTGGAATTTTGTCAGGGTACATGCATTCCCCTACTCTTATGAACAAAATTCTGGGAGGATCTGTTGGTGGATGTTAAACATCCCCCAGCTTAACGTTCCTCCTAATCGCCAGCATACCCATTCATGCAAAACACCATTATGACACATTATAGTTGGGTTGGGATTTGAACCCAGACTAGACAGCTCAAAGGCAAATGCACCACCTCAGAGCTAACCTACGAGTCAGTCTTCTCCAAATCCATCAACCTACATCTCCATGCAGTTATTTGCCTTGAAATAATTTTGAACCTTTCCTATCCATCCTCACATAACCTTCTCGTTTAATTTGCTTTCTCAGCTGACAGCCCTTAGTTTGTGTACATTCGGTCCCACAGACATGCTGTTCTACCCTCGCATTTCAGTAACAAAACTACCTGATCCTCGTAATGTACCGTTGCACCACAATGATGGACACTCTTAGAGAACCTGTCGCAGTGAAGAGATGTGACGGGTGGTTAACACCACCAGTCCGGATGGTCAAACGTCTCTCTTGGAGGTGTACAGCCGAGACTCGTGGAGATAAAAGCACGTGTGCGGAAAAACAGTGAAGCACTGCACCAGGACGGCACAAGGGTGGGGGGCAATGGCAGTGTAATGGGGGGCACAGAAATGGGTGCACAGGGGGATTTAATACTCAAACGCCATGACAGATACACCGCCACAGCCACTTAACATGAACATGGTATCTAATGACAATAGGAATATTTTCAAGGGTAATTATAAATACTTGAGGGAAATTAAAGTCTGTGTTGGAGTGGCGACCCGTCCAGGATTGTGTCCCGAGGAGACTGCTGATGCAGCATCAATGCTCTGCACAGAGTGTGGTCCCATTCTCCTCCTCCTCCTCGTTCCCGGCATTATGGGGTGCGAAGAATCTCCGTTGACCTGCCTGTCTCTGCTGCCAATGAGGGGGGGGGGGCTCAGGTAGTAGTAGTATCGGTCCCTTCCAAGACTCTTGCCTTTTGAACCAACGTGACTCTTTTTCAATTCATTTCACCAACATCCGTGGTCTTTCCTTGAATCTTTCCTCTGTTGAACATCATCAAGCAAGCTCCTCTCCTCATATCTCGCTTCTCACAGAGACCCGATTATCACGTGACCTTCATGTTAATTCTTACATTTCGAACTACAACCATCACTCACGATTCCCCTTCAAAGGAGGAGTCTGTGTCCACTCCAACATCAACACGCCTGCTGTCCACCTTGTGGACCTCGAATCTCCAAACTTTGATGTCATCTGGCTTAAGATTTGTCTCTCGCCCATCAATGTCTTCCTCTGTTTCACTTACTGCTCTCCCAATTCTACAAACTTTATAGCTTTCTTTGACTATCTGAACTCTTACCATGAGGCCATGACATGCAAACACCCTCAAGCAGAATTTCTCTATCTCGGAGACTTCAATGTACACCACAGGGAGTGATTGAAATCTTCCCACACGGATGGCTGGGGGGATTGAAGCTCTTACATTTTCCATGATTTGGAACAAATTATCACCCACCCTTCCCATATCCCAGATCGTCATGACCACACTACCAATACTTTGGATTTATTCTTCACTTCCAATCCGTTGCATTAAAACTACTCAATTTCACCTCCAATTGGTTCTTCTGACCACAATCTTGTGAACATCATTTTACTTACCACCACTTCTTCTCATCCGACTGCTCTGACGAAATGCCAGTCTTGGCATTTCAATAATGCTCACTGGACTGGTTTACGAAACCTCTTTTCTGACTTTTCCTGGAAAGACTACTGCCTCTCCTCGGGCGATGCCTCCATCTCTGCTGAACGTATATCTGAGGTTATTGATGAAGGAATGGAGGCTTATATCCCCTTCTGTTTCAAATCCATCTCTCCGACCAATTATTGGTTCAATAATTCCTGCTCTGCGGCCATTCGTGCAAGGGATGCCACATATCGGACGTGGAATAACCCTTCTTCCTCCGACTCGCATTCAGCTTTCATATCCACCAGAAATCATTGCAAATATGTTATTCGTGAGGCGAAGCATTCCTTTATTCAAAACACGCGACAACCTCTCATCTTCTTCCACTAATAGATCTTTCTGGTCCTTAACTAAAAGTTTCTCCAACAACTTCTGTAACTCTACCTTTCCTTCGCTTTTCCGTTCCAATGATCCAATGATACAATGATGGTTCAACATCGACCCCCTTCCCTATCAACAGCGGTGTACCTCAGGGTTCCGTTCAGTCCCCAACACTATTCCTTCTTTTTATCAATAACCTTCTTTCTTTCACAAACAACCAAATGTACTCGTATGCTGACGACTCGACATTACTTTCCTCACTCGATCTACATCTCGTTTCATCACATCCACCTCTTTAAATTTGGATTTGGACAAGATCTCCCAGTGGGGCAAATGTAATCAAGTTAAGTTTAATGCTTCAAAAACTCAATTTTTCCCATCACTCTCTCTAAAACTCCACTCAACTCTCCAATTACACCATGTGATGCAATAAACCTACTATGTATCACACTAACATCACATTTATCCTGGAATCCAAACATTACACAAATAGGTGAGTCTGCCTTGAATAAATCAGTTCTATTCAGATGTCAAAGATTCTTCTCCTCTGAACAGTTGCTCCAACTCTATAAAGGATTGATTTGTCCTTGTATAAAGAACTGCGTTCACATCTGGGGAGGTTCTAGCTCCACATACTTACTGGACAGAATTGAATCCAAAGTTATTTGACGTATCAACTCTAACAATGTGACCTCAAAACTCGACTCACTCAAATTATGCCACATGGTAGGCTCTCTTCCTCTTTTCTATAAATATTACTTTGGTTTCTGCTCACGACAACTTGCTGCTTGTGTACCTCCACCATTAGCGAGACCAAGGAATACTCGACAAGCCACTACATCACATGATTATTGTGTGGCCACTGGCAACTCAAGGGTTGGCCGTTACGATGTTTGTTTCTTCCTCTCCACCGCCAATCTCTGGAACTGTTTACCCTCTCATGTCTTCACAAACACTTATGACCTTCCCCTTTTCACAAAGTAGATTTTTTTTTACTTTTTCAAAAACTTTGAGTCTATTCTCTCTTCCCTTACTTTTATATTCATGCAGTTCTTTTATTTCAGGCTTGGCCTCAATTAGGACTAATCAGTCTGTGCCTGCAGCCGGCAACATAAAAATATATATATATTTTGTATAAGATTGGGGCGGTTGGGATTACACTTTTTTTCTTTTTTTTTGGTACACCTTGTTTAGGCTCGTATGAGAGCTAACACACAACACACAGCAAGGGGGGGGGGGTGAGACAAGAGGGGAGGTAATGGGAAGGACAAAACAGTGGGGAACAGAGACATTAGGAAATCTGTGGAAGGGAGGGGATGGGGCGGGGAACAGGGGGTATACAAGATGGACATTACAGGGACTTTCAGGAAGGAAAGTAGGGAATTTGAAGGAGGTGGGCTTGGGTGGATTAACGGGGGTAGAAAAGATCGAGGATTTGGATGGGGGACGATAAGAGGTGGTGGTGAACAGCTGTTTTGAAAGCCTGGAGGGAAGAATGGGAATGAAGAGTGAGGGAGTTTATTCCAAAGGGGGGAAAAAAAAAGAGGAATGAAAGAGTGAAGGTGAGCAGTGATTCGTGATTTTGGTAGTTTTACCAG
>NC_140961.1:47571654-47764154 GCF_056783735.1 Eptatretus burgeri
CGCACGACCTGAATGAAGGGTGCACCAGGTAGCAGGTGGCCTTTTATGCTGCTTCTGTTGAGGTTTATTTTCCTGGTACCAAACCTTTCTGCTAAGCTGTTCCATTACCGCTGGTCATGAGGCGGGGACTCTTGCTAAACGCACCTGCGCTCTCTGTGTGGATAGACGAGCCACTCACTGCAGGTTCATCAAAAGGCTTTGAGTTTGATGGGCAACTCCGGCTCTCAGTCGCTCTACTGACTCCGCTTGAGCAGTCCAGGTGCTCTGCATACCATGAGCGCTTCAGAATCGAAGAACCACAACCACAGTTCGGTAAAATCTCTTGATTTTAACGACTTGCAATGTGAGTTTGATTCAGCCATCTGCTTGGTATGGGGTCCATCATGGAAATTCCCTTTTGAGATCCTTCCCGCTATCCGTCACACCTTACTAAAATTTCTCGATTGTACTGTTCGTAATACTTGAGGCAAAGCTACATACTCTTTCCCGATGACATATTTATAGATATCTTATTTTGCCTGATCTACTATATATCTTAATTGTTACATTGTCTTCCAGATATCCTATTTACAAGGGCAGTGCCTACAGATATACATTGTGATATTTTGCCTTACATGTATCCTAATTGTCATACTAAGTCTCACAGATATCCTATTTGTCATACCACGCCTTACAGATATCCCATTTGTCATACTATGCCTTACAGATATCCCATTTGTCATACTATGCCTTACAGATATCCTATATGTCATACTCTGCCTTACATGTATCCTAATTGTCATACTAAGTCTCACAGATATTCTATTTGTCATACCATGCCTTACAGATATCCCATTTGCCATACTCTGCCTTACATGTATCCTAATTGTCATCTATGTCTCACAGATATCCTATTTGTCATACCATGCCTTACAGATATCCCATTTGTCATACTCTGCCTTACAGATATCGTATATGTCATACTCTGCCTTACATGTATCCTATTTGTCATACTATGCCTTACATGCATCATATTTGTCATACTATGCCTTACATGCATCCTATTTGTCATACTATGCCTTACATGTATCCTATTTGTCATACTATGCCTTATAGATATCCTATTTGCCATACTATACCTTACAGATATCCTATTTGTTACTTTCCTGGCTGGAGTCGCTGTTTTTATCGTCTGTATTTTTGGCCTCCTCGTCAGTGCCACTCGGCACGACACAAAGTGAGTTTCTCGTGTTTTGCTTATGCACTACATTTTTGGGGGATTATGCCATTTGATTTTAGGACGGAGTCACGTGCTCTCAGTTTGTTTTGTCCAAGTCACGTTCTTGGGACTCCGACTCTTTTATAAACGGCAGCAGAACCTGTGATCTCACAGGATCGATTGTTCTCTCTGTATAAATAGACGGTTTTCTTTCCTTTTGATGGAAACTTTTCTCCTAAAACAGATAGATGATGACTTCCAGGTAATAAGCAGAAAATAAATGGTAAATATCATATCAAGAACATAGTAAAGCAGCAAAGAAAGACTTGTAAATGGTGATCAGCAGCCGAGATTCTCTTTTCATCAAAACCATACAACTAATTCCTTCCATAGTACTTATGATGAAACTTACAAAGGGCACGATAGGTTATTAAACCTTACTAGCAAGTTGCCCATGCCCGCACACTATTCAAAATTGGGTAAGGATGGAGGTGCCAAAAATACAAATTGCATCTTCTGTCGTCGAGCCGGTAAGCTGGTAGCAACAACTCACATTCATTGCCACATCTGATGTCATTTAAATGCACTAATGGCGATGAGGTGCTCCTTTTGAAAGTGTTTGTTGAATAAATGTCACTTTTTGATGCCTAGGATCCGTAATAATTGTTTGTATTGATGTGAAAGACTGAATAAATGTTTGTATTGGTGTTAAAGTCTTAATAAATGTTTGTATTGGTGTTAAAGTCTTAATAAATGTTTGTATTGGTTAAAGTCTTAATAAATGTTTGTATTGGTGTTAAAGTTTTAATAAATGTTTGTATTGGTGTTAAAGTCTTAATAAATGTTTGTATTGGTGGTAAAGTCTTAATAAATGTTTGTATTGATGGTAAAGTCTTAATAAATGTTTGTATTGATGGTAAAGTCTTAATAAATGTTTGTATTGGTTAAGGTCTGAATAAATGTTTGAATTGGTTAAGGTCTTAATAAATGTTTGAATTGGTTAAAGTCTTAATTTTTGTTTGTAGTGGTGTTAAGTCTTAATAAATGTTTGTATTGGTTGAAGTCTTAATAAATGCTTGTATTGGTGTTAAAGTCTTAATAAATGTTTGTATTGGTGTTAAAGTCTTGATTAATGTTTGTATTGGTTAAGGTCTTAATAAATGTTTGAATTGGTTGAAGTATTAATAAATGTTTGTATTGGTTGAAGTCTTAATAAATGCTTGTATTGATGTTAAAGTCTTAATAAAAGTTTGTCTTGGTTTAGGTCTTAATAAATGTTTGTATTGATGTTAAAATCTTAATAAATGTTTGTATTGGTTTAGGTCTTAATAAATGTTTGTATTGGTGTTAAAGTCTTGATAAATGTTTGTATTGGTGTTAAAGTCTTGATAAATGCTTGTATTGGTGTTAAAGTCTTAATAAATGCTTGTATTGGTGTTAAAGTCTTAATAAATGTTTGTATTGGTGTTAATGTCTTAATAAATGTTTGTATTGGTGTTAAAGTCTTAATAAATATTTGTATTGGTGTTAAAGTCTTAATAAATGTTTGTATTGGTGTTAAAGTCTTAATAAATGTTTGTATTGGTTAAGGTCTTAATAAAGGTTTGTGTTGGTTTAGGTCTTAATAAATGTTTGTATTGGTGTTAAAGTCTTAATAAATGTTTGTATTGGTTAACGTCTTAAAAATTTTTGTGTTGGTTTATGTCTTAATAATTTTTGTGTTGGTTTAGGTCTTAATAAATGTTTGTATTGGTGTTAAAGTCTTAATAAATGTTTGTATTGGTGTTAAAGTCTTAATAAACGTTTGTATTGGTGTTAAAGTCTTAACAAATGTTTGTATTGGTGTTAAAGTCTTAATAAATGTTTGTATTGGTGTTAAAGTCTTAATAAATGTTTGTATTGGTGTTAAAGTCTTAATAAATGTTTGTATTGGTGTTAAAGTCTTAATAAATGTTTGTATTGGTGTTAAAGTCTTAATAAATGTTTGTGTTGATGTTAAAGTCTTAATAAATGTTTGTATTGATGTTAAAGTCTTCATAAATGTTTGTGTTGGTGTTAAAGTCTTAATAAATGTTTGTATTGATGTTAAAGTCTTAATAAATGTTTGTATTGGTGTTAAAGTCAACGAGCAATTGCAAACTCAGAGTCAGAGGATACCCAGCAACGTGCAAATAATTATTGTGAGATAAAGTAAATGATGTTTTGGGTTCAGCTTTTGTCTTCTGGTCAGATTTACAGCTGGTTGTATTTTACAACAATAATTGCATTAATTTTATCTGACGAACTTTCCAGCACCTCGTTGGTCCAACGTCACAGGAAAATAATGATGCAAGCACATGTTGGGGATAGGTCATCATCAATCGACTGAACATTGTGTCGTCATCTCCAACTGTGAGATATACAATGTACTGTCATGTCTGTGTGGTTCTCTGTTTTGAAGGAAGGTTCAGTGCTGCCAAAGCAGCACAAACACATGAATGATTACACTGGGTTGTTTGCCTTTGCCCTCCCAGCGGTAGTCGGGGCAGGAATTTGTATTTTGTCCTCGGTGCTGGCGGTATCTCGCCTATTCTTCGCAAAACACCGTGGGATATTTAACGCCCACCGGCTCATGCGAGCAGACGAGACGGCCAGCTTCACGTCCATCTGAGGGTTGGCACACACTGTGATGCAACACTGCCTGTGAAGCACCAAACAGACAGTTCATAGTCTGGCTGGGAATCGAACCCTCAACTGGTTAACCCAGACGATACAGCCCAAAGATGATTGCGCCAAAGACAATTTTTCTATACTCGGTTCGGTCGTTGTCTCTCTGTCTCTCTCTATCTGTGGCTGTCTCTCTGTCTCTCTCTATCTCTCTATCTGTGGCTGTCTCTCTGTCTCTCTCTATCTCTCTATCTGTGGCTGTCTCTCTGTCTCTCTCTATCTCTCTATCTGTGTCTGTCTCTCTATCTCTCTATCTCTCTATCTCTCTATCTCTCTGCCTCTCTGCCTGTCTGTCTGTCTGTCTGTCTGTCTGTCTGTCTGTCTGTCTGTCTGTCTGTCTGTCTGTGTCTCTCTCTCTCTCTCTCTCTGGAAAGTGACTGGTTAATCAAAGTAATGTCCAGATATACGCACAGACACCGTGCAGCCTGGGGATACACGACAAATCACACACACACACACACACACACACACACACACACACACACACACACACACACACACACACACACACACACACACACACACACACACACACACACACACACACAGTTATTATGTACCATCCAACAGAGCGTCGGTGCTGCCAAAGCTGTTTCTTGGTTCGTGTTACAATCCTGGACGAGTCTCCACTCCAACAGTTACTACAATTGAGAGAAATTTGAATAAACGTTCCACCAGATACAAAGCTGACATTTTGGACAAAGATGCAACTTCCAGCCGTTTTATAAGTGCTTGGTTACATGTATTAACAAACGAACCCCAACAACAAAAACACTCACATTTTTAGGCGGTGGAGCCGCTTCAATATCCGGAACGTCCTTCTTTCTTTCCATCCGTCCACCTGTCCATCCGTAGAAAATGAAGAAGAAGAGCCTTTTACCCTCCGTGCGGGGATAACCAGTAGCAAGTCGACGTTTGCAGTTTCACCAGGTGTGCCCACGCACCTGTGCACACAAACAGACCTTTATTTATTTATTTTAAACTTCACCGCTTCCTTCGGACACAGCTGTGCAATTTTGATTCAAAGGAAGAGATAAACTTGGAAAAAGATCTCGAAGCCTAAACTGTAATCTCAGAGTTCTTTGTTCTCATGTGTTCTCATGTGCTGGGACTGTTCTTTGAAATAAAGTCAAATGAACGATTTATCTCCCCAAACGACGCAGTAATGAAGAATGTGGTGAAATAAACTTGTACTATGATATAATATGTACGAAATAGATACAAATATTGATGTACATACACAGACATCATAGAAGTAAATAGACACCATAGATTTTTAAAATAATTTATTTATTTAACATTTGAAGTCTATTTGATCCATTTTAATACACTAGTACGTGCAAACCAAAAAAAAAAAAAAAAAAAAACTTTCAATCAACCACACAGGCCGTTCCTTGGCTCAAAAAAAAACAAACAAACAACCACACAGGCCGTTCTTTTGCTCAAAAAAAAAAAAAAATTCAAACCGCGTGCCAAAAACAACAACCACACAGGCCGTTCCTTCGCTCTCGTAAACGACGACTGGATCAGGGCATTGTGTTTATCTATAAATGCGCATAAGAAATTATTAGAATACAGTAAGTCATCACTATCCGGAAGTGGTGCGTGCCCGTACGGAATGTTCACATGCATTCCACGAATTATCGCTTTCATTGAAGTAACAACTGCTGTGATACACACACAGAGTTAATTAAAATCCAAATTAAAATCAAGTTTACCTCCCTGTCTTTGCTTGCCATGACATTTGCTGCCATTGACCATTGCCACTCCTATGCCACGGTAACCAAGGCACCGATCCCCATCGTAACCGGCACGGCCCGTGACGTCATTGTAGGCTGGCCGCGCACCGGCCTATGCAGCAACGTGTCTTGTCATTGGCTTGGTAAATAAATGGCCATAACTTGGGAAGCACTCGGCCGATTAATATCAAACCTTGAAAAGGCACATCGTCAGGTCCCCAGCAATATACCTGGCAAGTTTCAATTAGATCGGACCAGTGGTTGTCGAGAAACAGCGCTGTGTGTCTGTGTCTCTGTGTCTCTGTGTCTCTGTGTCTCTGTGTCTCTGTGTCTCTGTGTCTCTGTGTCTCGCACACACACACACACACACACACACACACACACACACACACACACACACACACACACACACACACACACACACACACAGCTGGAATTATAGATAGAAGATAGATGCACAGTTAGTATTTTGTAAACTTGCCATTTGCAGATTTCGACGCTTTTACTCTTTCAGACATAGAACTAATGAGTTCTGAAATTTTCTCTCGTGGGATTTCTACCCAGGCTTCACACAAACAGGTTGAGCAATTCTGTGCGTGATGTTGGTTTCCTGAATTTTTTTTCACACAGCTCGATCCAATATGGCCCAGAGGTGTTCAATGGGATTCATGTCAGGAGACTGACTTGGCCATGGAAGTCACTTGATCCCATTTCTGTCCTGCCATTCTTTGGTCTTTTTTTTTTTTTTACAGTGTGGCATGGAGCTCCATCTTCCATGAACAGAGTGTTGTTTTTGACCAGTGGAGAAGACAGGGAGAAGTCCATCCTCAAGGATAGAAATGTACATCGTAGAGTTGATGTTGCCAACACACTCCACAAGCTCTGACCAACCAACACTCCAGATTGCTCCCCACACCATCACTGAAAAACCACCGTGTTTGACAGTTGGCTGTAATCTGTTCAAAGAGAACTCTTGATTGGGAAGTCTCCAGACCCATACGCGTCTACTGTCAGAGAATTGAGCAAATTGGGACTCATGTGAAAAAATGCCCGTTTGTCAAAAGTCCAAGGGTCTGGTGGCCATCTCATCAGCCCACTTCTTTCTCCTTTGAATGTCGGCTGGTCGAAGAAGACGTTTTCTCCGAGCTGCTCTCCCATAGTAGCCCAATTGATGAAGGCAGTTCTTGAGTTAACTTGGACCTCCTCTGCAACATCTGCTGCCTTGCAACGGGGAGTTTTCTCAATGGACCACCTGACAGCACGAAGACACCTTTCTGAGGGCCTAAGTCGACCAGAACGAGAAGCTGTGGATTCCTTGCCTTTGCTGGTGAATTGCACAATCACCCGATTGACCGTAGAAAGTGGAATTCCAAGGTTCTGAGCGATCTGACGCTGGCTCACTCCACCTTCCGAATGGCCAACAATTCGTCCTTTTTGAAAATCGGAATATTTCTGTGCTCCCTGGGTTCGAGGCATAGTTAATTGTCATACAAGATCCAGGAACTCGTTTCCGCAAAGAAATAGTCGAATATCCGTACAAATCACTGAGTAAAACTGCGTTATCCAGATGGAATGAAGGAAATTAAGGTGTCTCTTTACTTCTGTCATGTCTGTACGTGATGAGAATTACTGTCTTGTTAATAAATGATAAATAAGTGTAATTTTGAGAATTTTAAATCGATGAAATTCTCAATCCCTAATAAGTTGATGAGTTCAGGGTTCTGCTGATCAGGGAAAGGAATTTCAGAATAAATTTCGATACTTATGCAACCGTCTTTGACAGACGATGTGCGTAGCTCATTTGTGACATCATGTTTGTTGCCCGTGAGCACATAGAGCGAAAGGTGGGGTTAAGCAATTGGTTCACTTTGCCTATACCTCTGTCGACAGACGTCGGTTTATGATCTTAAACTCGATTTCAATTGAATGTTATATATTGAACATGAATCGGAAAACGAACCTGCAGTTTAGCAGTAGTCTGGCTCTGAATTTGGCTAATTGTACAGAATGTCGTCCCAATCGTGTATGCGTAGAGAAGAGTTGAGTTAATTTTTTTTAGTCCATTTACCTGTCAGGAAGTCAAACAAAATTGAAAATCATGCCAAACAGGAAACCTACTTTTTTAAGGAAGTCAAAAAGGACACAAACAACGTGCACGACGAACTAATGCAACGCGTTAAATAAGGTGGCGTAAAAAGACGCGACATCAACGACGGTAAACTTCTGAAAAAAAAGGTTTTTTTTTTCTATGACCTTTAAAATCTTTACTTTATTTCAATTGAATTATACACTTGAACATTGCAGAACACAAATCGCCTTGTTGGCACTTTCAAAACCTTCCGTTTCGCAGTACTTGGACAAAATATTACACAAAAAATACAAAATAAAAAAAAAAGAGATAATTCTCTTATACGGCTAGCAGGATGCCCTGGACACCAAATTACCCACACTCGCCTCTAAGCTGTATAGCCGGGGTTCAAATCTCAGCCCAGCTATAAACCATCATCCTGGTGTTTCACTCATCTTTGTGTGTTCCGTCCATCAGATAGATGTTAAACTGGGTGTCCTGTCTTTCCGGTATTGGTTGGTGGATGTTAAAGATCCCACAATGTCCTTTGTGAAGACCATGCGGTCTATTGCCGGCACCATGAACAAATTCCAAATTTCTGCTCTAACTCCTGCTGAGATAGGGATGGCAAGCCGGCATAGGGAGGGGGCAAGCCGGCATAGGAATAGAAATACCCTTGGCCAAGAAACTGCTTCGGCAGAACCAATGCTTTGTAACATAGGACAATTCCCTATCAGGTGTGGCATACAATGAGACGAGCTTAAATTCCTGAATCTTAGACTCCAAATCCTTTGAACCTTCACCCCATTCTCCAGGATTCTAGTTCGGTATCCTCACCCCGAGGCAACCACCAAAGTTTTCTATAAGAAAGCATTTTGGGATAAAGTAGAACTCACGGGTGTCTTTAGCGAAGTGTAGACGAGTTATTGCCAGCACCCTGAACACGTACCAAACGACAGCTCGTTTGTGAAAGATTTGGCCAAACCTTTTCCCCACCAATACTCACCAAACGGTGGAAATAATTGGGGCCATTAATGAAGCAGCAATATAGTAGTACGAGTGCGTGTTGTCTCATCCAGGAAAAGGCGTTCGAGGGAAGAGGTCGGGAGAAGAACACAGAGACCGAGGCTTCTCAAGGAGCAAAGTGACTCCGCAGTGCTGTAAATCAAAACAACGTGATGCAAGCGGTGGTGGTGGTGAGGGAGGCACCACAGAGTCGCCACATGATGTTTCCGGTGAAAAGCATGCGTTTATGTGCAAAAAAAAAAAGGTCATTCCTTGATGTGCAAAGTCATGGATCATGGAAGACTAAAACGACAGTTGAGGATGTATAAAAGGATATCTGTCAGGCAGTAGCGATACACAGACACACAGGACCCGTTTGAGTGTAGAGAGGATGGTATGTTTGGTCAGAGAGGGTGGTGAATGGTCAATAATGGTAGAAAGAGATTACAGGCACGACTGGGAGATGATGTGTGATGGTGCTGCTGAAGTGTTGGAGGGAATGAGTGCTGAGGCAACTGAGATGTACATGTTCATTTATTTATCCTGCAGATGAATCCATTCCATGTTGGTGTTGTATGCCTGCACGGATGGACCCAATAAGAGGATGTAAAGAGCAGCCATTAAATGTGAATAACCAATGACCATATACAATGTTATCTTTCCTATATTGTTACCCTGGCAGGATGGCCAAGTGGTATGCACACTCGTCTCTAAGCTGTCTACCCAGGGCTCGAATCCCAACCCACCTACAAATGGTGTATCGATGTTTCACAGGCAGGGTGATTCATCAATGTGAGACGCCCTGTTTAATGTTTCTCGTATGGACATTAAACCGAGCGTCCCGTCTGCCGGAATTAGTTGGTAGATGTTAAAGATTCCATGGTGTGCTTCACAAAGAGTAGGCGAGCTATTCCCAGCCCCATGAACAAATTCCAAATTCCTGCCCTGACTTTCCGAGTCTGAGAGGTGACCCAACCAGGATTGGAGTCTGCTGACTGCTTTGGCAACACCAACGCTCTGCGTAGAGTATGGATTGTGATGATGATGATGATTATGATGATATCATTTACCAGAGCTCACCTTGGCTCAAAATTTTGTTTTCGGTCATGGACATAATACGAGGACAGTTTGAAACGTTTTGAATGTGCAGTCCAATGAGCTGTCTGTCTATCGATGTAGCACAAGACGGCCACAAATGTTTAAGAGGGTGTTCAAACCGACATCGAATAGATATTTTCATCTGACCTCGGTGTGGATTGTTTCACCGATTGATTTTAGCACTCGCTGTGGTCTTACTAATCTATAATCAAAGTAAAGGGGACAGATCGGTTAGTTTGGAACTTGGCACTTTTTTGAATTTTTTTTTTTAGAAATCTGAATGGATTCAAGGATTTAACTAGAGAATGGCACTCAGTAGAGCACATACCTCCACCCGGCTGAGCAGTTTACATTTTGTATCCCACCGATAAGCCAGATCTGCATTGTTCTTGTCACCGATCCAACTCATCAATCAAATTTTGTCCCAATCCATCCACACCTTTTTGAAATATCATGCGATATATCGTTTTTAGCCCCCATCCTCTCAATGGTGAAGAATCACTTAAAAAAAATTTCAACCTCTCTGGATCCAGATCTTAACCAAAGTCAAACCAATTAGTCCTTGTCAAACACACGAATTGTCCATCAAATTTCGCCCAAATCTGTCTAACTTTTTGAGATATCCTGCTCACAGACCAACAGACAGGTGGATGGACGTTATGTTTTCACCCCTTCGTAAGTGGAAGTAAAAAGAGAAAGCAGAGGGAAGTGGGGCCAGAGTGGGGGTGTCTGTTGGGGTTACGGATTGAGATTTATTACTCCGCACACATGAAGCAAAAAGTGGGGTTAAACAATTGGTTCACTTCTGTGTCTGTCTCAGTCTACAAATGTCAGTTTATGATTGAGGATAAACTTAACTTCAAATTAATGTTTCATTTTGAACACAAATCGGAAAACAAACCTGTCGTTTAATAGAAGGGTTGGCTCTGAATTTGTCCCGATCGACATGTGCAGAGAGGAGTTTTTTTGTCCTTCTGCCTGTTTGCTGTAAAACAACATTGAAAATAATTCCAAACAGGAAACCTACTGTTTTAAGGGCGTCATAAAGGACACAAACAACAGGCACGAAGAACTAATGTAGCATGTTAAACAAGGTGGTGTAAATAGTGGTAAAGTTGCGAAAATATTTTTCTACTACTTTTAAAATCTTTATTTGATTTCAATTGAATTATACACTTGAACACTGTCAATACAAATCGCCTTTTTGTCACATTCAAAACTCTTCTGTTTAGCAGTACTTGGAAAAAAATATTACAACACTTTACGTCATAACGACCAATCAAAATTTTCCGCTCGGATACCCCCACCCCATGTCGTTGTTTCTCAAGACAGCGTGGGGGTAATAGTTGTGTTCTATGAATCCATGAATAGTTTAATTTAAAACAAAGTGCGTGTAAACAAGAAGATATTCCACCTGACGGTGTACATTACGCACACGCACGTGCATACTTCCACACTCAGGTGCACAAACACACCACGCAAGCATGCCACACACCTCATGTGCACCCTCCTCTGCTCATAGATGCTTTGATGATCACAAAGAGCCTTCATTATGACTCAAATTCGCTATCAAAATAGGATTTGCCAAACCAACAACCCCCCAGCCCCAATCTACAGTGGTTATCATATAACCCTTCTTTTCCCATCCCAGATTAGTCCTCATGATTTAAATCATATAGAACAATTACTGTCATGTAATATTTGTTTTTTTTCAAAATTTCTATTTTTGTGCAGGGGTTTTAAAAGTCTGGAGTCATGGGAAATAATTTTTTAATTTATATTATTTATCTTTTGATGTGGATAGGATGTCATGGACTGATATAATTCCCCCCCTCCCCAATGACCAAGACCACAGACCATGTACTATTGAAGATCTATCTAAAAAGAGTGAAGTCACAAACAGATGTGCTAATATCGACTCGCCAATGTTAAGAAACGTTCAAAGGAATCTACATACAGGAATTGATACGTGTCATGTGTACGCATGTCAGTAGTTCGCAATAAAATTAAAATCCCCATGATTCCGGACTTTCCAAACACCTTGAACATCATCCATGGCTGGTAAGTAAGGTAGGGAGGAGGGAGGAAAAGTGTTAAGGTTAAACTATTGTTTCTCTTTCAAACCATATCTACTGCATCACCAATTTAAATTAAATTCCACAACTTTCATTATTAAATTACAATCCAATGGAGAACTTTTATGAAGTGTTAAAGGAGGTCATAAAAATCGTGGAGAACAAGAGGGGGTGGGGAGAAGGAGGTACGGGTTGAGGAGGGGGCATCTACATAGGTACTTACCGCATCTACCATACATGATCGTTATAGTTTGGACAAAACCTAAAGTTAATTCGTTAACATTATTTACAAAAGGTTAATCCCTGCTAGCTCTTTAAAAGACGTTTCTCCAGATGCTGTTCATTTGTAATTATAAATTATAAATCGCAACAATAATATCAGTCATTGGGTGACGTCATAACCAGAACAACACACTCGGGCTTACATTTACCGGTGACAGCCTCGTATTTAATATAAAATATTAATAACCATTACTTACAGTATATACTTATCCATCAATCTCTGAAACGATGTTTTGCAGTTTAATTCCCTCTTGTTCCTCATTTCCACTTTCTAACCTTTGTTATACACTTACACTTTATAATAACAGGCAAGTATGAAACTGCTGTTGTGTCGCCTCTCCGGTTCTTAGCATGATATAACTTATTCTTTAATGGCCACAATTAGTCCCACGTTCTTGTGGGGTTGGCCGGGGGAAGCTTGGCCTGAGTCTTTCACGAACCGGCTGGCCAGGACTGACATTCGACTGAAGTTAGAGAAGGATTTTGTAATTTGTTGATGGTACCACATAGCTCGCCGACTCTTCATGAAGGACTTTGTTGGATCTTTAACGTCCACCAACTAATGCGGGCATACAAAACTGAGGTTAAATACACGAGTTGGCCTGTTGTCATGATTTACATCAAGCAGAAGTCAAACATTTATTTTGAAAATTTAATTGTCATATTCGTGATATTACATTGTTATAAGTAATTTATACAGTTACGGCCACAGGTACCGAGTGTATTATGAGGGGGTTAATCCCCGTTTGTCCTTGGAACAGCCGGACCTGGGGCCACCGCTCACAATTAACTTTGTCGTACGGTGGGTTGCTTTAGAACGACGAACGCCACTCAGTTAACCACGAGTTCCAGTATCCACCGTCTAATTATGCCGTTTAATTAGAGATCATGTGGTTTCCTGAATGGGGAGCGCGCCCTCGGCAAAGCACCAATCTTATCTCGATTAGATCTAAAATTATGGCGGCCGAGCGTTTAACCGCTGGTGCTTGCCGACTATTACAGGTCAATTTGTTTGGTAATTACCTCCCAGTCTATCGAGGTTTGTTCAATGCTGGATCAAAGGAAGGAAAGGACAAGCATGGCAGGTTGAAACGTCAACAAAGGAATTTATTAATAAGGGGAAAAAAGAAACATTTATTTGTGTGGTTAAAAATAAATAAATTCAAAATCAATCAAAATAATTGCAAGCAAATGAAGAATTAATCAGGCACCAATAGAAAAAGAGACAAAGAGCAGATGCTTATCACTATGCCTTACTTTACAATTAAACACGACACAAGGTTACCCAGCAGATCATTGTGGGGGCGGGGGGGAAGAGAAATCCAGTCTCGCTCACCAAATATGTCATCGTACGTCAAATAAAACGTCCTGAAATGTGTGAGCGTGCCTTGTCCGTTGCCAGCATCCAGCCTTGCCGTGCACCCACTCGCAAACAGGCTTGAACGCTAATCGACGTCAACCCCAAGAATCAGGTACGCCAAGAGCAGGTCTCGAGCAGAACCAGCATCAACGTGATCAATGCGTTCCAGACCCAACGCGTATCGTCACGAGCGTCACCCACCGTCAGGAGCCACAACAGCTGTTCGTAGCTGTGAGGAACTGTAAGGCTGCAAGGTCGTCACCAACTCTCACCAGCTCACCAACCGTCTGACTGGAACCGAAAATAACCGTCGGCCAGCTGTCATCAATTGACACAAACTGTCGCAAAACTCTCCAAGCTGTAAGAACCGCCACCAGCTATCGCCAACTAACTCTCAAAGCCGTCAGAACCGTAACCAGCTATCGCCAACTGACTGGAAAAAAACAGATCCTCTCTTCCTCTTTATAGGCGGCCCGTCTGGGCAGAGCCTCAAGCAGACTCCAGCCAAATCCACCCCGCCCATTTGCGCATCGTTGCAAGTGACAACCCGCCTGTCCCACAATCATTCCTGGCCTACGATGCCATGTTTGTGGTGCTGGACGATCGACAGAAAGCAGCCACTCACCAGAATTACCGAGCGAAAACGTGAAGCGCTCATAAAATCTCAACAACAATTATCACTTCAATGTTCAGCCCGATATGAAAAAGATCCAGTTATCTTCCTGAGAGGTGTCAAACGTCGATGGAAAAAGGTGGGTGTCGAGTCTCCGTTGGGCTAACGGCTATCTCACGTGCATGAATGTGTCCGTCGTAAAGAGAAAAAGGAGCTTTCCATAAGAGAGGGAATCTATTCTTTACCCTTCTCAACGCATCAAAGTTAGAATCCCACCAGACATGGGGATGGGTCTATCCTGGACATGCATTTCAGGAAATAACTGTCTGAGGACCTTGATGTGTTAATGCATTAGTCGGATCCGATTCTGAAATGTGTAACTATATATATATATATATATATATATATATATATATATATATATATATATATATATATATATATATATATATATATATATATATATATATATGTGAAATAAAATAATAAAACCATCATGTTAAGCATGGAGCACGAATATAAACAACAATTCATCCTGATCAGAGCAGCGGGGGGAGGGGGGGGGGATCATAAGGGAGTGTGTGCTGGCCGATCCATTACACTGTGGGTGTATGTCCCTCCAGCCAACAAATCAATGTCTTTGTTCACCACGTGTGTCTAATAGAAGGTTCGCACAGGAAGAGAGAAACGATTTTTCCACTTGGCAGCATTCCACTAATTTAAAGCCTTCTCTATTCCTGTTAAACTAACAGCTGCCGCTTTATTGAACAGCTCAAAAATCAAACATCATGTGTGTACTTCGTTTTATATGGGACGCGAGAGCTGCCTGCCTCCTTGAAGATCCATTTCTCGAGCCGTGTGCACAAGCTGATCTTTTACTTTCAGGGTCACTCATTCCCAGGATCTGGCACCGCCATACAAAAGCACATCCTTCAAAACATCAGAAATAGTCTGATTGGACCTCACACATTAAATCATGGTAAATGACTTACGATGGCAGCTTACAGCTGGGTCGAGATTCCAACTCAGACGAGACAGCTCAAGGACCTGTCCACACAATGCCACTGAAGCACACGTGATGAAATGAGTTACTCATAATGTGATATACCAGTTCAACTCAAGCATGGCCACTCGTCCCACGAGACTTGCACAGCAAACCAGGAGCCACATAAAAATAACCCCACACTCAGAACACGGAAAGGAACAGGTTCATCGCAAATGCAATTCCACACCACAACCCATCCATTTCCTTTCGCTGGAATAGAAGTTGCTGGAATTGCAGAAGAAAGTGGTGTAATTAGTTTGACTTCAATGGAATTCAGTGAAAACAGCGCTCCAGAAAAAAAGACTTGAGCATTCTCACTTTTTTTTTCATTTATGGAATCCATTGGAAAGGGGGCCAAAAGGGATTCGCAATGCCCCTCAATGAAGATACAAGCTCTCACCATTATTCTGATATATCGCACTCTGTTACAGAGCATCAGGGTATGCTGAAGCAGTATCGTAGCAAGGGTTATACTTGTTGGTAGTTGGTGCAGGAATTTGTTATTTGTTCATGGTGCTGGCGATAATTTAGCTACTCGTTGCTAAGGACACCTTGGTATCTTTAACGTCCACCAACGAATGGTGGCAGGACGGGGCACCAGGTTTAACATGCACACACATTGATGAATCACCGTGCCTGTGAAACACTGGGATGACAGTTTATAGCTGTGTCGTTATTCGAACCCAGGTTATGTGCATACTTATTGGCCATCCCGCCAGCCTTACACCATTATAGCTAATGGTTGATTTTTTTTTTTGAACAGAGGCTCATGGGACAGAAAAAAAAGGGTGATGGAGTGAATAAACAGTAATACAGAAAACTAGAATGGGCACTCGTAGAGCGCATACCTTCGCCGCTACTACTTTTTTTGTTCTTGGTATGAGTGTGGGGAACTGGTTTCATATGAATGGTCTTATGACACAAACCACATCTATAATGTCATGACCCCCCCCGACTTTCGGGGGCTACAGACTAAACAACAATCAACTCACGTCGTTTTGGCGAGTCTTCACTCGCAAGCTCGGTGAATACAACGTTTTAACAAGAGAAAGTAATCTCGTTTGATGCTGGTTTCATGCAAATCGAATAAGAATTGACCGAGTTATGCCTAAAACCGCATATTTTTCAAGGGAGTGACCCCCCCCCCCCGACATTTTACCCCAACCGGTGACGTGTTATGACGTCATTGTGTCACAAGATTGGGCATTAAATTCTCAACATTTTGGTGCTGGGTTCATGTAAAGCAGACAAGAATTGACTGCGTTATGACAAAAACCGCATATTTTTCAAGGTCGTGACCCCCCTGACCTTTGACCCCTAACCGGTAACAAGAGTATGGGCGTCATTGTGTCATATTGCATATCACAAGATGAGGCGTTGAATTCTGAACATTTTGGCGTCAGTTGCATGCAAATTGAATAAAAATTGACCGTGTTATCGTAAAAAGACGATTTTGACCTTTTCGTGACCTTGACCTTTGACCCGAACGATCCCAAAATCTAATCGAATGTTTCCTGGATAATAACCAATCATCCCACCAAATTTCATGCAATTTGGTTTAATACTTTTTGAGTTATACGAATCACAAGATTACAAATAAATAAATAAATAAATAAATACATGCCGACCAAAACATAACCTTTCGCAAAATGCGAAGGTAATAATAATTATGAGAGGTTTTCACCCATGAAACTAGTTGAACCCGCGGAAATTCCACGATAACGAAAACAGGTACTTATCACAGGTGGGATTTCCTCTGACATCTCCTTCTGATTATGAAACCGTAATCTCTGAACAATTCACATTGAAATTTCTCTTTTAAAGAATGCGATAAAGATAAACAGATATACTTTAGGTGGGATCGAAATACACTGTCTTCTTAAACCGATGTGGAACATGTAAATTACGGTTACAAACCGCACTGATAATTAATAATCAAGGTAAAGTTGAAGTTTTTGGTGATCAGCCCTCTGTTGGAGCACGAAGGAAGGGAAACATGGCTTGAAAGGGTGACTTGGGTAGCTTCCTTTGACATGATAAACACCTGAAGCAGCAGCTTTACCTGGTTTCTCTGAGATTAGCCTACCTTTGTCAAGCCAGTCAATAAAACTCATGATTCAAAATGTCTGTCACCACGAGCCTTGGGAGTCCAGCCAGCATTGCTCCATACAGGTAATAGACTAGAAAATAACAAAATTCACACATTGATCCCACGCTTCAACGAGTTCATATCAATTGATTATTCTTTTGTTCTGTCAGGTGCACAACCTTGGATTCACAAAGGGGGGAGGGAAAGTGGAATACTGACAAACCCTAGATAAGATGTGGTATAGTACTTCTTACCATAGCAATGGTATTCTGTACACGATACCAAATAAGGGGGGAACCAATGAAAAATGAGGACCAGTACAGTAGTTGACCGACCTCATGGTATTATCAGCCAGATTAGACAAATATCATTAGCATACAAAAAAGTAGCAGGGACCAGTAGTTATTCCACGTGAAGTAAAATGTGACTTCAAGACCTTAACTCTCTCCTCCCCCACTCTCTCCACTCATCCCCTCCACCCTTACTCCCTCCTGTCATCCCCCTCCAACCCCACTCCCTCCTGTCATCCCCTGCACCCTCACTCCCTCCTGTCACCCCACTCCGTCCTTTCATCCCACTCCCTCCTTTCATACCCATCCATCCACCCCACCACTCCCTCTTTTCATACCCCTCTCTCTCACTCTCTCTCTCCACCACTCCCTCCTTTCATCTCTCTCCTCCCTCTCTTTCTCTCTCTCCTCTCTCTTTCTCTCTCTCCTCACTCTCACTCCCACTCTCTTTCTCTCTCCTCACTCTCCCCACCACTCTCTTTCTCTCTCTCCTCACTCTCCCCACCCTCTCTCTCTCGCCTCACTCTCCCCACCCTTCCTCTCTCTCAACCTCACTCTCCCCACCCTCTCTTTCTCTCTCCTCCCTCTCCCCACCCTCTTTCTCTCTCCTCACTCTCCCCATCCTCTCTTTCTCTCTCCCCACCCTTCCTCTCTCTTGCCTCACTCTCCACACCCCCTCTTTCTCTCTCCTCACTCTCCCCACCCTCTCTTTCTCTCTCCTCACTCTCCCCACCCTCTCTTTCTCTCTCCTCACTCTCCCCACCCTCTTTCTCTCTCCTCACTCTCCCCACCCTCTTTCTCTCTCCTCACTCTCCCCACCCTCTCTTTCTCTCTCCTCACTATCCCCATCCTCTCTTTCTCTCTCCTCACTATCCCCATCCTCTCTTCTCTCTCCTCACTATCCCCATCCTCTCTTTCTCTCCTCACTATCCCCACCCTCTCTTTCTCTCTCCTCACTATCCCCATCCTCTCTTTCTCTCTCTCTCCTCACTATCCCCATCCTCTCTTTCTCTCTCTCCTCACCCTCTCTTTCTCCTCTCTCCCCATCCTGTCGCTCTCCTCACTCTCTCTTCCCTCACTCACCCCACCCTCTCTCTCCTCACCCTCCCCACCCTCTCTCTCCTCACCCTCCCCCCCCTCTCTCTCCTCACTCTCCCCCCCATCCTCACCTCTCTCTATCCTCACTCTCTCGCCACTCTTCCCCCAATCCTCTTTCTCTCTCTCCTCACTCTCCCCATCCTCTCTCTTTCTCTCCTCACTCTCCCCATCCTCTCTCTCCTCACTCTCCCCATCCTCTCTCTCCTCACTCTCCCCATCCTCTCTCTCTCTCTCTCTCCCCCCCCATCCCCTCTCTCTCCTCACTCTCCCTACCCTCTCACTCTCTTATCACTGAACCCTGCTTTTCGCTTCACGAGCACAGGGTAATTAATTTAGACCGATTTATTTGTGAAAATCCGTCACAGCCTTGAGGCCTCAAACCTCGCGGAATTTTTTTAGACATTCATAAAATCAAAACCCGACACCGAACAAACACGCCGAACAACTTATCCTTCTAAGGAAACACTAGTATCTCCAAATAACCACACGTAGACCCACTCACGTAACCGCAGCATCGATGCAGCCAACTTGCACGGTTCCTGTACACCAGAGGCAGAAGCTTCCAGAGCAAACAAAATGGCGGCGATTTGATTTTGAAGCCCTGCTCAGACAGACAATAAATAGTGTTACGGTTTTAGAAGACCCTGGGGAGTCGCATCCAACACATAAGGGATCCCTAATGTAGTTATATCCACAGTACTTGTGTTTTGCTAAATTATCAGTCATATCAGTGATAATTTAGTCATACTCTCCCCCTCATATCAGTGGAAGGGAAAGATGAATTGTGAATGTAGTTGGAGTTACCCCATTGCCTTCCCCCCTCGTTTTAAAACTCCATCCTTTCCCTCATTCTCCATTCTCAAAATACTCATCTCACATAAATCCATTTCACCAGCATTTCCACCGCTTAAGCGGAATTCCAGCACTTGATCGTTTAAGAGAGGTTCCAATCACAACATAGGGCATTTGTGTGGATGCCAGACGCACTGAATGGCCCTACCGTGCACCCTGCCCTCATCACCGAACAAACCAGCAGCCCTGCCCACCAGGCGATGAATCACAGTAGCTGGATCATAGCGCGGCCACCGGTCTGGGTGGCTGGATGCCAAAAAGCGAATGTGAGTGGCGACAGAGGTGAAGGTAATAAGATCCCTGGCAGAGCAATTCGTAACGAGTTCTGAGTGAGAGGAGAGAGAGCCCTGTTCGAGAGAGTCGTCTAGTTGAGCCAGACAGCCCTGTTCTGAAGAGTCAAGCGAGAAGAGAGAGCCATTCAAGAGAGTCAAGTCGAGTTCAGAGCCTCACTTCAAAGTGTCATTTTGAAGAAGTGTCGTGGTTCAAGGTGAACCACGCCAGCCACTTCGGTAACACGATAGAATGAGCGCTGAGAAGTACCAGGGCTGTTGATATACATGTACACATACTACGAGGTGTGATCAAAAAGTTCGGTGAATGTTCGAATAAAATCATTTTATGAAACACGAAATACTTGCATTATTAATCCCCTTCAAAATACTCCCCTCCCACACATACACACATTTCACCATTCCTGCCACTGTCAGAAACATTTCTGGAAGTCCTCTGTTAATCGCCATGTTGGATTTGATGTCTTGGATCAGGTCAAATCACTTCCCTTTCATTGTTTGTTTCAATTTGGGGAACAGCCAGAAGTTGCACGGTGCCACATCTGCTGAATAAGGCAGATGCGGGAGAGGAATTTTTTTTTTTTGCCACCAAAAGTTGTTGGATAGAGAGCAACGTGTGGGCAGGATACGTTGTCGTGACGGAGGAGCCACCCGTTCTTCCACTTTTCTGTCCGATTGCCTCTCGGAAACATTTCATGACTTCCAAGTAGAAAGCCTTAACAACGGTAGCACCTTTGGGAAGAAATTCTGCAGGAAACATTCCTTTCATGTGGAAGAACGCAATCAGTATGACCTTCACTTTCGATCTCGACTGATGTGCCTTTTTCGGTCTGGATGACGTGGGTGTCTTCCACTGGGAGCTCTGCACTTTCGTTTCCGGGTCATACCCGTAAATCCACAACCCGTCATCTGTTATCACCTGGAGTAATAATGTTGGATCCGAAACGAAAGACAAGTTGGGTGAAATGAAGACACGATTTTCTTTTTGGTCATCTGTAAGGATGCGCAAAACGAACTTTGCACTGATGCATCTCATGTTCAAATCGTCTGTCAGTATGACCTGAACAGAACCAAAGAAAAGACTAGTCTCTTCCGCGATTTCTCAAACGGGTAAACATCGGTTTTTATGGACAACAGTGCCGACTTGAGTGATGTTTTCATCGATTTGTGCTGTTGACGGATGGCCGCTTCTTTCCTAATCTTCCAGCGACTCATTTCCTTCCCGACACCTTTGAAACCACTTCAAAACAGTCTTCTTTGTCACAGTAAGTCCATGCCGGGTGAGAGAAGCCGCCAACACACCTCAAACCTCCAAACCTCCAAACCTCCAAACCTCTCTCTCTCTCTCTCTCTCTCTCTCTCTCTCTCTCTCTCTCTCTCTCTCTCTCTCTCTCTCTCTCTCTCTCTCTCTCTCTCTCTCTCTCTCTCTCTCTCTCTCTCTCTCTCTCTCTCTCTCTCTCTCTCTCTCTCTCTCTCTCTCTCTCTCTCTCTCTCTCTCTCTCTCTCTCTCTCTCTCTCTCTCTCTCTCTCTCTCTCTCTCTCTCTCTCTCTCTCTCTCTCTCTCTCTCTTTCTTTCCCCGAAATGTATAAGTAACATGTATAAGATAGACAGTTTGGTGTAAGTCTGCTCTTTGCCCTTTTGCTCTCATATGACCCACTTTTGTTTTGCGCACCACACAAATATTTTATGTCGCTGCTGTACGGATACCCCTGTATATAAAACCTGTCTTCATTGTGCCACATGCTATTCCTCACTCCCCATCCTGCACATAAATCCTTAGTGTTTGTTCTCCTAAACCCGCTCGTAGCGTCTTTTCCTTAATTGGTCCAGCAAAGTCCACACTAGCGATAGCCGGGAAGTTATACCCCACTAACTGCTCCGTGATGTCAGTGCTTTCGTCAGATATAGTTCTCGCTTGACTGTACTTGAATAGATAAATGGGTACGCACTGAGGGTACGAACCTCAATTCATAAAGCCAACTCAACGGACAGGTAAATGTAATCAGACAATGGACCCTGCCAGACTTGACTGTGCTAATCGATGTTTGTGGTTGCTTAGCAACCCGCCATGCAATGGAGTTATCCGCAGCACCTCAGCCTGTAGGGCCGAGTGTTTGGGAGGAACCCGATTGCTTCTCTTCGTGGTAATCTCCAAACCTGAGTCCGCAACAATACATATATTGGTTAAAAGTGCAAAACAATGACAATATCCAATTAGCATCAGATTTACCTTTTTCATGTAAAATAAATCTGTAATTATAAATGCAAAAGTCCAACATTTATAAACACCTGCACAATATGCATTTTCAAAAGTTAATCGTATGTGTTGGGCAGTGCTGGATTAACCATTAGGCAGACAAGGCATGTGCCTTAGGGCCAGCCAAAAATTCTTTTCAGATTAACATTTGTCTTTTTTTGTATTAAATATTTTGTTCTTGAATCAGTTCATCTTTTGTCTGGGGTCCATTTCCATGATCCCGAGATCCAATTGAAATATTTCAGGCCATTCTCTAAAATTTCAAAATGTGCCTTAGGGCCAGCCGCGACTTAATCCGCACTGGTGTCGGGGGGTGGGGGGGGAGCAAACCTGAAAGTTCGCTGAGGGCAGCTAATATCCTTTGCACCAGCACTGCACATTTAATATCATGGCACCACAATCACGAAGTTTGAAGTTTATTATTTGGAACCTCCTTTTCATTACTTATCAATAAAGGACCATCTCAGTATTCTGTTGTATTTTTTGTCATTTACAATCTCTCAAAAAGTAAAAAAAATAAATAAAAAAAACCCACTTCCACAAACAGCATGTACACAGTGTACTTTTTATTGGTGCCAACTTTTTAGTACTTTTCTATCATGAACTTTGTTACATTTACTTGTCCAACCAATGGCAGTAATGTAGGCAAGGTTTTTTTTTTTTTTAAACCTGGTTTCAACCAATCAATTTGCTCCACACTACTAGCGGGCTCGAGTACCTCCCCTTTTAGGGACGAGGGGAGAGAAAGGATTTAATGTGAGTGCGAGGATGTTTTCTTGCCTGGCAGCTCACTATTTACACAATCATGGAAACGACCCACGGTCTTGAGTTTCACTGGAGTTAAACCATATTGCAGCCCTACCCTTCAGCGACACATTTCCTCTCTTCACTCACGGAGTTTTGTACCTCGTGTGTTCATGGTCCTTTCTTCAGCAGCGCTTTACTCTCTACACCACACAGAGCTTGGTTCCAGGTGCCTTGTTCACGGCCCTATCTTCAGTGGGTCTTTGCTCCTTTCAACAACGGGACTACAATCATCGAACCCCTTTTAGTGAGCAGCTTGTTCTCAGGGGCACTGGTCATTTATGACACCCGAGTGGATCATATTTTGTGGACACGACACTGAATTGGCCCACGAGTGACACAACTTCCTGCTTCTTATTGAATTTACAAGGAATTAAGGTGCATGAGGAGGCCATTCGGACCTTCATGCCTGCGCTACACCAAGACCAGATTTTAATCAATCCATCGATACCCCTTCCCTTCATGTGCAGCCTTTTTACCTGCTACACTGGTACTCATTTCCCTGTCTCGTATTATATCCCTGTGTCATAAGAGGCGACCAGGGTTGCGTCAGGAAGGGCATCCGGCGTAAAACCTGTGTCAAATCTCTGTGCGGATCATACGGATGATCCGCTGTGGCGACCCTTAACGGGAGCAGCCGAAAGAAGAAGAAGAAGACACTGGTACTCATTTCGCCAACCTTGAAAGGATGAGAGGCGGAGTCAACCCCCCTGGTGTTAATTTAGCAGCCAACAGGGCTTGAACTCAGGACCCTAAGATCCCAAGCCACTACCCTAACCACCAAGCAAACACCAGGATATAAACTTGCGACTGTATTCACCCGCACTCAAGCTTAACAGCTTATGGGACACTGCTCACTGGATGAGTCATAAGCCTTTAGCGGTGATAAGTTGAGAACTCAATTTTCTATAAGCATAATTGCCATTTAACAATGCTTCCCTCTCTTCACTCCCAATCTCCAGCAATAAACATTTCACATAACTTTAAGAACACAGCTCTGATCAATGAGTAAATAGAAAAGAACAACAAAATATTGTCTTGAATCATCCACATTTTCAAGTTATTACATACAAAGTTTTTTGAAATACTGTGTATAGTTAGAAAAGAGTTAACTCGTTTTCGTAAACTTTCTGTACCCCAGGAATATGAAAGAATATAATTATACTACATTTGGATCCCTAACTTCAGCTTTCAATGGCATGCATTATTTTCTTTAATTTTTTTTTTTTAATTCAGACCCATTCATTTGTGAAACCAGTCTCCACCTACACGGTCTTGAGGCCTCAAACAACGTGAAATTTTAAAACAAACATTCATAAAATCCAAACCCGAGACCCCCACAAACACGCCACAACTTATTCTTCTCAAGAAGCACTCGGCTCTCCAAATGTCCACATGTAGTCAAACTCACATAACCAACACACTGATGCAGACGACTTGCATACACCAGTAGCAGTACAGTTCCTGTACACCAGTAGCTTACTGTATTAAGCGTCTGACTTGTATGGAGCGAACGATATGGCGGCAATTTAATTTTGAAGCCCTGTCTAGACAGAGTGAAGGACATACTGGCGGAAAAGATACGAGGGTGAGTGAAAACGTATTAGCAATATATTTTTATTTAAATAATATAACTACCATTGAGCATGTACAAGAGCATCATTTTCCCACATAACCCCCCTCCATTTCAACACACTTCGTCCATTGGTTGACAAGCCTCTGTATGCCCTCAAAAAAAAAGTTTTTGGCTGAGTGACGAGCCACACATGCACCGATTTTCATTTGTTGGTCACTGGTGAAATGGCGGCCTCTTAAAAGCGTCTGAGTGGACCAAGCAGGTGGAAGTCTGAAGGGGCCAGGTCAAGCCTGTACGGAGGATTCTCCAACACCAAAAAGTTCAATTGCCGGAGGGTTTCCACAGTATGGGCGGCAGTGTGTGGACGGGCATTGTCATGCAACAACGCAACACCTTATGACAGTAACCCTTGACGTTTCCATCGAATAGCTGGTTTCAACTGGTCCCGGAAGAGCATTTCACAATAACGGACACTGTTTACTGTTGTGCCCCCCTCTTGATAGCATTCCAAAAATTGGGCATTGCGAGTCCCAGAAAAGTGTGAACACCACCTTTTCCGGCCGATGGTCGACTTTTGAACTTCTTTTGGACTGGTGATGTCGGATGTTTCCACTCCATACTCTGACGTTGGCTTTCTGGCTCGTCATGATGGATCAGGATCTCGTCCCCAGTGACAATGCGTCTCAAAAAAAAGCATTCCCTTCATGACGAAAGCGGTTCAAAAGACTTTGGCAGGTTGTCACACAGTTGCACTTGTGCTCTTCTGAGCTGTTTTGGAACCCATCTTGCAGAACCTTTATGAAAGCAGAGTCGGTTGTTGATGATTTCATGTGCAGAACAGTGACTGATGTTCAGATGTTGTGCCACTTCGTCAATAATCGATTATCCAGATTCATGGTGCAGACTCACTCGTTCAATGTTTTCTTCTGTTGTGGACATGGATGGGCATCCAGTTCGTTCATCATCAGTGGCACTTGTGCAACCGTTTTTGAATATGGTAATCCAATCATACACACCCAGCTGAGGTAAAAGCACTGTACCTATATTTTACTGAAAGTCTGCAATGGATTCTGCCCCTGGTACACCTTCTGCCCACAAAAATCGAATCACTACACACTGCTCTTCTTTGGTGCAAATGGACAGTGGAGCAATCATGTTAACTCCCTCACAACGACATAACTACTGACTGCTCAAGGTTTAAAGTGCTTCACAATGGTGCAGACAGTTCATGCTTGTACAATAAGTAATCTAATCAACACAACACAGTCTTTAATAAATCACTGCGGATACTTTGACTCATCCTCATATGTATGGTCATGTCTGAGGCTCCGTTAACACGTTATGCCTCAGCACCAGGATCCTTTGTCCCAGGAAACGGCTGAATGGTTTCTATTTTCTACTGCACTGCATTCAATTATTAATCTTTACCGTTCAAGTTGCCCAAATAAATCAAAATTGACAGCACACGCACAAGAAGCAGAAGTCTTGAACATGTTTTCTTACCTTTTAAAGGGCTTATTTATAACGAGGGGAAAAGCCCGTCAAAATTACGGGTGCTCAAAACTCAACACAACACAGCGGATGAGAATAAATACAAAGTTATGGATTATATGCAATAAATAACAGTCCAATAAATGAGACTTTCCCTGGGGAGGATTAGTGGTGAGGAGCAATTTGTCAAAACATTGCATATTGGTATGACAGCATTGTAACTTTAGCATCCCCCTACCCCAACAGGAGGGTAGGTTCGTCTTCAGCACCCCCTCCCCCCCCCCCCAAACAGGATGGTAAGGCCAACTGCAGCACTCCCCACCCCCTAACAGGAGAGTAAGTTTATGTTTAGCATCCCCCTCCACCACCAAGAGGAGGGTAAGGCCATGTTTATCTCTCCCCCCCCATCAAGAAAGTGAGACTATCTTTAGCTTTACACCATCAAACCCACACCACACCACCATTTCTCAAAACAAATTCCTCTAAGTTAGGGTGTATATCTCTTTGTAAAGCCTTTAAAACCAACACTTCATTAATATTTGCAATTTTCACCAAGACACATGACATAGGGCCAGTGATTCAGTGACATCGTGTTTTCCTTCTACAAGAAACAGGTATTAGTTTTCTAAACGCAGCAACAGACATTCCCACTGGCAAAAACTAAGCAACTTAGCAGAAAGAAAAAAAAAAAAAAGAATCTGGAACACACTTCAACAGGACAAGGCACAGATTCCAAATAGCTTTTATTTTTCAATAAACCCAAAGCTGTTGGAATACTTAAAAAAAAAGACAAGCGGAGAATTACAAAAACAATTCTTATAGAAAGTCTTTTGTTTTTCACAAAAGCATCTCGGTTGTGCCTCGTTGTGCATATCGTGAAACTCAAACAGACATATGCATTGCACCTCAATAGAAAAACGACCCAAAAGGCTCATCAGCACATAAAAACACTCAACCCCAAACAACTGAGCAGCGCTGATTAGATATACCTGTAAACTTGATCAAACAACTAAAGTACCCGTACCATCTCATGGCAAACATATCTTACTAACGAATGGCAAGATCGAAAATGAAATAAAAGTCTCGTACGACTTCATTACATGCACACCTTCTATGTCAAAGTTGAAATTTAAAGCAAACTCTTCAGGTGCCAAACGTTACTCCACGATCAGTAAAACCTACCTTGAGACCGAGCCCCGGAAAATATCCCCGACACAAGGACCCACATGATCTTCCATCGTATGCTCGAAGTTGCTGCGCCACATGAGGCCAAAATTGGTTTTGCCACAAACCCCACACAGCAATCTCAGTCACCATATTAAAAATGCATAAATGACACAATCACCATGCCAACAGGCTTGGATTGTGAGGCTACCTTGTTTATATGGCAGTGTTGGTTTTCTGAAAGGGGGGGGGGGAAAAAAAAAAAAAATATATATATATATATATATATATATATATATATATATATATATATATATATATATATATATATATATATATATATATATATATATATATATATATATAGCTGCTTTGTGTGTATAAAGAAGCTAATATATCTGGAAAAAGCAGGTCAACAAAATTAGCCGAATGGAATGTTGAAAGTACACTGAAAATAAGACTGCACCAGAAAGAAAAAAAATCCTGGAGTACAAAAGCTGGAGCACAATGTATCAAGATAAACAATACCTTTGAAAACACCAATGGCATCTCAATTCCGAGATGGATGCTTTGTTAACATCTGGAAAGACTCGTTTCAAATGTCAAGGCTTCATCAACATTTCCCATGAAAGTAGGCACTTTTGTTAAATTGCACTCATTTGGACAGTTTCACCTTTCTATGACGTCATAGCCTTTCCCAAAGTATGTCTTCCTGGGTTTAGCTGAATTTCTCAAATGAAATGTTCTCATTGGATTTCAAAGTGGAAATCAGCTCATGGGAATCAAACTGGAGAAAACAAAATTGTGGGGCGGGCGACGAGGGGCCAGGGAGAGGGACGACAAAGTGGTACGAGGAACTCATACACAAATAAACTACGTAAAAAAAAAGCACAATCATTGACAGCAAACAATGGCAAATACAACTGGCTTGATGATGCAACCTACCCTAAAACAGTACGATTGCATAATTATTCCTTGGGCTCATTTGTAAACTTGCACATAAACAAATCAGAAAATACTGTTCGAGTTTTTACAGCAATTATCTTTGGTTGCACTTTTCCCACAGCGATTTGACAATCCCAAACAGAGGTGAAGTGTTCGTCATTACTCTGAGTATCCTAAACATAGCTTTGGAATGCTCAACAGAATGTGCCCTCTGCAGGGACTGTTCAACTAGTTCAAAGGATGGGAGAACAGTGCAATAGCTGAACCAGATGCAGAAGTAAATTTATCCATAATCCTGGAGAGAAAGAGTTGGGGTTTTGTACAATACACCTGTGGGACAGTTCAGGAACCTATAAGCAAAGACTCAGAGGTAGGACACTGAACTTTGTTCCTACAGTTTCCCCAAACAAAATAATCAAAAAAATAAATATATAAAGAGACAGGACCAATTACAAAAAGAGCAAATTTGATACAGGATTGTTGGGGCATTTTGCTGAGCAAATCAAACAGCCAGGTTATTCATTTGGCTCAAAATCACTGCATTTTTCGTACATGCACCTGCTCAAAAAAAGAAAAGAAAAAAATGGTTCACAGTCAATCAACAGCAACGAGAATCCTTGTGTGTGCTCATCACATTCTCATCGAGGGATACAATATCCCCATCGCCCTGATGGTCGATCAGCAGATGCTTGTTACTCAGGATGTGGCCAACCAAAAAACGAGCTGCTTCATCAATGTTCACGTTCTCCTGGAAAAAAAAAAGAAAAGAAGCAGAGATATATGTGCAGAATCCCAAACCACAACAGGTGAAGAAACAATAATATTGTTACGGTTGTGGGGGTAGATGGAGGAATTTCATCGCAAAATTAGGATTGTTACAAGAGTTGCCTGGTCCGTGGACGTGTAGGAGACATCCCAATGTAAATAAAGTGGGGAAGCTGTGAACTTAAGTGTTTCTTGTCACCACACGGGGGGGGGGAGGGGGAGGGGGTGGAGCTGTGTTAATTAGATAGGGATTAAGGCCAACTTTCCCCATGACCTTCTCCTACGTTTTTGTATTTACAAGCCAGCCATGAAAGAATTACATTTTTATAATAAACAACCACAACAAGAAGCAAGCCAAACATGTGGAGCAAGCAGAAGCCCCGCCTTCCCGATTTTTGTGCCAACAAGCCACGCCCTGAGGTGGAAGAACGGTGAAGTTCAAAGCGCAGAGAGTAGTTGTGAGAGGTCCGTGGTCGAGAGACGATGGAGCTTGGAGATGGCATGTAAGATCAGGGCATTACGGCTGGCTTTCCTTTCAGGCATGAAGACGACGGCACGATTCTCGTATTTGTGCTGAGGTGAATTGGCTCGCGTGGTGGAGCAAGATGCTGACCATTGACTTGGCTGGGTCGTGAGAGACTGACCTCGAAGCCTCATGTATATCACAGAAGGGAGCGGTGCCATTCTGAAGAGTGGCATCGGCAAGCATGATCGACGAAGCTGCATGGCGGTTGGTGAGCCCTGGTGTTGAATACCACCCCACGTACGTTTCCGGCCCAAAGAGCGGCTCAGCGCCATTTTGGAGCACGTCTTCCTGCGCAGGACAAAGCTCCTTGATCACAAAATTCAATGGAGACCATCTCTGGACAAAGATGAGTGCCAGAATAAAGGGAGGATTTTCTTTTGTTTTGTTTTCCCCTTGTCTGTATTAAAGTCCATGTGTGGAGGTGCCTTAACTTTAGACCTTAATTTACCTCACATTATTATTACATTCTGACCTTGTAAATATTTATATTTTCATTAAATCCGTGTTTATTTTAAATTGCTGGTGTCCGTGTATCTGTGGTGGGTTCGAGTATAAACCCCTCGTGATATGCTTCCGTTGCTCCGCCCATGACATCCTGCCCCTCCCGTGAGCACCATTATCTCTTGAGGATCACGTATCCGCCTCCTGAGGAAAACCGCTCGGTGATCCAGCCTGTTTGGTGAGGACTGCCAATCCACCACAAATGGGTTGGGGGGAGGGGGGGGTGGGTTAACTTAACCAGCCAGACCGGCGACAATATCAACGTTTGGATTAATCGACCATCACAAACACCAGTACAGACAACCGCAGCATCCAGCCAAAACCCACTCAACCAACCCCGAATTTTACGACTTACACCATCCACCGATTACATCGCTGCCCCCCTTACGCCCACCACCATTGGACAAAATTACAGTGACAACTGGACCTTGTGAAAGAGCAGCACCTTTGCAGACGTGTAAAACCAGCTGAGGAAGCCATTTTCCTTGCAGTACGAGTGAAGATGATCTGCCAGCATTTTATCCTCCCCAGTTCCAATCGAGTCACACTTGTTGGCCAGGAGAACGACAGGCAAAGGGAGGCCACCCGGCAGGTACACTTTTTCATCGATATCATGCTTCCATTTCATTACTGCTTCAAATGTGGAGCTTCTTGTGATATCATAAACCACAAATGCACCAACTGCTTCTTTGTAGTACACACGGGTCATGTTTCCAAATCGCTCTTGCCCTGATGAGAAAAGTTGGCAAGAGGATTACAATTCCACAAAGAAAATAAAAAAAATAAAACCACGACATGCCAGACTATTTACATATTCGGTGCTCAAAAATCACAACATTTTGCAAACATTACTAGACTCTGTGGTGTAATGGTTAGAGCGTCAACCCCGAATCTGAGAAGTCCGCAGTTCAAACTCCAGCTGAGTCACACCAAAGATTTTAAAACTGGTACGTGCTTCTCCCTTATTTTTCCGATACGCTGTATGTCAAGCAAGAGCATGGACAATTCCCATAGGAGAGAAGGAAATTCCTCCTGAGGAAATGCCCTGCTGAGTGCGGTGAGAAAAGCTGTGCTGTTGTGATGTCGCTGGTACCTAGAGTACCTCGAGAAGTGACAGCACTTCTGCCAAGCTCAGTGGTTGCATATCTAGTCAAATGCAAATTGGTTCCTGCCTACATGTTGGACTTCATCACACTTTATATCCCTCAAAGAAAGTAATGGTCAAATCCTGGAGATCTAAAAGATCCTTGCACAACATTGAAGGCTCTAAGTTAACAACAACAACAAAAAGATGAGGTTCGGGAGACATTTATGAACTGTAAATTATGAGGTTCTGTGAATTTTGATGTCGAGGGTTCCACAGTTAAGTGACAGAAGAAGCACCATCCACCCAATGTGATAAATAAATAAATCAGCATCTGTTTATTTTACACAAAGCCTGGTGTTGGCTTTACGATTCAGGTGGCTGGCCTAATATCTTGGGGTCTCGAGTTTGAGCCCCTGTCAGACATTGAATTAATACCAGGTGGGGTTGACTCAACATGTCATCCTTCTGAGGTCGGCAAAATGAGGACTCGTGTACTGGTAATGGGGACACTGCATCAGCGACACAGCCGCGCCCCCAGAAAATGACGCCACAGGCTGTACACGACAGCTCGCTATTTTGCAAAAATCTCACAAAACAAACTCCAGAACACAGAGTGGTAAAAATCAGGGAGGCTGAAAAGCATTAAAATGTGACAAATTATCCATATACAAAGCTCTTTCTCGCCACTAAATGACTCGTATTAATGATCGGTGCCTTCCGGGTGGCATAGAAAGCTGAAATTTTGCATTTGGAGCAAAATTGTCCATACCATACTGAAATTTTGCTAATATATATATATATATACATACATACATATATTTCTCATGAAGGGATGCAATGAGGCTTATGGAAGATTAGGGTGGGGGTGAAAGTCATGGATCAGAAATGGAGTAAAGGTAAAAAAAAAAACATTGGGCCAACAAACAGTTATACCACAGTACAAGGAAAGGAAATAGAGAAAGGTGGGAGCATGGTCTCAAGGGATACAAGTGGAGTTCAGTTGTGGAGATGGAAGAGACCTTGAGGTTCTCAATAGTTGAAATCTATTGAGTTCTGTTGAAAAGGTCTCGAGACAAGTCAATGGTCAGGAAGTTCCAAGGGTAAGGGAAGTAAAAATAATTGAGGTGATCGTCGAGTTTCAACTTGGGGAGGCTATTAACAAGGAAAGGAGTTTCTCTCGGAGGATACGTGATTTGGAGGAACAGAGGATGGGTGGAGAAGTGAGAGGGTCGGAGCATGACCAGAATAGAGCCAGGGCAAGTCCAAGAGAAGGTCCACTCAGATGGCAGAATTTCATATTCATGCCGCAGCTTGAATTTCAATGAGATTTTCATGTGTGAATGTGAAATGTTATTAATCTTTGAAAGAAAATGGCAAAATCATAGGTTTAAGGTGTGAAATCACGAAACTAATTTACACATATGCAAACTAGGTGTAACATATGGGACAATTTGAAATGGTGATGTAATAAATTAAACCAAACTTTACAACAATTTCTCTTACATGGACATGAATACTCTACCATGCCCTTTTAATACACACAAAAAAAAATTGTTCACCTCATTCATTATACAAATTAGGCCTGTTCTTGATCAGCGACTTCCCATACGTAGCAATTTACATGATGGATTTTTTTAGGATTACACTAAAAAAAAAATTTTTTTTTTTTTTAATGCCATTAATGCCGAAAAATTTTAATGCCATTTTCAGAAGTTCTAATCCATCATGTATTTGTCATACTGTATATCCTGTATTTCTAGCTTAAAACATAAGTCGATATTTGGTTCACATGTAGTTTTTTGATGTTACGTATGGGACAATACCGTTATGTGTGGGATATTGCTTGTAAAGTCTGTGGGAAAGACTACTTTAACATCGTCAAGATCTGACCACTACTTTGGCCAATGGACATTTTGGGCATTCATGTATTCTCATGAGACCTGTCCTCCACATATGGCCCAGTCTAAGGCAGACTAAACAATATGGGATCATTCTATTTGTAAGGAGGGGTGTAACCTGTAAGGAGAAATTAGTTTTTGTTTATCATTATTTCAGGCACCTCCAAGTTTCTGGTTTTTCTATAAAACATACTGGAATATATATTGTTGTGGTTACCAGATTCGCAAACCACCATTCAGGTCCCTTAGGTGAGGTATCTCGGTAAGTGCATGTGTAGTTAGGCCCAAACCCGTTGTCTAGTGGGAATACATGTCATTTATACGTGCTGCGACTCTTCAGGATAGCCGTTTTTCTTTTACTATCTTTATTTTGGACCAACCGCCATGATCACAACCACAACATCAACCACCAACCACAACGCCGCTTCACCACAACCGCCACGACCTTCCCGTCACACCTCGCCACCGGAGCATCGCCACCGTTCTTTCCCCGCTGTGGGTACCGGTGTTGGACTCATGCAGAACGCGCGTCGAACAGCGTGTACAAAATCACGGATTTTGTGCTTCAAAAACGGATCAAAAACGACACACGCCCACTTTTTGCCGTCCAATCGGTGAGCGAGGGGCGATTTGGCCCCGCCTCCAGAACGATCGGTATATGCAAATTTGTGGATCAAAAAGCCTTCACGCCCACTTTTTCTCGGGCCAATGGGGAGCGAGGTGAAAGGTCAAAGGGAGGGGGTCAAAGGCGAAGTTACGGGGGGATAAAAGGACGGTGTTCGTCAGTCAGAAGAGAGTCGCAAACGAGAACGAGAAGGAGTCGGAACGAACGAGAACGAGAACGAAAGAAGTCTGGAGCCCGAAGCCTGCAGTAGCTGGAGAAGCTGAAGAGAGTCGGACGAGGGGGTGCTCGCGTCGGTGCCAGGAGCTGCACGCCCGAGGGAGGCCGGCAGCGCGACCTGGCCGAGGTGGAGACGCACACCAGGGATAATAAAGATCCTCTATACCCCGAGCATCAGCAACCCCCTCCTGTTTCCCCCCGCGCTGAGATAGTGCGACCAAGGAGGCCCCGTTCCCACCCCCTGCCAGGCACTGTCCACGAGGCCCGCGGGTTGCGGGGCCATCGCCGCTCCGCGTCTCATCACCAGACGGGTAGGCCCGACCCGGTCTCGGCCTCAGGCCTACCTCATTCTTGGGGGATTTCTTTTCCTTGGTTTTGGGTATGTGTTGTCGGCGCCGTCTGTGAAGTAGAATTGTATAAGTGTTGCCGTGTGCTCGGTAGTCGGTATTAGCTCTGCACTGTGTTTTCACTTTTATGTTTGCTTTTTGTATAAATGGAATTGTGTTTTCTTTTTTGTGTACATTTGGTGGAATTGTATTTGTGTGCTTTCCGTTCGTCGCGAATAAATGTGCTTTATTGTTGAACTGTTCTCCCGCTTCGCTTCGTCTTTTCCTCCATTGAATCCCCATCTTGCTTCACGTAAAGGGTTGGTAGTGGGCTGAATACGCCCGATAATTAATCGAACCGTCGAGGTCGACGATAACACCGCTCGGTTATTCTGATAGTACGGAACGGGTCGCTTAAGTGGCCCGTGTCCGAAGTCGACCTGCGGCGAGGTGCGATCGCCCGGTCTACCCTCCGCGTGGGTACTTAGGTAGTTCGAATTTGGCGAGCAACCCTATCCCACGCGGGGGCTGATTGGCTCGATCGCGGTGAGACCGAAAGGTCCACCCGTGACTGGTTCCCGGCGTTAGTCCGAGAGGGTCACGACTGGATTGTCCGTCCGGTGGGCGACGTGCCGCGATTCGAGTTACGTGGCCGTTCGCACGCCGGCGGGCGCGAATCCGCAACACTGGTGTCAGGAGTGGGATACAAATTCATCGCCCTCCTCACGGCACTGGTATCGGAGAACAGGAAAACGGGCTCTCCTGTCTCCGGCTAAATTCACGGGAATCGGTCCAGGGGTGAGAGAAGCGACCCCCGATTCCCTCCAAATTACGAGCGAGCAAATTAACCCTTCACGAGAAGCAAGATGGCGTCTCAAGGCGAGCGGGAGCCGGGGGTATTAGAAATGTATATGTGTAATAATGTAGAGTCCATGGTCCAGGATGGAATCCCCGAGCAGGAAATGTTGATTGTGCAGGAACACGGACTCGCCCAACTGAACCCAGGGCCCGAGGTGGGTGCGGCAGCGGCCGCGGTGTATGACACCTCCCCCCCCCTCTCCACCAAGACCCTTCCCCAACCCTTGCCGAAACGGCTCAGCTGAGTGCATCCAACATGGCCCAGCTATGCGCCATGCTGGCGGCAATGAACAAACAAATGAATGAAGTGAAAACGACGATGGATACAAATACAAATGAAATGAAAAACGAAATGAAAGACATGAACAAGCAAATGAATGAAGTGAAAACGACGATGGATGCGAATACACAGTACATGAAAAAAGAAATGAAAGAACTACGGGGTGAGACGCAGAACATGGGCCGATGCCTGCAGGCGGGCATGAAGGCCGTGACCAGGGAGCTGGGAATGGCGACTCCACGTGTGGGAGCAAACGAGCTGGGTGGGGGTGCAACGGCTGACAGGCCCGCGGTGGAGGCGGGTGAAAAAATAATTCGTGGAACGTGTTGGGCGAGGGTCGTGACGATGACCGAAAGGGAAAAATTAAATGGGGAGACCAAAACGTGCGAGACGAGACACGAGGTGACGACAACGGAAATAATAGTTGAGACAAGGGAGGTAAAGGGTGAAGAGTTGGCAGAGACACGGGAGACAGAAAAAAATAGAGGGAAGACTACACGATGAAGATGGGGTAAGTGACGCACACACACACACACGGAGGTAGTGGAGGATAATGGGGGTGAGCCCGCGGAGCGTGTAGGGACCCGGTGCGAGCAGCGGGATGGCCTCCTCCAGGAACGAGGGGAGGGAGTATGCCCCCTTGAGGCGAGTCACGACCAGGTGAGTTCGGTCGTGTTTTGCGAGGTTGAGGGGACGAGTGCTGTGGACGGGTGCACGGAGAGCTTGGGGGGTATAGAGGCCCCGGAGACCCTTGTGGGGACACGAATGCCCAGTGTGGTTGTCCCTGTGTGTGTGGTGTAAGGTGTGAGTGCGTCCCCGTGTGTGGAAGCGACCCCGTGTGTGAGTGGTGTGGTGGCGATGGTGCCAGAGTACGTGCTTCCCAGCACGCCGTGTGTGGATGAGGCATCGTGTGTGAGAGAGGCCGTGTGTGTGGATGAAACGGCCAGTATGAATGAGGCACCACGTGTGAGTGGTGTGGTGGCGATGTTGCCGGAGTACGTGCTTCCCAGCACACCGTGTGTGGATGAGGCACGGAGTGCGAGTGAGGCACCGCGGGTTAGTGCCCCCGCGTGTATGAGTGAGGCACGGTGTGTGGATGAGGTACCGCGGGTGAGTGCCCCCGCGTGTGTGGATGAGGCACGGAGTGCGAGTGAGGCACCGCGGGTGAGTGCCCCGCACGCGTGAGTGAACGGCCGTGTGCAAGGTCGCTGTGTGCCAGGGAGACCGTGTGTGTGAGAGAGCGGTATGAGAGGGAGATGTCGGTTGGCATGCGGGAGCACGCAGCCGCGTCTCCCGGTGTGAATGTGATGGAGTGGACTGTGTGCGTCGTAACACGCAGGTGTGCGTGGGTGGAATGGAGACGACGACGGCGACAGAGGAGAGAAAGCCGAGTAGCGGCTGTAGTTGTTTCGAGGACCGTGCCGGGTTCACCCAGCAGTGAGCACGCGGTTCGTGCTGTGCAACGCACGAGACCACCACGTGCTCGCTTGCGAGAGTGAAGTCCCGGTCCGGAAACGCACGCGGTGGATTTGCCGATCCCGCGGACGGACAAAGTTAGGCAGGTAAATGGATTTGGACCGGACGGGTTCTCCACGCGATCGTGTGTGTTAAGCTCCAACGGGCAAAGCACATGTGTTCGCGTGGGGAACCCCTCGAGACGTGTGGCTTGTGTTTTTTTTTTATGCGCACGGTGACGTCATGGCTGCACTTGGGGTTGGAATCCGGCAGGAGGGGTATCTCTGCCGGATGGTCCCGTCCAAGGAGGGACGAGGAACACGTGCAGCTGCATGACGTCACGGGCAGGTGCAAAGTGCGCGAGCTCTGAGTTGCCGCGCAGGTGCTGGGCATGAAAAAAAAAGGGAAAAACAAGCCTCACTTTCGGGTGTACAGGATTCCTGGGCAAGGGGTGAAAGACCCCCTTACGCCTGGGCACAGGATGGAAACTAGTTAGGGGGAAGGGTTAGCTTAGCTAGACCGACTTCATGGGGCAGGGGTAAGTCCTCATGGAGTCCGTGGAATGGATTAGTTAGAGAGATTGTAGCCAGATTTAGGTTGGGAAATAAAATGGGATTATTTTGGAGACAGTGACTGACAGTGAATGTGTAGAGGGGACGTAGTTTAGCTACGTAGGTTAAAAGGAACGTGCTGTAGTTTAAGGGACGACGTGGGAGCACGAGTTAGTTAGGGGATGTAGTTAGAAGAATGGCAGAGTTCAGCGGTGTGTGTGTTGAAGAGTTGTTGGTGAGTTGTGAGGTGAGTACTTGGTGAGTGAGTGAGGCCAGCGGGTCTGTGTGTGTGGAGTGAATGGGGAATGCATGGTGCGATGAGTGATTGGGGGGAGGAGTGACTCCCGCACCAAGGGACCCCGGGATCAGTGTAGAGTGAGTTAGCTGGGTTAGTCAAATTGAAAAATGGAGGTCGTTTTGTTGTTGGTGGGAAAGTAGGCTCGAGACCCATTTGGAGGGGTGCAGGAGCCCTGTTGACGGGCTTGGGAGCGTGGCTGCGAAAGGTGAGTATCGCTGAGTGGGTACCCCGGGCACCAGGCTAGTCGGCCGCGGTAGGCCATGGGCCCATGGGGGGCCGGGATAGAGTAGTGGGCACGGGTGCGCCTGCTTGGTGCGGGGGCCCGGGGCGCCATTAACCGCGTGGGCAGTGTTGTGGGCACGGGTGACCCTCGGAAAGGGGCCCGGGAGGCCGGCCTGCCACGTGTGCGTTTCAGGGGAGGTGCCATGGGGGGCACTCCCCGGTGTTAGGGAGCTGGTAGGCTCGGAGGCAGTGTAGTGCCCGGGGGTGCCATAGCGGGAGAATCGGCAGAGGGTCGTGCCTGCCAAAGGGAGCCACGTGTCCCAGCCAGGAGACCGTGTGAGGGCACGGAGAGAAAATTGGGGGGCGAGGCCCGAAATTGTGAGGACACCAACACAGGCGACGGGAATCTGGGTTGTTAGAACCAATAGTTTAAGCGAGAGGCGCTTGTTCAAAGCCCCGGGGTAGTTTAACAGTTAAATGGTTAGGGTAGATTAGGAGATGTACCCCTCCGCACCATCCATCCTCTCGCTGTCGTTGTGGGCCGCTGGACCCACTTTGGGTTAGATCGCTGAACTCTGGAGAGGCCATTCTGAGGCTTCGTTGGGCCTCGACACAGGACGTTAGCTCTCCCTTATTCCCCTCGGGAAGGGAACGTAGGGGTTGGGAGTAGGCTAGGTGACAGAATAGGTTAGCCGAACAAAGACGATAAAGGGGGTTAGGGGACGATTTATAGTGGGGAAGTAAAAATAAAAACAACAAAAAAATAAGTTGGGGCTAAATTGGTTTTTCACAAATTAAGGGAGTGGGTATGTACAGTGACAGGCAAAGGCGATAGGTTGGGAGGGAGACAGGTAGGTAGGTCCGAGCCCGCCTTCCAAGTGGCCAGCACCACCGCACTCCCTCCACCAACCTCCATTGAACGGCAAAGGCTGGCCAACTTCATCGGCTGGCCGTGTTTTGCTTCAAGGCGGAGGCCGGCCAAGTTCATCGGCAGCTGTGTGCTGCAAGGCCTGTGCCATCGGCTGGCCGTGTTTGCTTCAAGGCCTGTGCCGGCCAGTTCATCTGCTGGCTGTTTTTCTTCAAGGCCTGTGCCGGCCAGTTCATCTGCCCGCTATGTTTGCCTGCAGCGGCCTTCTTCTGCGGGCTGTGTTTGCCTGCTCACCTTTGCCATACCATGCCCACTGCCCACGTTCACCAGCCCCGTTCAATTTTTGCTTTGCCCCCCCCTGTTCATTTCCATGTGCGCCAGGATCAAGGCAACAGTTTGCAAGCTGCGAGAACTGCCCTGTTGGCAGCTACAACACGGGCCTGCAGTGGCGGCCCGTGCACCGTGTTTGTGTTCATCCATCCATTCGTTGTGCTCATTGCGTGTGCCACTTGAGCTGGCACGGAGACTGCGTTTGTGCAGCCCAAGCACCGTTGTGGTTCACTGAGTTCAGTTCAAAAGGGAAGGCCTTGGACTGCGTGTGAGCAGCCAGCCACGTTCCCTGTCACCTGCATTGTTTTGAGCCAGAGACTGCATGTGGGCAGCCTGGCTCCCTGCTAACTGCTTTTCTTTTGCAGAGTTCAGTGATCCTGGGCCATGGTTTAGTGTAAAATTTGTAAGTTAAGGTTAAGATGTACTGTAAATATGAGTGCGCCCCCCGGCATGTCTGTCTAGCGCCGGCAATTTTATTTAAGTCGTCCGTATGAGTGAGTTTGTTTAGATAGTTACGCAGCCCTTAGGTTATTTATTTTGGGGACACGAATACCATGAATGTCGCACTCAGGGATCCGTAGGTAAAATGTACTAGGGGAAAACTACACATGATGGCACACGAAAATTTGACGACTCGGGACGAGTCTGTAAAAAGGGAAGGGGGTAGTGTTGTGGTTACCAGATTCGCAAACCACCATTCAGGTCCCTTAGGTGAGGTATCTCGGTAAGTGCATGTGTAGTTAGGCCCAAACCCGTTGTCTAGTGGGAATACATGTCATTTATACGTGCTGCGACTCTTCAGGATAGCCGTTTTTCTTTTACTATCTTTATTTTGGACCAACCGCCATGATCACAACCACAACATCAACCACCAACCACAACGCCGCTTCACCACAACCGCCACGACCTTCCCGTCACACCTCGCCACCGGAGCAGCCACCGTTCTTGCCCCGCTGTGGGTACCGGTGTTGGACTCATGCAGAACGCGCGTCGAACAGCGTGTACAAAATCACGGATTTTGTGCTTCAAAAACGGATCAAAAACGACACACGCCCACTTTTTGCCGTCCAATCGGTGAGCGAGGGGCGATTTGGCCCCGCCTCCAGAACGATCGGTATATGCAAATTTGTGGATCAAAAAGCCTTCACGCCCACTTTTTCTCGGGCCAATGGGGAGCGAGGTGAAAGGTCAAAGGGAGGGGGTCAAAGGCGAAGTTACGGGGGGATAAAAGGACGGTGTTCGTCAGTCAGAAGAGAGTCGCAAACGAGAACGAGAAGGAGTCGGAACGAACGAGAACGAGAACGAAAGAAGTCTGGAGCCCGAAGCCTGCAGTAGCTGGAGAAGCTGAAGAGAGTCGGACGAGGGGGTGCTCGCGTCGGTGCCAGGAGCTGCACGCCCGAGGGAGGCCGGCAGCGCGACCTGGCCGAGGTGGAGACGCACACCAGGGATAATAAAGATCCTCTATACCCCGAGCATCAGCAACCCCCTCCTGTTTCCCCCCGCGCTGAGATAGTGCGACCAAGGGGGCCCCGTTCCCACCCCCTGCCAGGCACTGTCCACGAGGCCCGCGGGTTGCGGGGCCATCGCCGCTCCGCGTCTCATCACCAGACGGGTAGGCCCGACCCGGTCTCGGCCTCAGGCCTACCTCATTCTTGGGGGATTTCTTTTCCTTGGTTTTGGGTATGTGTTGTCGGCGCCGTCTGTGAAGTAGAATTGTATAAGTGTTGCCGTGTGCTCGGTAGTCGGTATTAGCTCTGCACTGTGTTTTCACTTTTATGTTTGCTTTTTGTATAAATGGAATTGTGTTTTCTTTTTTGTGTGCATTTGGTGGAATTGTATTTGTGTGCTTTCCGTTCGTCGCGAATAAATGTGCTTTATTGTTGAACTGTTCTCCCGCTTCGCTTCGTCTTTTCCTCCATTGAATCCCCATCTTGCTTCACGTAAAGGGTTGGTAGTGGGCTGAATACGCCCGATAATTAATCGAACCGTCGAGGTCGACGATAACACCGCTCGGTTATTCTGATAGTACGGAACGGGTCGCTTAAGTGGCCCGTGTCCGAAGTCGACCTGCGGCGAGGTGCGATCGCCCGGTCTACCCTCCGCGTGGGTACTTAGGTAGTTCGAATTTGGCGAGCAACCCTATCCCACGCGGGGGCTGATTGGCTCGATCGCGGTGAGACCGAAAGGTCCACCCGTGACTGGTTCCCGGCGTTAGTCCGAGAGGGTCACGACTGGATTGTCCGTCCGGTGGGCGACGTGCCGCGATTCGAGTTACGTGGCCGTTCGCACGCCGGCGGGCGCGAATCCGCAACAATATATATATATATATATATATATATATATATATATATATATATATATATATATATATATATTTCCCATTTACACAAAATTAATACCTTCTATTCCCTTGTGTAAGTGGAAGTAGTCCAATTATAACTGCATTTCCAGATTTGATAGTTTCAGTCTCGTTGATAAATGTTTACATCGACATATAATTACTTCTATTGAATGTACAAAAGCCATGAGGTCCTGAGACAAATCAAAACAAAAATCTGTATGAGCATTAAAAAAAAAAAAAAATTACCAACAAATTACTCGATGCAAATTATTTTGTTTATTTTCATTCCTTGTCCACACACTAAAACAGATGTCCTATGTGTCCTGTCTGGGTTTAATCATTCTATATGGTACATTTCTGTGTTTGTCCACAAATTTGTGCATTTCATTCTCTCCATTAGTACTTGCAAACCATGCTCAATACGATTCTAATTTAAAATAATTTTGCATTTTTAATATCGAATAATTAGATGATCACTTTGTTGCATATCCGACCACATGAATTGCTGAGTTTCTAACAGTTCAATGTTGGATCTTTGTGTTAAAATATAAACTCAAGCCTGCTGATTGTGTTATGAAAGGCAATTGACATCAACAATGAGTATGTCCCATACGTAACGTGTTCTTCGTTAACACTACTTAATCTCTCGTGATCACTGTGTATTTCTTCTGTAAGAGAACTTGTGATGAGTTACACAAGCGTTTCAACTTTCTCCACACTGAAAATTCTGGTGAATGATTAAAATACTTTCAGAACTTTGAACTTGAACATATTTCTTTGAAAAAAAAATGTTTCTTGTGGTCCCGTACGTAATGCATCATGTTCTCGTCAATTACATAATCATACCGAGGACTAATGACATATAAATTCTTGTGGGGATTCTCCTGGCAGATGCCCAACATTGAAATAAAAAGCACTGAAATCAATGACCATCTTAATTACTTTTTCAGAGGGTTAAACTCTCTGAACGTCCCATATGTAACGTGCGTGAATTCTTGGACTTTCCGGCTAGTAACAGTAAAACCACAGGAAGGACACCAAAGCGAACTTAACGAAGCTCTTGGCATAAACACCTCGTCATATCTTCACCATACGGTTACCACGGCAGTGTGGTACACATCGCTGAATGTACAGGCTAGCTTAACCCCGTTCCATCGGAGGAGGAGGAGGAGGTGGTGGTGGTGGTGGTGGTGGTTTCTCCAGCCCGAACCACAATTCGTGGGACGTACCGATCCTGATCCGAGAAAGACAAACAAAAACTACGACTATCCGAACAAGAACTGACCGGCGATGTCCCACAGCTGGAGACGGACGAGCGTGTCCTCGTTCCACGGGATCACTTTGAGCGCGAAATCGACCCCGATGGTGGCGCGGTAGTTATGAGAGAACATCTGGTGCACGTATCGTTTAATGATGCTCGTCTTTCCCACGCCGAGATCGCCGATCACCAGAACTTTGAACAGGAACTCCTTGTTGGTTTCTTCCATTGCGAAAGGCTGAAATAACGAGTCTTCCTCACGGGATACCGCACGACACCACGAGCACCTTTAAAGGCACCAACCAGCACAGCAGCCCCACCAAACGTCACCAAACAGCAACCACCAGCCCTCCGTATTACAAGTCCTTCCTCCAGTTGCTCAGGTTAGTGTTTTAATACACTGTGTTAAATAGTTTCACTAGTTTACACGATTTCCACTTAAATGTACCTTTTCGCATTGAATCCAACATCTAAAAAGAAATAAAAAAATCAACAGGAAAAAGACGAACTGGCACTAGTCGAGCTAATAAAATGCTGCTACACACCCCAATACCTTTTGGTTTACAGTCTGTGTACAGCGTGATCGTACATAAAAGCAAAAGCAGAGTTCAGCATGACAAAAACAAAACAACAACAAAACGAAAACAAACTACGTAAAGCAGTTCGAAAATTAAGCATCAGTTTTAATAAAGGTGTCATCTATTTATTACGCACTTGTGGAAATGGGAGGAAAATAATTAATAACGTGCACAATAAACTGAACTACTATCAGCCGGAGTTAAATTTGAGAAAATGTAAGAGGGGGGGGGAGAGACAGAGAGACACACAGACACACAGACACACAGACACACAGACACACAGACACACAGAGAGAGAGAGAGACAGAGACAGAGACAGAGACAGAGACAGAGACAGAGACAGAGACAGAGACAGAGACAGAGACAGAGACAGAGACAGAGACAGAGACAGAGAGAGAGAGAGAGAGAGAGAGAGAGAGAGAGAGAGAGAGAGAGAGAGAGAGAGAGAGAGAGAGAGAGAGAGAGAGAGAGAGAGAGAGAGAGAGAGAGAGAGAGAGAGAGAGAGAGAGAGAGAGAGAGAGAGAGAGAAAAATATCAGCACTCCCAGAAATTGGACTGGTCTTCTTATAATTATTTTGCATGCATTAAAAGGTTGCAGGGTTGAAGGTGGAGTCATTTAATTGGTTAAGGGCATGGCTGTGCCAATGATGCAACAGCCTCAGCAGGTTGGAATGGGAATTTGTAATTTGTTCAGGGTGCCGGTAATAGCTCACCCACTCTTCCCCAAAGACCATGGAATCTTTATCATGTACCAGCTAATGCCAGCACATGGGACGCCCAGTTTAACGTCCATCCGATCGAGGGACAGCACACACATTGATGATCCATCCTGCCTGTGACAGCTTAGTGCTGGGTCGGGATTCAAACCCAGGCGAGACCGTTTCGAGGCAAGTGTACATACCTCTACTCTAAGCCATCCTGCCAGCCAATTTGTGATTGTGGAGGCCAACAATTCTCTCGAGGTAAATGTGTATCTTTTCACACCACTTGGTGGAAGTGGGTTTAACAAGACATAACTAGAAAGAGCAGAGATTGCAGACCCTTGCCAGGACTTGTTATTGTGTGGTGTTTGTGTAGTTTTGTGCAGTATAATTTGTGTGGTGTTTGTGTACAGGTGTGTTATGTAATTAATAATACACATAACTAGAACTACCACTTTATAACTGCTGGCAGTGATGACCGGGTACCAAGACGTCCCGCTTTGACTCAACCCCACTTTAATCGGACACCTGACCCTGACCCACGACGTTTATGATTATTCAATTTAATTTAGCATGGGATTAAAATATAAATTCAATCTAAATCAAATGGAAAACCAAATAGGTACACTCCTGCAAAGGAGTCATCAGAAGGAACCTGAACAAGCAAAAAGCAAAGATGAAGTCATCAGGAGAAACCTGCACAGGATTCACATTTCAGCTGCTTCTTCTCGACCCTAAAACCCATTCAAAAAATAATCAAAAAGAACACAGACTCAAAAAATTAAATAATTTGGCCCACCAGACCATGCATCCGATCAAGTTGATATTTGACACATATATTCTCCATCACTGACAGACCATAATTGTGAAGTTTCACGTCGTGTGATGCAGTGGTTCAAGAGATATAATTTGTTTAACATTTTCATTCAATCCAATATGGCTGCCAGACCATGTGGCATCAATTATTTGTGAACGTCCTGGTATTCTCATTGGGGAACATGTGTATGAAATATCCCCTCGATATGTCCAGCCATTCTTGAGAAGAAGATTTTTTAAAGCTTTCAGGGTAAATCCAATATGGCTGGCAAACGATGTGACCGATGATGTCATAGGGTGGGAATGTTTTCTTCCTCATGGACAGGCGTCATATCTGTAAAGTTTTGCATCACCTCGATCTGTTCAGCCGTTTTGGAGAAGAAGATTTTTGAAGGTTAAAAAAAAAAATCAAAAAAAAAAATATATATATATATATGAGGTGTGTTCAAAAAGTATCCAACCTTAATTTTTCATGCGTAAACAAATGAAGCTCGGGAGGCGTGGTTTGGTGCAGTATGAGGCGATCCTAATCCATATGCGTGAATATTTTCCCGCCTGCAGAAGCTGTCAGTCACCGACAGACCGCTGATGAGTGAGGAAGTGTAAGCGAGCGCCGTCGGATTTTCGTTTTTGACAAAATGACGGAAAAACTTGAACAACGCTACTGCATCAAATTTTGTGTAAAGCTTGGCGATACCCAAGTGGAAACGATCCACAAGATTCAACAGGCCTTCGGGAACGAAGCAATGGGCACCACACAGATAAAATAGTGGTACAACCGCTTCAAAGATGGTCGCACATCAGTGGAAAGTGAAGCACGTTCTGGTAGGCCCTCATCATCCCGAAATGAGATCGTCATTGACCAAGTGAGGACCCTTCTGATGCAGGATCGTCGAATCACGATCAGAGAACTTGCAGATGAGGCAGGCGTCAGCATTGGATCCGTTCATTCCATTGTGACTGAGGATTTGGGCTTAAGAGGAATCTCAGCGAAGTTCGTGCCAAAGCTGCTAACGATCGAGCAGAAGCAACTCCGCTTGGAGATCACACAGGACATGCTGGAGACAGTGAACAGTGATCACTGGCGATGAGACCAAAGTGATCCGTCATTTTGTTATGTTATGGCCGCTGTGTTATGTTATGGCCGATATCTATATCTAGTGTGTCCGCAAAATATATATATATATATATATATATATATATATATATATATATATATATATATCTTCTTCTTCCTCCTTCGGCTGCTCCCGTTAGGGGTCGCCACAGCGGATCATCCATATGATCCGCATAGTGATTTGGCACATGTTTTACACCGGATGCCCTTCCTGACGCAACCCTGGTCGCCTCTTGCGACACAGGGATCTGGTACACCTATTTTAACCGGGGTATACACCGGCCCAGTACACTGGTACTCATTTCGCCGACCTCGGAAGGATGACAGGCTGAGTCAACCCCCTGGTGTATTAATTCAGTGGCCCAACGGGGCTTGAACTCAGGACCTTTTGGATCCCAAGCCGCTGCCCTAACCACTGCGCCAACACCAGGAATATATATATATATATATATATATATATATATATATATATATATATATATATATATATATATATATATATTGCTGCCGAATCACGTGACTGATATCATCAATTTTTTTTCTGTGGACCATTTTATCCTGAGATGACCCTCAAAATTTTTCATACTGATCAGATGTAGTGTTCTACATATGCAATTATGACGTCATAACGAAGGCACCTGTGATATCATAAAAAAATCACACTTATCCCCCATGAGCAGTACTTGCCGTGTGCCAAGTTTCAATTTTTGTCCTTGGTGTGGTTTCAGAGCTGCAGAGCTCCAAAGTTTTTCTGGTTTTCCAACATGGCTGCCACACCACGTGACCTATGATGTCATAATTATCATTAAAACATCGACATGATTCGTCGCTCCTACGATAAAAATTTTGTCTCAGTCCGACAAGTGGTTGCGAAGAAAAACACAAAAGTTCTCGACGGACAGACAAACAAACAAACAAGCCGGTAGGGGACGAGGGATCCGCTAGGATCGAAGCGCTGGATACGATGCTTTTCATTCTGACCGATCCACCGCCGAAGATTCATTGCCAAGACGTATTGGTTCACATACAATTGTTCCTCTGCCTGGCAAGATTTTTCCTATTGCTCATTTTGCCAACTGGCACTCCTCATAAAAAATGACGGTAAATAGACACCCTATTTTTTAAGGACTGCCATTTCAAAAATAAAACCGAAATCAAAAATTGGCTCGAGTAAAATTTTCTAAATATCTCGAAGTGTTTAATTCCGAAGTCTCGTTTCTCCACATTCAAAACTGTAGGACAAGTATTGAAAATAGTGAACGTGGTTTTTCGGCCGCTGCACAGCAACCGGGCAACGAAACTCAAACGCGCACACTCCCAGCCCATATGGCACCTGTTCGCCAAGTTTCATCGAAACCGGTTTGCTGGTTTGTGCTGTGGAGTCTCGCGTTGCAGACACACACACAGACAGATGGAAAACCCGACAATAAGGGATATCTAGCGAATCTAACAGACAAGCCGGTAGGAGGCGATGGGTCGCCGAGCATGGAAACTATAAGATATAGAACAAAATGGATGTCATATTATGGATGTGGAATCACCTTAAGATTATGCATATCAAATCTCATCCAGTTCCATCTCCTGATAACTACTCGGTATCCATTTGAATGAAAAGTACCGAAAATGCGGTTTGAAATCGGAAATCCCCAAAGTTCGAGGGGGTGCTGTGGGTGAACAAAGATCAAAATCGAAAATCTGGCTCGATCGTTTGTGCACAATGTATTCCAGACGATTAGTGTGAATTTTCATGACAATCCGACCATAACCCTAGGAGGAGTAGCATTTGGCATGAAGGCACCTCCAGCTCTCGCTTATTATCGATTTTTGCACTAATTGACCTTTGACCGCTGATCTAAGCGAAATCGGTCAATATGTCCTGAGGCAAAGTTGTAGTACTCATTGAGTACCATGAACCTGCAAAGTTTCATTCGTATCGATGCACTCACCTGGTCGCTCGGGGGCCTTCAATTTCGCCAATTTTCGCGCATACCCTAATTGTAGGGGGCGCTGCGGGTAAAGTATTCCATATATCACAAAAACCGGAATATATTTGATAGAGTATCACCTGTAGATCATTCGTGCCAAATTTCATAACCCTACGTGGGATAATGGCTTTGGGAATTGATTTCGCGTGAACGGTACCGATTTTGAAGGTTTTTTGGTTGTTGCTCGGGATCCAAAAAGTCCCTAGCAACCATCACAATTTCCACAGAACGAGGTCATAAGATGTACCTCCCACCCGAGTTTGGTCAACATCCGCCCACGTTTACTACCAATTATGTTGATGACAAACGAACAAACATCCAAACAAACAGACAGAATTACTGCCAATAAGGGTCACCTATTTCGGCGATCCAACAAACGGACCCGAATGCAATACTGTCTCCTCCGGCGAGGGAAATAACATATGCCATCGACATCATAAAAGTGAGGGAATGAATCTGTCCATCAGGATGGGTTCTCCCCTAGTATGGTGAATCTAAGAGGGGTGGGGGGGGGGTGAGGAGGGAGGGGAGGTGAAAAAATTTGACACATTTGCGTATGTAGTAAATATATAAGCAAAGCCAAAATTAGAGTCGGGCTAAAGAAGGCGCTGTATCTCGGATCACACTTCCTGAGGAAGACCTTTCTGGGGTCCATATCTATATCTAGTGTGTCCGCAAAATGTCAAAATTTGTGGTTAAACAATCATCTATCCAGCAGCACAATCTGGAAAGGTTCTCCACTTTTTGCCTTGTGCGTGCTGAACGGGAAAAAAAAAAAAACAACCAACGATAGATTGTTTTCAGGAATTAGAGAAATACAGGTAGCCATCCATACAAGAATCAGGTGCAAGCGGCTGTCACGACACCAATCATCAAAGAGGAGAAAAACATTTCATGAAATTATTTGTTGCAAATTGACAAACTGGTGGTAATCGGGGAAGCTGTTGCATATCAAGTTAATGATCTGCTCAATAAGTCGATTTCAAAATGTAAGCAGGTTAAGAAATGTTTACACTTTCAGAGCACTAAGTTCTGGTGAAAGAAGGAAAGTTTTGGGCATATAGGATAAGTGGTTTGTAAGAGCTTACAGTGACACTTATTGATAAACATGTTCTGTGTGGAACACTGTTTACTTTAGAGGTATTTTTCAAAGTCCACATTTTTGGAGATTTGGCACTGGCCTTTTCATGTAGACATTTGTGGCAGACGATGCCGGATAATGAGAATGATTAGCATGAGAGATGGTTCAATAAAGTTTACTTTAACGGCGAATATGCCAATAAAATCGGAACACATTATTAAGGATGTCCTCGAAAGGAAAAAGGACAGTGTCCCAAAAAGAAGGAAGAATTATATGGCCGGACATTGACGCCACTCTTGTGATCTGCTACTCACATGACAGGTTTGCGGAATGCGCGCACGCTGTCCGATTCCCGTGACTCGCTTCTCCAGGCTGGGAATCCTGTCCGGTCTCACCATATGGAAACACTCCTCTTGTGACCATCGCCATGCTGCTTCAAGCTGTTCTCCTCTTGTTTGTGGTTCGGCGATCTGCGGCTCAATTCCCAAGGCAGTGTACAACTGCACAGAGCTTGCTCCAAAAGGTAAGTCAGCAGCTTCACTCAGGGAGTCTCTTTTGAGCCTTGCTGTCTCTAATGTTGCCCCAGAGAATGTAAGCTGCAGCACCATCACTATAAGTTGTTCAGAAAAGAGCAAAAGCAGGGATGACATCTTGAAACTGGACTTTCAACCTGACAATTGGTTTGCATCCTTGTTTGCCACTCCATAATAACCAATGAGAAAATCCTCCTTTCTTCAACACGATGGTAAACTTAAGATATATACAGCGCGATCTGGAACTTTAAAACTTCTTCACTTCACTCTCAGGTGTAACTTATCCGAAGAAGACTACATTTTCACGTTGGTCTTCAGATCCCACTGGGCATACTCTGTCAGGATGTTCGTTATTCCAAATGTACACAAGGTTCGATACACAATTTGGTGAAGCATGGCTTTCCCTTGTGGCCTGGGCTCCTGGGCTCCACCTTGCATTATTGGATTTCGTGCAATCTAAGATTCCCAAGTTTCAATGACATTTTTCAGCAGAAGGTAAAAGATACAGTTTGTTTCTTTTTGATGGAAAAGATAAATCGGTTTCCTTTCTCTTTCTCCCCCTACCCACGTCTCCCCAACTACAACGCACTCACCTGGTCTTGCACCTTCAGCTGTTGCCATTGCCCATATTTTGCCACGTAATTTTCTGTTCATCAACCTTCCGAAGTCCAATATTTGTTTCTCACCTTCTGCCTTTGTCGTTATTTCTCTCACCTGTGGGGATCACCTGCCTCTTGCTGTACAACCCTATACTCTTGACACGAGACCTTTAAAGGTATCGTGGTTCAACATGTTTAAACCATCCTTCTTACCGACAAAACATGTTCTTTTTTACTCACTAACCTAGACCCCTCTTCTCTACCATTCCCTCCAAACCCGTTACCTTTGCTTCCGAAGGTGAACCGAGGTTATGTTTTCACCCCTGTCTGTTTGTCTGCCCGGAGCAGGATATCTCAGAATATCGACAGATTCGGACGAAACTTGGTGGACAAGTGGGTGTGTGACAAGGACGAATTAGTTCGATTTTGGGGTTAGATCTGGATCCAGATCCGAGCGTTTATGAAATTTTAAGGTAATTCTTCTTAATTTAGTGATGCGGCCAAAAACGATGTATAGCATGATATTGAACCTCACCGAAGGAGAGGGTATTGTGCATTTGGGTCAATTTGTTTGTTTGTGCAGAACTTTCATGTTTTTCTCCACAACCACTTGTTGGATTGAGACAAAATTTTCACCATTGGTGCGACTACTCATGTGGAATATTCTAACGATAATTTTGACATCATGGGTCACGTGGTGTGGTAGCCATATTGGAAAAACGAAAAAACTTTGGAACTCTGTATCTTTGAAACCACACCAAGGAAAAGATTGAAACTTGGCACGTAGCAAGTACTCCTCATGGGGAACGAGAGTGATTTTTTTATGACGTCATCCTACATATGACATGATGTAAAATGCTACATCCAATCAGTATGAATAATTTTCAGGGTCATCCAGGGATAAAATTGTCCACAAAGCATTTTTGATGATGTCATCGGTCACATGATTTATATATATATATATATATATATATATATATATATATATATATATATATATATATATATATATATATATATATAAGGTTTATATATATATATATATATATATTTTTTAAACTTTCAAAAATCTTCTTCTTTGAAATGGCTGAACAGATCGATACAAAACTTTACACATATGACCACCTATCCATGAGGAACAAAAGGTTCACACATATGACATCACATGGTCACATGGTTTGGCAGCCATATTGGATTTAACCAAAAACATCTAAAAATCTTCTTCTCGAGAGCAGCGAGACAGAACGAGGGGAAACTTCACATTAATGTTTCCCCAAGTCATGTATGTACAAAGCTATTAAGGAATAATTGATGTTACATGGTTTGGCAGCCATATTGGATTTAAGAAAATATTAAATAATGTTTTCTCTGGAACCGCTTAATCAATCGATGTGAAACTTCACAATTATGATCGAGTAGTGATGGGGAATACAATTTTTAAATTTCAACCTGATCGGATGCATGGTCTGGCAACCAGAATTATTTGAATTTTTGGAATGTGTGTTCTTTAAAAAAAAATTTTGAATGAGGCTCACTTGGCTGTGCCTGGATGGGTTTGAGGGCAGAGAAGTGGCAGCTGAAACCCAAATCCTATCCAGATTCCTCCTGATGACTTCACCTTTGCTTTTTGCTTGTTTGGGTTCCTTTTGATGACTCCAATGCAGGACCTATTTTATTTGGTCCTCCATTTGATTTTAATTTAATTTTTTTTTGATCCCATTCTGAATTCAATTGAATAAAGAGGACATAATTGGTCGGGTGCCCGATCAAAGTGGGGTTGCATCAAAGCGGGACATATTGGTACCCGGTCATCACTGCCAGCAGTTATAAAGTGACAGTTCTAGTGAGCTGTTATAGTAAGTAAGAGTGTACATCAAAAACCGTTAAACAGAGGAAATTGAGACTTCACCACATGTTACATGACCCTTTGATGTCGCCCATATTAATTGGATGACTCAGAACTTACATAGTGAATTAAACAAAGCCAAATGCCCAGAGACAATGTCACTACATCGCGTTAGAAATCAGAATCATTGTAATCGCATCAGCCTTTATTGTGCTCGGCTGGTAAAAAAAAAAGCGAAGAAGAAAAAGTAGAAGTACAATTTGTTGTTTTAACGATCTTCCAATTTATATTTTAATTATCTATTTTGGCATCTTTATCAGCCTTGGTCGTTATGAAAACACATGAGAACAAGAATAAAACTACTTTGTAAAAGTTTATGAATGTCCTCCAGAGCAGACTTTTCAAAGTATAATTTGTACACATTTATCTCAGAAGTTTTGATAGATGCAATAATTACAAATTTGCCGCCAGAAGAGTTGGCTCGCACTAAGTCTTTCTCAAGACTGCATGGGGTAAGTATTATATGAATACCATCTCGTTGCTTCTGTTGTGGTGAATCATCTATTTGCTCCCCACTCCTCCATTGCTGGTATGTTTAGCTTCTATAAGACACAACAAATATATATATATATATATATATATATATATATATATATATATATATATATATATATATATATATATATATATATATATGTATGTATATCGGATGTGCATACATCAATGTAGTGCTATGAAGAAAAACAATGTAAATACTGAGAATGATTAATTTATGTTTCCTTTGTGTTGACAAAACCATCTTTGTCACTCCCATGGGTCCGAATGAGACCTGAATACACAAAAGTGGAAGCTGTAACAAACATCCAATCTTTTCAATAGGAATGCTGCCCACTGTGGAGCGGAGATGGCACTCCGTGTGGAGAGGCCACAGGACGTGGATTGTGCCGTGACATCCAAATATCCCAAGCACCGTACGGACCGGACCAGAGTTTGGATGAGAATGATGTGCGGACTCGCTGGCCCCAAGCCTTTTACAATCGCACGTGCACATGCACGGGGAACTTCTATGGGCCCGATTGTGGGGAGTGCAGGTGCAGACTGTTCATTCATTCCTTCCTTCATTTTATTCATTCATGTATATAAGAATTTAAAATCCTCCAGCAGGTCAGAAAAAGTTTCCTTGAAATGCCTGATGTGCTTGGCAAAATGTTTGTAACGGACCAGACCCCGGCCCTTGATCCTCACCACCCCCTGATTGCATCATGTATGCATTGGCCCAACCTCCCCCCCTCCCATTCATATTAAATAGACTGTCCCTCATCATCATCAAAGTGTTGATTCCACCATACAGGCTCTGTTGAGGTGTTCCTCACTTTAAGTCATCGTCCGCTAATTTATGGAATTGATAAGGCAAATAACTGATGGCAAATCTATGGGTTGGCAACTTTTACAGATTCCTTATCCTTGGGAGTCTCTTGTCAGGAGTCAGGTTCCTAATCATAGCGGTTGCTGCTTTAACACCACTAGCAAGTTGCCTATGCCTGCATGGGATTCCAAACAGGTAGGGATGGAGTTGGCAAAAATGCAAATGGCGTCTTCTATCATTGAGCCGGCAAGTTGGGAGCAACAATTCGCTTTCATTGCCACATCTGATGGCGGCGAGGTGCTCCATTTGAAAGTGTTTGTTTGATAAATGTTGCATTTTGATGCCTAGGGTCCAAAATGAATGTTTGTATTGGTGTCAAACCCGGTGACCAATTGCAAGTTCATTGTAGGATGATAAGGTTGGTGGTCTTTTCACTCTTTTAGCAAATCATCCACACGACGACACGAGCTACTCAACCTGCTCCATCAATCAAAGCTGTTGTGTTGCATGTGCTCATCATCTAATCCACAGTCCATAAACCTTCCCAAGTACAAAATGTCTTCACTCATTCACCTCCTTATCTTCATTGTTAGGTTTCAGCCTGAGCTCAGCATTCGACATAAGCATCCATAGCAGTATCTTGTGAAACCACAGATCCATCATTTGGTCTATATTGTGAGGTCAGTATCAGAATCTGCTGACGTTGAACATGCTTTAAGGTCGTGTGATGTTGCTGGCAGGTTTGGTTGGGAGGATCCTTCATGCTTGAAGCGACGGGAGCTGACTCGTCGAAATGTGCTGGCTTTGTCAGCGACGGATCGTTCTCGTCTCATGGCTTACATCAACCTTGCCAAGGTGTGCTCACTGTGATCCATGGCGTTTCCTTTGATCTGTTTTATTCTAGAGTACTCATACAGAAGGATCTATCGAAATTTTGTTCCTTATTCAATTCTGTTACTTCGTCTGTTTGCTCTTTACAATTGGATGGTCTCATGATAAGTGATCAACACCTGCAGGACGTGTTTGCTTTCTTAATGTCCTTGTCCTTTACTCAATCCCTCCAATCCAGGTATTCTGGAAGCTTTACAGATTCTCTGTAAGCCTTGTATTCCATTTGATCCTTTGCTTACTGATGGAACTTGAAGTCCCACCCCCTACTAATTATATTACTACAGGAAACACCTACTTGCTTCAACTACCTGTTTAGACTTCTCAGTCCATGCAGATGGTTAGCACCAATTATTTCCAACAGACTATAACCACTGCATTTCCAGGAAATGACCACCTCACTTTTGGTAATATACTCGAAGGATTTCCATTTTCGACCTACTACGTATGTATGTATGTATGTATGTATGTATGTATGTATGTATGTATGTATGTATGTATTAAAGTGAGTGGTAAATGGTTAAAACACAAAATTCATTTTGGTGTCCATCACTGAACTGAATGTGAGGGCATTCGGTAGAGTGCATACCTCTGCTACACAATGCCTGATCCAGTAGAACGTATCAGGCCCAATCATTTTTTGATATATCATGCTATAGTATGTATCGTTTTTGACCTTATCTCTCAATGGTGAAGAATCGCTTTCAAATTCAAAAAATTTCGGGTCTTCACCAAAATCGAATCAATTTGTCCTTGTCACACACCCAACATGTCCACCAAGTTTAGTCCGAATCCATCAACTACCTTTGTTGATATCTTGCACACAAACAAACAGAAAAACAAACAAACAGGGGTGAAAACACAACCTCCTTCCACCTTCAGTGGGCAGAGGTAATTAACAAGGACAACCTGTCTCCATATCGTCCATGTTACGTGTTTGTAGAAATAATCAAGAAAAGTACAGTATTGTCATGAGGCAGGCGTGTGCCACAGCCCAGATGGTCCTCCTGAGTGTCTCGCTGCTCTCTTGCTGAAAGAATGGCCAAGCGGTTCGAGCCTTGTATAATTGTTAAACTTACACCCTTGTGGTGACCAAGTCTCACCCACAGCTGGTTTCCTGGAGAACTTAGGTTGTTTGTATAGGGACACCCTCGAGTCTTCTGGCTTGCCTACAGTTCCAGCAATGCTCACCGCATGTTGGATCTGCCATGGATTTCATTTCATATATATATATATATATATATATATATATATATATATATATATATATATATATATATATATATATATATATATATATATATATATATATATATATATATATCTGTCTCTGTCTCTCTCTCTCTGTCTCTGTCTCTGTGTCTCTCTCTCTCTGTGTCTCTCTCTCTCTCTGTGTCTCTCTCTCTCTCTGTGTGTCTCTCTCTCTCTCTGTGTGTCTCTCTCTCTCTCTGTGTGTCTCTCTCTCTCTCTCTCTGTTCTCTCTCTCTCTCTGTGTGTCTCTCTCTCTCGCTGTGTCTCTCTCTCTCTGTGTCTCTCTCTCTCTGTCTCTCTCTCTGTCTCTCTCTCTGTCTCTCTCTCTCTCTCATGGCTTTGTACTCCCTGTTGTCCTCGATGGAGTTCCAACTCATTTTTGCAACCATATAAGGTGATCTTCCAGTCTTTAATGATATACCCCTGCCCACCTTCCTTCTGCATTGTGGCCAGGTATGTGTCACGTTAGTAAGCAGCTTGCTATCGCGAGTCAAGTCAACCGTTCGGTATCAACTGCTTCGCATGCCACTTGCCAAGCAGAGCAAGTGATCAACGGATCAAGGACTGGGGTGTGCTCTGTTAGCAAGCGGCTCACTATCGCTTTCCAAGCTGGTTGTTCCATATCAACCGCTTTGCAAGCTGCTCTCCTTGCTGCTTGGCAAATGGAGCAAGCGATTCAGAGAGGTGCTTCGTTATGTTAGCCGAAATGGCTGCCATCGTCGGAATCAAAACAATACTTCAACCAATGAAATAAGCCTGGTGATGGCTTAGTGGTTAAGGTGGTGGCTTGGGATCCTAGGGTCCTGAGTTCGAGCCCCGTCGGCCAATGAATTAACACCAGGGGGTTGACTCAACCTGTCATCCTTCCGAGGTCAGCAAAATGAGCACCAGTCTACTGGTAATGGGGGCACTGCAGTAGTGGCATAGCTGCGCCCCTAACCAATGATGCAACCAGAAGCAAAAAGGCAGTACACGAACGGAACTACTGAAATGTTCAGAGGCATACTCTTATGTACACTCAAAATCTACATCATAGGTCAGGGCAGGTCAGGTATGGGAGCATGTGCCAGAACAGCGAGTCGCTGCGTCCACTTTCCGCCAGTACTCCAGGGGCCTCTGTCTGGCCTTCCCCCAGGCAGATGCCAGGCCCATCCCCATCTCCTTGAGATGCTGGTCAACCTGCTGCAACCACGAGGAACGTGGTCGGCCCACTGGCCTCCTCCACTCATGAGACTCCCTCGCTGAGAGAATCTGGTGAGCAGGATTAGCGTCAGGAAAACGAGCCACATGTCCATACAGCCGCAACTGACGCTCACGGACTATGCAGGTAACAAATCTCATCCGAGTCTCTCTCAGCAACCGCTCGTTGGACACAAAATCTGACCAGCGATAGCCAAGTATTCTCCGAAGAGACCCGGTACCAAAGGAATTAAGTCTCCGTCTCAGATCCTTGGTCAGAGTCCAAGTCTCGCATCCATAGAGCAAAACTGGAAGCACCAAGGACCTGAAGACTCGGACTTTCGTCCTCCCACACAGGTACCGGCAGCGCCACACCCCATGATGCAGTGAATCCATGACTCCCCAGGCCCGACCCAGACGTCTATTGACCTCTGACTCGCAGCCAGCAGAGACATGAATATCACTGCCAAGGTAAGTGAATCTCTCCACGACCTCAACATCCTCACCACAAACAGACACAGACAGGACAGCAGCATCCAAGATGTCATTGAAAGCCTGGATCTTAGTTTTGACTCAAGAAACCCGTAATCCCAGCGGCTCCGACTCCTCATTCAGCAGCTCGAGGGCTCCCAAAAGGATATCTAAAGTCTCCGCAAGATGACTGCATCATCTGCGAAATCAAGGTCCGAGATCTTGACATTCCCAAACGATGCACCGCAGCTTGATCTTTCTGACATCCTCCCTAAAATCCAGTCCATACAAGTGCTGAAAAGTGTGGGGGCAAGTACACATCCCTGACGAACTCCAGTCACAACTGGAAATAAGTCAGAGATGGTACCACCACACTTCACAGCACTCTCAGTACCAGAGTAGAGTTCAGACATCAGATCGATCAGTTTTGGTGGCACCCCACGAAGACCAAGAATCCTCCAGAGGGCATCCCGATTCACTGAATTGAACGCTTTACAGAGATCAACATAGGCTGCAAGCAGCCCCTGCCGAAACTCTCATCTGTGTTCGGTGAGGACACGAAGAGCAAGGATACGGTCAATCGTTGACCTCTTTGGTGTAAAGCCTGATTGCTCTGGACGCTGGTGCTCAAGCAGATGGTGGTGAACCCTTTCAAGAATTGTCCGAGCAAAGACCTTGCCCGGCACTGAGAGCAGCGTCACCCCTCGGTAGTTGTTGCAGTCTTGGCAATCACCCTTCCCTTTCCAGAGAGGAACAACAAGGCCCCTCTTCCAATCAGTTGGGATGATGCCTGTGTTCCAGGCAGAGCACAAAACTGCATGCAACGACACGAGTGCAGCATTTCCACCAGCCTTGAGAAGTTCATCATGGATGCCACAGATCCCTGGAGCTTTACCCTGTTTCAACTGGTTCACCGCAGCCCGTGTTTCCACAAGCGAAGGTGGACCACAGTTAATTGGAGGGTCAGCAACAGGGATTGTAACACCATTGACGTCCAACTCGACAGCTGGTGGATCAGCCTGGTACAACCGCTCAAAGTAACCGGCCCAGCGGGCCTTCACTTCAGACTCCTCTGTTTAGAGCCTACCACTCTCTGCTCTTACTGCAGTGCTCCGAGGGATGGGCTTGGATGAACACAATGTGCAAATTCCCCTGTAAGCGGGACGAGAATCACCTGTCCACAGGTGATGCTCTACCCCCTCACAGATTCCTCGCACATAGGCCTCCTTGTCCACCCTCAGTGCACGTACAGTTTTACGCCACAGCTCCCTGAACAGCTCAGCTCTGACATTCAGCCTGGCCCTGCGACTCTGGTCAATGGTATCCAGTGTCCCTTGAGAGACAAAATTCTTCTTTGCCCTGCGGTGAGTTCCAAGACATCCACTGGCAACATCAAGGACGGTGGTTTTGAAGGTAATCCATCAGTCTTCAGGACCCCCCCAAAGCACCCAGACATCGCAAATGTCCACTCAGCCTGTTCGCAAACTCCTCAGCTACTCTCATCCTTGAGCTTGCCAGCATCCAGCCTCGGCTGGGATGGCACCATTCTCCAGGATTTAAGGCGCAGCTTTAGAGTTGCTACAACAAGCCTGTGGTCAGTATTGAGGAACTGAGCACTCCGGTAGACCCTGCAGTTCTGAATCATCCTCCAGCGACCGTCAACGAGGACATGGTCAATCTCCTTTGCCACACCGCCAGCATTGGAATACCAAGTCCTGCGATGAGCTTGTGGGCGCTGAAACCATGAACCAGCCACCCTTAGTCCATGACTTCTTGCAAAGTCAAGGAACTTAGTGCTATTCTGATTCATAGTTCCTGACCCATGGGGACCAACACACACCTCATAACCATCCCTATCAGTTCCCGTCGATGCATTGAAATCCCCCAAGACTAGAAGTGTATCTCGTCTGGGGCACTGATCAACCACAGACTCGAGCGTGGCGTAGAATGCATCCTTCACGGTGAGATCACTCGCCTCAGTCTGAGCATTGACAGAGAGCAGGGAAATGACACCTCAGGAGTGACGAATCCTTATATTAGTCTCATAATACGCTCGTTGACCAGTGTTACCTCAATTATCATTGGGGTCAGCTTACTGGACACAGCTACAGCAACTCCTTGGGTATGGTAACCATCAGAGCGACCAGACCAATAGAAGGTGTAACCACCCACCATTATCTCGCCGCAATCCGGTCTCCGAACCTCAGAGAGAGCTGCAATATTGATGTCCAAACGCTTGAGCTCAGATGATAACAGAGAGAGGTGATCATCCTCTCTTAGGGATCGGACATTCCAGGCACCCACCCGAAGGGACCGCCTCAGTTTAACCCAAGGAGACCGCCGTCTGGTGGATGACACCTCAGCACCACTCCGACACACACTCCCGCAATCTGACCAAGGGAGGTTACCCCGTGGTTTCCCTCCTTTCATCAAAGATTGGGGGTCCCGAAGGCTTTGCCCCAATCCCGCCATCCGGTGAGCTGCCCTGCGAAGGGAAGCTGCACAGGAGGTACTCCCACGGAGTGGGTTTTCAGATTTTTTTTACGTTTTTGTGTTTTGCGGAATGAAGGGTTTACGGTGGCCGGAGTGCAAATCCTGCCACCAACCTCCTAATAAAAAAAGTAACCCAACTGCAGGAGGATGTCCGCAGACACAGTTGGGCACTAGATATGGATGGCCGTTGGCTCACAAGGAGCTCCTCCGCCCTTTGACAGGTTTTGTTTTTAATCCTGCTGGGTGTCCATATCCAAACACCCTCCTCACCAGAAAACCTGGTGGGGGAGACGGTTTAGTCGCCGACAACCCGACCATGGAACAGGTTAGTACAGGTTTACATGGTACCTGTAGCAGGTCACAGATCTGACCTGACCTGACCAAAGCCATTCATGTCTGTCTGTGTGTCTAAGGAAAAAAGCCACATGAGTACTTATGTCTCTTTATTACGTGCAGGCTTTGGATCTTCGGGTCCTGAGTTCAAATCCTGTTTTTCTGTTGAATTAATACCAGGTGGGGTTGACTCTGCCTGTCATCCTTCTGAGGTTGGAAAAATGAGTGCCAGCTTGCTGGGATGATGGAGCCATTCGAGTATCCCGTGTTGGAGGGCTGACCCGTCCAGGATTGTGCCCAATAGCCCAGGATACTGCTTCAGCAGCACTGATGCTCTGTACAGAGTATGGTCCCAATGGATTTGAATTTGTTACATACTATTTGAACATCAGTTGTACTGTGACTACGTTTATTAATTACGTACTATTGGAACGTACCTTTTAAACCTTTAGACTACTATACACTGGCCCAACCCACCCCCCCTCATTCCCATACTTTTACCATACATACCCTTTGGAACTTTTAGACAACTTGTACCTTTTAAGATCCTTCAGACATTTTATACCCTTTAAGACACTTTAAGACATTTTAGACCCTTAGGACGCTCGACACTTTTGACCCCTTCGACCCATTGATCCTTTTGACCTTCAGATCCTATACACCGCATCATACCCATTTAGACAACCAACTACTATTGAAACATACCCTTTAAATCCTTTTAGAACCTATAGATCTTTTAACAGCCTTTAGACCTTTTAAGACACTTTAGACTCCTTGATCCTTTTGACCTTTTAGCCCCTTCAGACCCCTTAGACCACTTTAGACCTGTTCCACCCCAAAGACCCTTACACCTCTAAAGATGCCTTTGACTCTTTAAATTATTTAGATTCCTTTAGACCCTAATTACTCTTGGAACATACCCTTTTAAACCTTTAAAACCCTTAAAGACCCCTATAGACCATTTGTACACTTTGTATCTCTTTAACCTCTTTGACCCTTAAGACCTTTTCGCCCTTTAGACACACACCACACAAACATCAAAAGAGTCTTCTTGCGATACTGCATACAGACCATCATTTTTTCAGCAAGTATTGCGCAAACACTACCCACCCAGAGGGTCGGTACTAGCTCCGCTAGTATTATTGAAACGTGTATTTCATACTTAAAATTTTTACTTCTACTTTTCATCCGAATTATTCATCATTTACAAACACGTAAAACCCCTCCACAAAATGCACAGTGGTAGGTCTACAGATATGCTTGGCAGGGGACTCCTTATAGTGGGGAAACTTAGCTAAATATAGCATAACAATTGTGCATTTTGTGAGGAAAGCACCAAATTTGGCACACTTGTAGCATAACATATTATGAACAGATTTGGATATTGGGCCATCTCAAATTCAGCCGCTGATGGCTGTGGCAGCCATTTTCTACAGCCATCAGCGGCTGAATTTGAGATGGTCCAAAATCCAAATCTGTTAATAATATGTTAGGCTACTAGTGTGCTAAATTTGGTGCTTTCCTCATAAAATGCACAATTGTTATGCTAAGTTGCCCCACTATTTTGACTCCTCATTTCTTTAGCTTTCTTTCTCTCTTCCCTGTACTCTGTAGCCACTGCGAGCACAATAAAATAGTTTGGGGGAGTCGTCACAAGAGGATCGAGTTAAACGGAAAACGATGGCCCGGACAGCATTTGATCGAGTACCATGATAGCATTGTTTACATTGGAGACCACCGTGTTGTTAAGCAGTGTCGAGCACTCCGTTCTGTTGGAGTGCTTCCTTGGGCGCTTTGAATCAAGCAAGCTGCTTGGCAAGTGGTAAGCAAATCACTTGCTAACGGAACACACCCCGGGTGTGTCGCTTTGTCCCCAACCATAGAATGTCGCAAGATACAGTTCCACGCGACTTCACATTAGATCTGAACATTTTGAATCTCTTCCATTGTTCATCCTGCCTGAGGCAATACCTCTCCTGATGGCCCTGAACACTGGATTTGGGTCAACATGTGATGATAAATTCCCTCGACTGGAATGTCAGTGTTCTTCTAACTCCATGGTCAACAGCACAAGGACAAAATGCTGAAATAACTACTCCTCTATAAACGCAAACTCTACACGCAAAATAATAAAGCATCTCATACTCCATAAAGCGATACCTGGCTCATACAATATTACAGTGCTGTATGCACTTTAATAATTTAACTGATGTTTTTCACCCCCATGAGCTGCCATTCAGAGACTGCAGATACAACATACAAGTCCCTCGATAGATTGTATTCCAATAATGTTTCTGATATTATCATCTACTTGTTATTTAACTTCAACTAAGATGTTATGACATAAATCACACAACAGTATTGTTTCACCTCTCCTTGGTGACCTGTGGCTGCTGTACATCAGGTGTTAATAGTATGTGTAATGAAATGGAAGACCAAGAAGGAACCTGAATAAGTAAAGAGTAAAGATGGAGTTATCAAGAGGAACCTGGATAGGATTCGTGTTTCAGCTACCTCTCCACAACCCTCAAACCCATCCAAGTGCAGCCAAGTGAGCCTTACCGAAAAATTTCTTCAAGAATTCACTTCTCCTTTGAGAAATGGATAATTATGAATGAGAGGAAATGAGAGTAAAAGAGAGGAAAGAGAAGAAAAGGCAACAATTAGAATGAATAAAAAGAATTGTAAAAAAAACAAGTCTGAAGACGATGATGGTTCACGAGCGGTATTTGACGATGTAGATTGTTTCAGAAGTCAAGGATGAGACAATGTGATAATGTTTGACCAAGTTATAAAAATGATCAACATGATGTGGTACGAGTGACAGGTCATTAGCTGCAAAATGTTGAAAACCCGGTTTCGTTCAACAACTTTCAAAATTTGACCTTTGCATAACCTTTAAAGGTCACAAAACAATGTTGTGGACATTAAAATAAGGAAACAGGATACGTGCTATAGCTTATTGGAGTTAGTTCATCGAAGAAGGTCGAAAACCCGGTTCGATTCCCACAACTTTGAAAATTTGACCTTTGTGAACTTTAAAGGTCAAAGGTCAAGGATTATGACCTTTGGTGCAAAACTTCCTCTGGAACATTCCAGGAACAATATAACATCATATAGGCTATATGGCATTTCGCACTCCTCGTATTATCCATACTTTGATGAAATCAGGGTAAAAACAAACTTGAAGGGCGCGCCACGGGCAAGGTGTTTGACATAGAACAAAATGGTTTTAAGACTTTAGGTGGGGAATGACCTCAAGATTATGCATAAAAAATATTGTCATCCAAGCTCTCAAAGTTTGGGCGGTCATATGATTTTAATGTCAAAATTTGCAATTTTCTAAGTTCGTGACCTTGACCTTGGGACGAAAACGAAAAATCGAGCTCTGTGGGGCTATGCAGGTGCCATTGGGCTAACCAAATACCGAAACCCGTCAGATTCGACAAACCCCTCGGAGAAGATGTAAATTGAAATCGGCTACCCCCTAAAAAACACGTTTTTTGGGCGTGGCTCCGCCCATAATGGGCGCACCACGCCCATTTTCAGGAAAACACAACTAGATCATGATATAAACCTCCCACCAAAATCTTATCAGGATCGGATCAAAACCCACGGAGCTATGCTCGGGACAGACAGACAGACACACACACACCAATAACGAATATAGTGGTCACTTACTGACTCGTGAACCAATAAGAAAGAAGTATGAAAAGTACAAAAGAACAAAGATGTCGGGAAGACCCCAGACAGATAGATTTCAGCAGTTACTCCCCAGGCTCAAACACAGCACCATGTACAAGCTTCCAGAGGTCTGTCAACGAGGAAGCACAGTCCACACAACATCAGGATATGGTACAAACATAATGAAATGGAAGACCAAGAAGGAACCCGAAGAAGTAAAGAGCAAAGATGAAGTCAAGATCAAGAGGAACATGCATAGGATTTGGGTTTCAGGCACTATTCCACTACCTTCAAACCCATCCAGGCGCAGCCAAGTGAGCCTTACAGAAAATTTTCTGACTACTTACTTATTTCTTATTACTTACAGCTCAAGGCATTTAATTAAATTATGGCTTCATATTGGAGTTCTATTGCATTGGACTTGGAACCTCCTCAATATCAAGTCTTGCACAGGTATGGCTGAAATGCGGAATCCCAATATTTTGACATGTTTTCTCTCATAAATAAATGCAGTGACTTAGGAAGATCTGGAAATTCAATAAGGAAGAACATACATCAAAATAATGTTTTGTTCATTAAATCCTCCTCTTATACTTTCAAGTTTTTACATAAGACCTCGTCACTTGTCAACAAAAGAGTGCATCTGCTTCACAAAGAGCTGCATTCTGGCTTGGGACAATGCAACCTCCATTTGAGTTTGTTCTTACAGGTTACCATCAATCCTACCTACTGCATACTGGTGACACCCCCTGGACCAAATGGAAGTTTGCCCGTTTTTGCAAATGCTTCATATTATGACGTTTTCGTCTGGATGCACTACTTTGCTTCTCAAAGAAAAGGTACGAGCATTCAGCTGTGATGTGCAGCTGCCATAATGTGTCACTGCACTCGTGCAAACACTCATTCCTGTGCGCATTGATTCTTTAAAAAATACTTATTTATTTACTTCCTTTTTGACAACTGCTGCTTTGTCATGGTTTTCATTTTTCGTTCACATCCCAAGTTGCCCCTGTGAGAGCAAGAGTCACTCACAAACTTATTGTCGGCATCAAATGCAATGGAGACCACACCGAGCAAAGCAGGAATAGTATCCCCTCACTGAAGATTTTTAGCGAGCCAGGTAGGTATTAAAAATTGAAAATCCAACAGCAGCATTGTACTTCTAATATGAGCTCGGTTCCCCCAAAGGATAGAAATCAAACCCATAAAACTGCTGCTTTCAGTTTTTAGGCACAATCTTTGGAATACCATTCCAGTGTCCTCATGACGAGGCCACATACTTCCAATGTTACTGAGCAGTTCAATGGAAATTGTTCTACATCCAAAGAAACTCCACACTCCTCAGCAAATGACTTTGTAAATATTACATTTGTCTTCATTCTTACGTTATCTTTTGGTGTTTTTTTTGTGTGGGGCATTTCTGCAATCATTAAACTTATCTCATATAATTAAACTTTCTTTCATCAAACTTGTACCTCATAGAAGGTTTGGACCGACTCTAATTTCCATGCATCCATCCATTGGGACCATACTCTGTGCAGAGCCTTGGTGCTGCCGAAGCAGTCTCCTTGGCAATTGGGCACAATCCTGGACGGGTCGCCACTCCGACACAGTCTACCAGCAAGCTGGCACTCATTTTGCCGACCTCGGAAGGATGACAGGCAGAGTCAACCCCACCTGATATTAATTCAACAGCTGAGTGGGATATGAACTCAGGATCCTCGGATCCCAAGCCCACCACCCTAACCATTAAGCTCACACCAGGCATAACTCTAATATGTGCATCCATTTCTCACCCAATATCTGCTGCAGATGATTCCACAGGACCTGACTATGCTCACGAGGGAGCGGGCTTCCTGCCTTGGCACCGCCTTTTCCTGTTAGCCTGGGAACGCACGCTGCAACGTGTGTCTGGTGATTTGACCTTATCCTTGCCATACTGGGACTGGCGGGATGCAGAGAATTGCCAAGTGTGCACAGATGATCTTTTCGGAGCTTATCAGCTGAGTGAATTGGGTCCAGTTAGTTCTGGCTCCATTTTTGCTGCTTGGCAGGTGAGGTAATAAATGAAGGGCAGGAGATAAACATCTCCATCAACTGAAGTATTCACCATTAAGATCTATGTCTACATAGGAAGTACACTATTGTAATAAGTCATGGTCATGTAATACTTCCTCATGGACTTCTGACAAATATTATTCATGTGTTTTGATCATTGTCAAACATGAAATGGAGAGAGAGAGAGAGAGAGAGAGAGAGAGAGAGAAAGAGAGAGAGAGAGCGCGAGAGCGAGAGAGAGAGCGCGAGAGAGAGAGAGAGAGAGCGCGAGAGAGAGAGAGAGAGAGCGCAAGAGAGAGAGAGAGCGAGAGAGCGAGAGAGAGCGAGAGAGCGCGAGAGAGCGCGAGAGAGCGAGAGAGCGAGAGAGCGAGAGAGCGAGAGAGCGAGAGAGCGAGAGAGCGAGAGAGCGAGAGAGAGCGCGAGAGAGCGAGAGAGCGAGAGAGAGACTGAGGGAGAGAAACTGAGGTTGAGGTTACAATGACCCTTTCCTTCCTCATACCTCATACCCACTGGTATGTCCAGATCACGTGCACGCGGGATGCCGAGTATGCATCACAGGGCATGTTCTGTGCCGGGAAAGGTGAGGGTCCGTTGGAGCGAAGACCTGGCACTCATGATCGGTTCCACAGCCCACAGCTTCCAAGTTCAGAGGATGTAAATTACTGTCTCAACATGTCAGAATATGACGTGTTTCCATTTGACAGGCATGCCAATGGCAGTTTCCGAAACTTACTCGAAGGTAGTATTGCAGTATTTTTCTTATAATAATAATATAATAATGAGTTTATTGTCACATACACGTGATGCATATACAATGAGAATCACTTTGACAGTGCGTGCTTAAACATTACATTGAATAAGAAATAGAGATAGATTCATTGTGAATAGAGAGCCCTAAACAACATTTTGGTGTTGAAATGAAATTAGTGGCTTGGTTAAAAATATCCATAACCTCACAAAATGTTAGACACAGATTAATTGAGGGTGCGGATTGCAGTTGGGTAAAAACTGTCATGCAAGCGATTACAGTTGGCCTTGATGGAACGATAACGTTTACCCGAGTGGAGTAGTTCAAAAATGTCGTGTGCTGGGTGGAACTCATCTCGGAAGATAGCTTTTGCTCTTAGTGCCATTCGACTGGAGTACAGGCTCTCAATGGAATGCAGATCACACCCAATAATTTTATATGCAGTCTTTACTATCCTGTTGAGTTGGGATCAGTTGTCCTGGTGACAGACAGTTTCAGGGCACTCTCTATCACTGCCCGATATAATATGATCAACAGAGGATGGCCGACACTGAGACTTTTTAACCTTCTAAGAAAGAACAACCGTTTCTCTGCTGAGCATTTCTCACACAGTGATTGGCGTTTATCTCGCACTTAAAGTCATTGGAAATATGTATCCCTAAAAATTTACAAGAAGTGACAATTTCAACTTCAGCATCGTGAATAACCAAGGGTTGAATAGCCATGACGTTGAGTGGTAACCAATAGAAAATTTCTTAGCCATAACCACAACGTTGAGTTTGAGATTGTTTAAAGAACACCATTCCACACGTTTTTCAACTTGATTATGGGAATCACTTTCATCACCATTGAAAATCAGGCCAGCAATGGTCGTATTGTCTGCAAATTTCACCACCAGTGAGCTATCAGATGATGCGACACATTGATGCGTGAACAATGAATATAACATGAAGGATAAAACACAGCCCTGACGTTCTCCGGTGTTCAGGGTGATCGTCGAATAAATTTTCGAACCAATTTTTACCACCTGTGGTCCGTCGAAAAGAAAATCCAAAATCCAGTTACAAATCGAACCATCAAGACCAAGTGCATCAAGTTTAACATGAATTCTGTGAGATTAAATCGCATTGAAAGCAGAACTAAAATCGAAGAAAAGTAACCGAGCGTAGGTCGGCATTCGTTTTTCGAGATGGTTTAACACGTGACGACGGAGAGCGAGTGAAACAGCATCATCAACTGATCGATTACAACGATAGGCAAACTGATAAAGGGTCAAGGTAATCAGGAAGAACAGATTTCAGGTTGTGCAAAACTAGATATTCAAAATAATTCATAATGATGGATGTGAGCGCAACTGGTCTATAATCGTTTCGTCAGCTCACTGGGGAACGCTTTGGCACATGGATAACTCAAAGGATACTCGGGAGAGCGGATACCTCCACCACGAGAACATATCGGGCCCAATACATTTTTTAAATATCATGCTATACAGTACTATATCGTTTATGGCCCTATCTCTCAATGGTGAAGAATCACTTAAAAAAATTAAACAAGTATCGTATCCAGATCCGGATCCGTATGTTCACCAAAACCTAATCACTTCGTCCTTGTCACACACCGAACCTGTCCACAAAATTTCATCCGGATCCGTCGACAACTTTTTGAGATATCCTGTACGCAGAAAAACAGGCAAACAGACAGAAAGGGGTGAAAACAACCTCCTTCACCTTCGGTGGCGGAGGAAATAATGGACGTTTTCAAAGCACGGGAATTTTACAAAGCTGAAGTGACCTGTTGATGACAGTTATTTTAATTCACATGCAATGAAACACTTTAAAAATCATTTGGGAAAAGAACTTAAAAAGTCAGAAAAACAAGCTGAAATATGTTAAAATTGAAATGGAGAAATAATACAATTAGGTTTGCTCTTGAATCTTTTTTTTATTCAGTTGGGGCTTGGGGTTGAGAAAAGTCTGGGCAACACCAACCGATTTCTTCCAACGCGACACACCTTTTTTGTTTAACACCAGTCACACACAGCTGTTTATAAAGATGAATGTTTGTGAACATATCCCTGAAATGTCTATATAAATGCAACGTTGTTTTTCGGTGAAAACTACTCAAGGTTTTTGGGTTGTTGCCGATATTACCAAGCGTGTGCTGTGTGTGTGTTGTGTGTGTGTGTGTGTGTGTTGTTCATAAAGCATCTCTCTGTCCCATTCTTGCTCTACCAATTCCCAATACAGTGCAGCTTCCTCTTGCCATACCTCTCTCTCTCTCTCTCTCTCTGTCTCTGGACATATCCGAATGGTGGTTATGTCTAGACGGTGTTTGTCACTGGGCAGCTTGGCTCCAGATGCGTCCGGGCGGTAATTAATGCTCCAACACACGTCTGCCTTCCATTCCTCTCATCTCACACTGTATTCCCTTCCCCCCTCCCTCCTCTCTCCCCCACCCCTCTTTCCCTCTAATCCCCCTCTTTTTCTCCCTCCCCCCTTTCGTATTCCCGTCAGTGAAGCGACGTGTGGTATTTGCTCGTATATATATATATATATATATATATATATATATATATATATATATATATATATATATATATATATATATATATATATACATATACATATACATATATACACACATATTGTTGCAGATCCGGGGTGACGGGATTCTGACCCAGTCCCTGGTGCCAGCCTCGCTACCACCGTCTCCGGGAATCTATAACGCCGGCCGGCTCGGCACAGGCCTCGGGTCACGTGTCTTCAATCGCGATACCAACGTAATCCTGAACCTTACCAGTTGGGGAGATAGAACCCCTGGTTACAGACTGGTTTTGTCAGGGACTGAGCGGAGTCCACCAGTCTGTAACCACTTTTGGTTTTATATGCCAATCGAACGGATCTTTCCTCAACGCGACACGCATTAATCCATAGCGGCAACTGCATACGAATTAACCAGATTTATTGGGGACATCAGGGATCACAACACAAGCAATAAACATGACAATGGTTTTATTAACAATCAACCCGTTCTTAACGAGGGAACCATGGTCTAAAGGTTTCGAGGGGATCACTACGAAATATGCCTTATACAACACGTGCAGACAAAACAGACAGACAAGTAGCATGCATGCAGACAGACAGAGTACTTGGTGATGGCTCATGGACGAGAGGAAAGCGTCCAAAAAGCACGAATGTCGCTCGTAACAAACAAGCGGCTGTCCACAGGTTCGAACTCCCAGCTCGAACGTGCTTCGCTGTAAGAAATGGCGGGGCAGCACTCCCGTTGCCTCATTAGTCACCGTGTGCACACGTTTTTCTAGGCGCGTTCTGGCTCCGCGCAACATCGACGATGCAAGACCACCGATCTCTCTCCAGGGTTCAGCACACAAATCCCGGCCTGGCCTGTCCTCCAGACAAGGCCTAAATCGAGGTCCTAGTTCCACAGGCGGATCAACAACGTGACGATCCGTTGGTGTGAGAACAAGTACGGAGGCTCCGCGGCCAGACGCAGGCCGAATCGGTCGATCACCTCCCCGCACGAGTCGATTGTCGACTCCACGTCCAGGCAGCTTCTCAAAGCAGACTGCAGTTTCCCAAGCTCAGAACGAAGCCTCAACCTGAGGCCTCGTTGTTTCTCTTGCTTTTCACAACCCGTCGCGCCTCAAGAGCGACTGTTTCCACATGCCTTTTTCGGCGACTCCCGTTCCCCAAACTCAGAGCTCACTTGATGCTTCCCTTTCTTCCTTTCGTTTGCTTCGACACACGCCTCTGTCGGCGACTCACTCACCAAAAAGCTCCGCCCCCTCGCACCACTTCCTGTCCAGGCCACACCTCTTCCATTCGTACAGGAGAGGAAAAATAATCATCTCTCGTTTCACCACCGTATGAACATAAAAACACAGTCTTTTACACCTCTCGACACACACATATCATCCCTTATACCAAACAACCTATCTAAACAGGCATTTAAAGGGGGATCTGAGCTAATCCTATACTTAGTAGTCCCATTAGGTGCCATTTCCGTAACAATATATATATATATATATATATATATATATATATATATATATATATATATATATATATATATATATATATATATATATATATATATATATATATATATATATATATATATATATATATATATATATATATATATATATATATATATATATATATATATATATATATATATATATATATATATATATATATATATATATATATATATATATATATATATATATATATACATATATATATATATATATATATATACATACATATATATATATATATATATATATATATATATATATATATATATATATATATATATATATATATATATATATATATATATATATATATATATATATATATATATATATATATACATATATATATATATATATATATATATATATATATATATATATATATATATATATATATATATATATATATATATATAAGCCTGGTGTTGGCGCAGTGGTTAGGGCAGTGGCTTGGGATCCAAGAGGTCCTGAGTTCAAGCCCCTTTGGGCCACTGAATTAATACACCAGGGGGTTGACTCAGCCTGTCATCCTTCCGAGGTCGGCGAAATGAGTACCAGTATACTGGGCCGGTGTATACCCTGGTTAAAATAGGTGTACCATATCCCTGTGTCGTAAGAGGCGACCAGGGTTGCGTCAGGAAGAGCATCCGGCGTAAAACATGTGCCAAATCACGATGCGGATCATACGGATTATCCGCTGTGGCGACCCCTAACGGGAGCAGCCGAAAGAGGAAGAAGATATATATATATATAGATATGTATCAACATACCTGATTGTATTTATTAGTCCCCTACTGGTTTTACTAGAGGGTACTATAGGTTTGCTCTCTGTCCATCCATTCGTCCCACCTGTGGTTATCCAGACTGTTTTCCTGTACCCCTTAACATATTGAACTGAAACTTGGTACATGGCTTTTTGATGATAAGTTCCAGAACAAATTCGAGTTTCAGGTCATTTCGTCAATTTTTTCACAGTTTCACCCTTTTTGGACATCACGTCGGTGAGGGACATGTATTGCAAAGCAATTCTCGCTCTTGTGTTTTCTGTCATGGAGGAAGTGACCTTACGTTCACAGAAGTGACATCACGTTTGTCACTGAAAGGAAGCACACGCAATACCGGTGAACATACATTCACCTTTGCTGAGTGGAAACAAAATGGCGAATGGTGTGAATGTGTTGGGCAGAAATTGCCCACTTCCAAGCAATGATGGCAGCCAACACACCTGGCTTAACGACTACCCGAGGGGTGGGACACTTTGTGATGCAATTCACCAGGGTGAAAGTTCATAGCTGGATTGAGAATTGAGCCAAGACCAGATAAGTGCATGTATCTCTAATCTATTGTGCCAACCTTTAAACATAAAACAGCATTATAATGTGAAAAAGATTGGTTTGAAGAGTAATAAACTTTCTATTTGCACAGGTTTTGCGGATCCACAAAATGGCCACACCAGTAACTTCAGTACCATGCACAATGCTGTCCACATATTTATGAACGGGTCAATGTCCAGTGTCGGTTCCTCAGCCAATGACCCAATCTTCATCGTGCATCACACTTTCACAGACAGGTCTGTCAACTCATCGTTGTACTTCATTTTAATCCATCACTTAATATCTGGATTGGTCTTATTGATGGTTTCAAACAGAGCCTGACTTTTGGTAGAAAATTTAATCAACCGGATTGACTCCATAGCAAAGTCAATGGCATTACACACTGGCAGAGACCGTTGGGCAAGACCCTGTTGTCGGTAAAGACTCAAACAATGAGCCAAACTGTGCACTGTCAGCATTGCAAACACCTCCCCATTTCATTAGCCAGTGGCCACTCTCACCACCTTCGGTGGGGGCAGTGTGCTGTGGAACATAGGCGGTAACATTATATTATCTAAATGCTTTGTTCAATCTTTGTTAGACTTCACTCTCTCTATCGTAGTTTTTAAGTGTATCATTTTGTACACATTTGAATGGGAAGCCATTTTCTTCATTATCGTCCCGACATGTGGAGTACTATCAACTCCATGATGAAGAAGATAAAGGAAGATGATTTATAATACTGGCTACCACTAAAGGTGGTGCCATTTCCACCACACACACATATATATGTGTGTTTGTACGTATACATATGAAACTCAAAAGACCACTCACATGTCTCACCTATGAATGGAGGGAATAACCAATCAGCTCTCACCTAATCAATTAAACCTAAGCGGCTAGGATGATATAAATAAAGTGACACCTCCCATGCTCTTCTCGCTGAAGAAACTGCATAAAGCAACTAAGAAAGGCCACCAAGGTAAGTGCTTTGCTGTTTCAAACCCTTCCCAGAGTTCCTCCACAGCTGTAAAGACATTCACAAATAGTACACACATGAAAATCCTAATGCTACACACCACCTTCGCTACCGGACTGGTTTCATCATGCATTATACGGTATAATACATGACTTCCCTTCCAAGGAACTTCAACACAGAAAGAGACCATTTGGCCCGTCAAGCCTGCACAATAGTTGCCAACCTATGGTCGTTTTCTTTTGTAAAAAAGAGTCAATTGGCTCGTGGAAGAGTTCGAACACTGAATGGATCAGGACGCATCAGGATAAAAAGAACAGTAGAGAGAGAGAGGGGGGGTGGGTGGGATAACAACGGCATTGAAGGACAAAATAGAGGAAGACTTAGACAAACAATGGATGTGGGGAGGAGTGGGGTGGACCGGATGGAGACAGAAGGAAACTTATCCCCCTGCCCCCCTCCTTCCTCTCTCTCTCTCACCCTCCTTTTTCCCTCCTCTCCTCCTCTCTCTGTCCCTCTCTACTCTCTTTCTCCCTCCTCCCTCTCCCTCTCCCCTCATTGAGTCAACCGAGTATTAATTTTAAACTTATTTTAGAGCTTTTTGAAGTTTATTATTAAACGACATTATGTCAAAATGCTAAATGGAGGTTTTTCTTTAATTAAATGATCACCTTGCCTTACAACCTTTGTTCAAAACTTTTCAGTATCGGCTACCGGTACTGTTATGAACAACGCTGACATAGTTTGTTCAACTTTGTGATAATCCTCAAATGGTATCTTAAATGCACTGTAAAACAAATCACAATAAAGACCAATTACTACTGCACCGTAGTCCCAAGAAGGTAGCTGGATATAACAATACATGCACACACACACATACATATACATACAAACACAGATATATTATGTACTAGTAAATACTTACAAAAGCTATTATATTTGAAGTTATAACCTTAACTTACAAGGAATTCACTGATTTCCCAACTGCCCGGATCATCAGCTGCGCACCGTTTTTCATCGAGGTTTCGATCATTTCAGCCCACAGACTGATTCCATGTTTAGCTATACGTTTAAAATGTATCTCGTTTGGCATAATATAATGTTCATTTTCTAGTTGAATATTGAGTTTTGCCTGCGTGCTGAGCCTTTCAAACATAGGGCGGGAAACAGCCTCCATAAATGGGAGACAGCGGAACGTACAAACGCACGGAAAGACACCATGGTTCACATTATATTATAAACACAGGTGTGACATGTGGAGACCTGTGTTGACTTGTCAAATGCCAGACTGACCAATCTTACACCTGTCTATATAATAATGGACTGGTCCCTCTGCAATCCACTGCTGATTGGTCAGATTTAGTCACATGGTTAAGTGGAATGGAATCTGATGCTCATGCGGAGATGCATCTCTTTTGTTGTAACTACAGCGTTGTTCTCAAATACAAATGAAAGTTCTTCAAAGCTCGTCAAAAAGTATTTATTTGTTGTTAGTTCATTTTGAGTCCGGCTGGTAGTGCGGTGAAGTGCACGTACAGTTTGTGCGTCAAAACTGCGTATCGTCGAGAAGCCCACGTCGGAGCGGTGAGCATCCCATCGTGGTCGGCTAACACCTGGTATTCGACGTACCCCGGTCGGTATCAGTACTCTCGACACTCGGTGCACCCAGAATTGGTGCACTCGGAGATGGACACGGAGAGAGCATAGCATTGCTCACTGATGAGCACAAACTCAAACTATGACTAAAAAAATGCTTTGTCGGTCATGCTATCTGATAAGGGCACAAATAAATGACATTCTTCATGTGTAATATTCTCTCTCTGAGAACATGCAAGGCATAATACACATGCAGGCAACTTTTGTGGAAGAAGGGACATAGCCCCTCTGCTGACTATTTGGAAGAGGGGGGGAGGGCAGTGGCTCCGGGCCTTCCCCACCCACCGGTTCCCACATCTACGACTTACATCATATGTATGTGAATGTTAAGATCCTGCTGTAATTTTTAACCTGCCATGTTGTTCTGCAGCATATTTGAGGAGTGGATCTTTCTTCACAATGCCAATGAGATGGACCTGCCCAGCCAGGGTGCCACGGTGGGACACAACCGTGAGGATTTCATGGTTCCTTTCTTTCCCCTCGTGCGCCAAGCTGAGGGAATGCTTCCAGCAAACACTTTTGGATACAGCTATGACATCGGCGACAACCAATGTCAGACTCTATGTCTATTAAGTTTGCTTGCACACAACATTGTAATTGCAAAAGCTCAATTTCTCCTGTGTTTTATAGACAAAGTCAAGGCGTCTGGAAGATCAAGAACACTGAATGGATCAGGACGCAACAGAACAAAAGGAACAGTGTAGAGGGGGGAAACACCAACAACAGCAGACTTGAGGGATAAAACAGAGGGAGACAAATAATGGGTATTGGGAGGGATAAGGGGTAGGGGAAGATGCATGAGGTGGACAAGATGGATCGAGAAGCAAACATTCACAACTGGAAATTTGGAAGGAGGTATGTTTGAGTGTGGTCGGTGGGGATTAACGGAGGTAGAAAAGGTCATTGTTTTGGATGGGAGAGGAGGTAGACAAGATGGATCGAGAAGCAAACACTTAAGAACTGGAAATTTGGAAGGAGGTGGGTTTGGGTGTGGGGCAGCAGGGATTAATGTGCTGAGAAAAGATCTTGATCTGAGATGGTGGTGAAAGTTTGGGAGAAAGAATGAGATTTAAGAGAATGTGGAAGTTGGTTCCACAGGCAGAGAAAAAGATTAGCAAGCACGTAAGGGTCAGTAGTGATTCTGGATTTAGGGGGTTTCACAAAAAGGGGGTTGGTAGTGTACTGTGTGTGCCCTGCAGAAACTGGGGGGGGGGGGAGAGAAGAGCAAAAAGGGAAAGACCAGAGGGTGCAAGACCAGAAAGGAAGCGGTTGAAGACAGAGACCACCGACCTGTCTGTGATGGGAAACTGTTGGCCCATCCACTCAACTTTTTCGCAGGACTTTCCAATAATCTTGAAGGCCTTGATTTCCATGACATGAAGTTGTGTTGGGCGTGAGGCAGGTGCGCCAGCCCAAAGGGGAGAGCAGTACTCCCAGGGCTGCTGAGAGCCAGAATGGGTTCCGGGGAATTACTAAGTGTAAAGGGTCCTTTCATCCGAGTCCCTTTCAAAAAAATTTTAAACAACCAAAACGGAGCTTTCTATATTTTCGTCATCAGAAATGCAAGCTGTGTTGAAGGGAAATTCATTTAACTCACTTCATCCGGATGGGGGTGTGGCCAACACTCCTGTGTTAATTTACATCATTACGTCATTACCGTGATTGTGATTATGTAACTTGTTGCTGCATATATTTTATGAGGGAGGGTGTCACTGCCCATGACAGGGAATCATCCTGAGTGGCTTGGAGGGAGATATAAATTAAGTTTCCTTCTGTTTTATCATCACAAACATTCATTACATGAAAAAAAGTTTAAGGAATAATTTAGGACCCCTATGAGGTCTGGGCCCCTGAGTATTCGACGTACCCCACCTGCCCCCCCCTCAATCTTGGTGTACCTAAGTACTCCATCAAGCTGCGGATGAAGGTCTTGTATGTGAATAGGAGTTCAGGTGTGCCAAGGAAGGACTTTGTATGACAGAGGTTGCCAACCAGTGCCTGGCTTTGGAGGCCACTTGAAAAGTGTTTTTTTTTCTCCCAGGAAAGATCATGGCAGATAGTGAGACGCGGGAGTTTGAATGAATGAACTTACTAAAGAGGATGATTAATAAAGTAGATAGGAAGGTTTGCCATACAGTCTTTTTGGAGAGAGATAGTGAGAGTGTGAGATTTGTCAGGACTGGAAGACATATTCCAAGTGTTTGACAAGCTTGTGATTTGTGAAGGTCTGAAGAGAGGAATAGAGGTTGCTGCCTATCTATCTGAAGGATCAGGGATGTCATGGCATAGGGTAGAGTCATCAGCAAATCAATAAAACGATGAAGATTAGGAATAGGATGGGGCCGAGAACATTGACTTGGGGCACCCCAGCCTTGGCAGGGAGAGGAGATGAAGGGATTCCACTGAAAGCCACACATGGGCTACGAGAATAGAGGAAGTCAGTAACCCAAGAGTGGAGTTGGCCTTGGATGCCATAGGCAGAGGGTTTGGAGAGCAAGGCAGGATGATAGCTAGACTGGATTAAATGCTCGAGATATCAAAGCATAGTCAGAGCACTTCTCATTGTATGAGCATCATATATGCAGCATGGAGGAGGGGAAAGATGTGTGAAGCCAGAAATAACCACTGTCCAGACACTATGGAGATAACCACCGTCCGGACATAACCACCGTCCTGATACATGCGGAGATAACCACTGTTTGGTAACGTGGTTGGGGTGGGGGGGGGAGAGAAGGGGTGGAAGGTAGAAACCATTTTGGCATCTCACAAAAATTTCAGAGGGGCACTTTTTCCCTTGTCCCCACTTCTGCACCCTTGATGTCTAGTTAATCTAAAAGTACACCGTCAACTTCTGGGCCTTAATATCAGCCATGGTCTGTCTTGGGCAAACCACACATCTAAGTTGGCTTCTAAATCCAGTCACTGACTGAACATCTTCTGTCGTGCGAACTCCCTCCTTTGCATACTTGAACTCTTACCCACCTACAAGGCCTTCATTTGTAACGTGATGGAATATTGCTCTCCCCTGTGGGCTGGCACCCCTGCCTCACACTTTGCGCAGCTTGACTCTGTGGAAACTCAGGCATTCAAGATTATTGGAATCTCCCACGATGAAGCTGAGTCTTTGGACCTATCACTTTGCCATTGCAGTCAGGTCGGTGGTCTCTCTGTCTTTGACTGTCCCCTTTATGGTCTTGTATCTTCTGCCCTCTCCATGCTTCCCACCTCCCCAGTTTTTGTAGAGTGCACACAGTCCACCAGCAACCCCCTTCTATTGAAATTCCTAAAATCCAGACTCACCGCTCATCTCCAATCATTTGCTTCTTTTTTCCTGCCTGTGGAACCAACTTCCACATCCTCTTCAATCTAATTCTTCCCTCCAGGTCTACAAGACAGCTGTGCACCACCCTCTCAGATCATCCCCCATCCAAAACCATGATCTTTTTGATCCTTGTTAGCCCTCCCACCCACTGCCCTCACCCCCAAACCGACCTCCTCCCAAATTTCTAGTTCTTCCCTCCTGAAAGTTTGCTTCTGTATCCATCTTATCCACACTGTACATTCTCTCCGATCCCTCATCCGACTTGCATTCCTTGTTGTCCGTCTATTTTGTCCCTCGGCCCTGCTGTTGGCATCCCCCCCCTCTCTCTCTCTATCTACTGTTCCTTTTGTTCTGTTTCTTCCTGATCCGTTCTATGTTCCAGTTCTTCCACGAGCCTTGACTGAATACAAAAAAAACTCCTATTACATCTCATGAGCAAACTCGAGCTTCATCTCCTGAAATTTAATGCAATTTTAGCAAAACTATAAATATGTCTGTCACTCTACAGAGAGAGTATTTGTCATCCATTGTTCTCACCAACAATCCCTGACAACCTTGATCTCAGGTTCTGTAACCCTCAACTTCTATCCAGTGGTTCGGTACTGATAGTGTTTGGTTTGAGAAAGCGCAACTTGATCCTGTCCATCACACCGATTGATAGGATGCCAAACTGGGCTCATGGGATATCGTCTTTGCTCAGAGATCGAGTTATTTTCAGATAAATGTGTAAATTCCACCTTTTGCAACTTTCATGGATTGCCAGCTTTTATGAACAAATGTTTTGGTTAAAGATGATTGCACCATGATCTTGCCAACCACTCACCACCACAATTTTGCTCACGATATACTCACTGCCATACTTTTTCTCTTGCGCTCCCTCCATTCACCCCACAGTGTTCTGGGATATTTTCTTTCCCTCACTACTCAGCTCTGCCCAACAGGCCTGGCCGTGGATCATCTGCTCCTTCATCATTGGCGCTGCCATCTCTCTGGCTGTCTGTGGCATCGTGAAACGGGTGTTTCACAAGAACGGAGCAAAGAACAATACACCGGATGAACTACAACCACTTTTGCCGAAGAAAGAACAAAGTTATCAGTAAACCATGAGCCTCATTTATTGCTTTTCCTAATGCAAAATGGTGAATAAGCGAATGACATTTATTCCTTTTCTTCTTATTTTCCAATCCTGTGACTGTCCCATTCCTTTATTATGTCCCCATGTCCGCTTTTAGCCAAAGTCAGTCTGTTAACTGTTGTCCTCTGCCATTGAGTTTGCCACAATGAACCTGGACTCCGTACTTGAGGGATTTCTGATTGATGGTGTATCGCGGGCAATTTCGAAAGACAAATACACAGTATATTTTAGAAAAGGACCGATGAGAATGAACAGATCAATATCACCTTCTATTAATAAAAAGAAGTGTGTGTGTGTGTGTGTGTGTGTGTGTGTGTGTGTGTGTGTGTGTGTGTGTGTGTGTGTGTGTGTGTGTGTGTGTGTGTGTGTGTGTGTGTGTGTGTGTGTGTGTGTGTACAATAAATGGCACGGCATTAGAATCGGTTGAGCATTTTCCATACCTCGGTAGTATTCTCTCAAGAAATGTAAACATTAACGAAGAAATCCAGGTTCATATAAAATCCACCTTTGCAGCTTATGGTTGTTTGAATATGTGTGTCTTCAATAATAAAGACTTGAAAACGACAACCAAACTCCAAGTTCACAAAGCGGTAATAATTTCAACTCTTTTATACGGTTGTGAGACCTCGGTTACTTATCGAAAGCATATAAAGTCACTTGAGCGTGTTCATCAACACTTTCTCTGCTCCATTCTCCGTATCCGATGAGAAGACCATGTTACCAATACAGTTGTTCTTTCCTTGGCTAATAGTGACAGTTTGGAGTCCTTAATATTAAAGGCCCAGCTGTGATGGACCGGTCATTTGTGTCGTATGCCAGACACGACACTGCCAAAACGTGCCCTATACTCCCAGCTACCGAAGCAGAGAAAAGCCGGTGGACAAAGGAAACGATTCAAAGATGTTTTGAAGACCAATATTAAGAAGTGTAGAATAAGTGTAAAAACCTTGGAAGAAATCACTGCTGACCATACCGGATATGGAGGACAATGTGCTTCCATGGAGTTAAGAAGTCTGAACGTGAGAGAACGCAGCATTACGAGGAAAAACACAGGCAACGGATGGAGCGTCAACTACACCCGATGACGACGACATCATTCGATGGCACACACTGTGGGCACGGCTGCGGCTCCCGCATCAGTCTTAACGGTCATCTACGAGCACGCCAACGGCGGGGTTCATCTATGACTGCTGCCCAACAACTTTTTAAATGACATAATCATCCATTTCATCATCATCTGCAACACCACTTCTGTTGGATGGACATCATCCTCAGACCTCGAGGGATAGCCACTGTGTGTCCATCACGCTTTATTTTAAAAGGGCTCCTGATGTTTTAGAATTATAAAAATGGAATCGTTGGAAAGCTAATAATTGATTTATAGAAACAAATATTTGTCTGTTCAATCATAAAAAGCCTGTTTTTTTTCTGGAGGGAAGAGGACGAAGCAGTACTTGAAGCATTAATGTAGCCTGAAGAGGTTCCAACGGCACAACAGCAGGAATCCCTTAGCATAAAGCATGATGGATGCGGAAGGAGCACACAAACAAAAACAACCACAGTCATGACAACAACTACGTGTTTGCTATGAAAGATCTTTCATTTTTCAGCGTGTTTCACTTCATTTTAAATCCTCATTGAGACTTACAGATACTGCAGGCATCAATATGTTTGTGAAATGTGACATGCTCTTGTTTGAATAAACCGGTCAGCGAAGTGATGGATATGCACGGCTAGTATGTTCTACAGTGTGTACCGATAAAATTTTATAATTTTGTTATACTTTATTAAAAAGGTATTTTAGGGATTGCTGTTTCTCTGGAATGTAATGTCCCATTATTATATTATACCCTTGATGATTAATTTATGTAAGTACTGGCGGAGTATGCTGACACATCGAAAGCAATAATGGACCGTGCTTCCCCATTGTTTCGGGTGGCTCACCTGCATTTTTTTCATTTATTTATTTTTATTAATTCATTTATATTTTTATTTACGGACAAAATTCTAATGGATGTTCTTCCAGAGTTTTGTTGACCAAAACTGCACACAATGTTCTAGATGTGGCTTCATTAAATTCCTATAGAATGTTAACACCACCTCTTTTGATTTATAAAGGATCCAACTCCGAATACAACCTAAAACCATATATGCTTACCGATAGCTACCATTGTGATATTGATCAGATACCATTGATCAGATACTTTACCATTGTGCTAGCTGCTTAGTGCTTACCTCCCATATCTATTACCACCCCTAGATCCTTCTCCTGTGTGACACGCTCCAAAATTACCCCTTGCATCCTGTAATCTCTATTTTCAATGTTATTTCCCATCCCAAACACCTTACACTTGCTCAGGTTAAATTCCATCTGCCAATCTTTTGCCCAATCTATGCAAGTATCAATACTTTCCTGAATCTGATCACCACCCCCTCTGCTATCCACCTTACCTCTAAGATTTGTGTCATCTGCATATTTGGAAAGCCTACTCTTCACCCCACTATCAAAATCGCTGATATATATATGTACTGAATCATAATGGTCCGAGTACTGATCCTTGAGGTACCTCCCAGCAAGACATCCTCCCACTCACAGCCACCCTTTGCTTCCTATTACTCAGCCAGTTTGTAATCCAAGTACCACCTGATGAGCCACTCCACAAGCCCTCACTTTGGTTAACAACCTCTGGTGTGGTACCTTATCAAATGCCTTCTTAAAGTCGAGATATACTATGCCCACTGCCTTTCCCTCATCCACCCAATCAGACACTGCTTCATAGAACTCTAAAAGATTTGTTAGACAGGAACTACCTTTGGAAAACCCATGCTGACTACCTTTAATAATTAGGTTATATTTATTTAAATGGTTCCTCATCTTGCCCCTAATTAATGTCTCCAACACCTTCCCAACAACGGAAGTCAAACTAACAGGTCAATTGTTTCCCAATTCTTCTCTGGATCCTTTTTCAAATAATGTTGTTACATTTGCGACTCTCCAATCCTCCAGTTCCTGTCCTAACTCCAGTGAGCGATTGAAAATATCTATTAATATCTTGCTTACCTGCTCAGCCACTTCCTTCAATACTCTCGGGTGCACATTATATATCTGGCCCCGCAGCCTTATCTACTCTTAGATTACTTAGCTGTTCCTTTACTTCCTCCACTCCAACCTGGATCTTCTGTAAAAGCCCTTTCTCACCTCCTCGATAGATACTCTCAGCTATTGGCAATTCTCCTGACTGTTCTTGTGTGAAAGTTGAAGCAAAATACATGTTTAATAAGCCTGCCATCTCACTTTCCTCACTAACCACTCTCCCGGTGCTATTCCTCAATGGGCCCACACTGGTCCTCACCTAACCTGTTCTTTTCCATGATATACTTAAAGAAAGTCTTGCTATTATGTTTAATATTCTTAGCCACGTCCTTCTCATACTCTCTTTTGGCTTGCCGAGTTATTTTCTTAGCTTGCCTCTGTTTATTCCGATATCAATTAAGTGATATAAATTTAACTCGTCTTGTTATTTTATCTACACTAATAAAAGGAATGTGTATGTGTCCTCCATAACTCCAAAACTATAAAACCCAGCAGCCTGAAACATGCACATTAAGAAAACTCAAAGGAAGTGCAAGAGTGAAAATTGAGTCTTTGAGTTAATTAAAACACCCCTTTTGAAGATAATTAACGGACTTATTTAATTATATCCTTCATCAGGAGATCCTCGGCCACCTTGCTGTCTGGGGTCTCAAGGCGTTTCCTGGGTAACCTCACTGGGGTCTGAAGCCACCATGTTTTTTGACCTGCTCAACGATACCTTGACTTGGAACAGGCTGCAACTTGGAACAAGCTGTTCATCATAGCTACAAATCGCTGGGAACATTGCAATGCTTATAAATGCCCGGAGACGTCAGCGTTCGTTGTTTTATTTCATTTCCGCATATGCATTCACCACGAGTATCTCTTAAACCAAAAGGAATTACAAAATTTAAGCTCCAGAATGGAACTTACAAGCAATTCCGACTCCGAGAAAAGTGTTCATTTGTCGAATTCGGATATATGTCACATTTCAGGCGTCTGTGGCAAGTGTATGTTTAATATGACGGTTAGGTGATTGCAAATTGCATGCCAAGAGAGCCGTTTCATATCGACCGTTTCGTTGGAGTGCTTGCTTCAATGCTTAGGCCACTTGGCAAGCGCTCTACAAGCTGCTTGGTTGTTTGATTCGGGAAATAGTACACGTGTTTTCAATCTCACATTGATTTGATGTACGTTTCCGCCTTTGTTGGGTCCCGCGGAACCTTGCGGTGGGTGCCTCCGGAGGTGTCTTATCCACTGAAAATGTGCAAGGATCACTATGTGTGATCTCCATTTGTAATCCACCTCTCACTGTGACATTGATACATGTTAAACCAGAGAGTTGGTGTCAAAGCCACCCAATGCTCGCCTGTTTTACATTTATCGTTTTTAAAAGACTAGTCTAATAATTAATATTTTTTATAAAGCATTGCAGTGAAGTCTGATCCAAATAATTTTTAAGCAATATATGTATTTGTATATTGTAATCAGTAACAAGAGCGCAAGTGAGCACAATATATGCCCGAACAAGAAGGTATATACAGAATTGTGCTTCGACATGGAAAACAGCATCCTGGTTGCCATGGCAATCACTTTAGATGACGAACGTGTATCACGACACACCGTCTCTACAGTCTGTGCCCATGTACCAAATATGAAACGTGAAAGTTGAAAACTTTGGGAGTTAGAGTGCGGAGAGGAACGGACGGACGGACGACCGGTATCACATAATACGCCCCGATACATATATATATATATATATATATATATATATATATATATATATATATATATATATATATATATATATATATATATATATATATATATATATAATATGGCATATAAAAAATAGTGTGGTAGATAAAAACATTAGAAAGGAAAAAATAACTTGCACCAAAAACTAACATTTTCACACTCACGCTGACGCTCACGCCGGGGGTATCGCTATAGCTCTCTGTTCTTCGAACAGGCAAGCTAAAAACCAATAAGTTCCTCCCGACCAGGTGTTCGCCATGTTTGTTCTCACTGTGATGGCATAAAGTATAGATGGACATTTTGTGTTCTGTGGCTTGGGACATTTTAAAATGTAATTTCTCGAATTACCCACTATAAATCCTCTTTCAAAGAACCCTGTTACAAGGTAAATCTTTTGTTTGTCGTTTTTATTTACTTGATGCCTGTGTAAATTTGAAAATGTGTGTATGTACATAAACTGTATCACCACAATGGCATTTGGCGCCGGTGTGTGTTATTGGCTATTGGTTGTTATCTCCATATACAGGTTTCAGAAAGTGGGATGCAGCACCTCCCAGGTCTCAACGTATCCAACCCCGTCTGTGTGTGTATGTGTGTGTGTGTGTGTGTGTGTGTGTGTGTGTGTGTGTGTGTGTGTGTGTGTGTGTGTGTGTGTGTGTGTATGTGTGTGTGTGTGTGTTTTGTTGGTTGTTATCTCCATATACAGGTTTCAGAAAGTGGAATGGAGCCATCCCAGGTCTGAAAGTATCCAACCCCGTCTGAGTGTGTGTGTGTGTTGGTTATTATCTTCATATACAGGTTTCAGAAAGTGGAATGGAGCCCTCAAAGGTCTGAAAGTATCCAACCCCATCTGAGTGTGTGTGTGTGTGTGTGTGTGTGTGTATTGTTGGTTATTATCTCCATATAGGGGTTTCAGAAAGTAGAATGGAGCCCTCCAAGGTCTCAAAGTATCCGTGTGTGTGTGTTGTTGTTGTTGGTTGTTATCTCCATATTGGGGTTTCAGAAAGTAGAATGGAGCCCTCCAAGATCTCAAAGTATCCAAGTGTGTGTTTGTGTATGTGCACGCGTGTGTGTGTGTGTGTACATGCAAGTTGCTGTTGTCTGCGAGCTCCACATGTGGGTGGGTTTCAGGAGGTGAAACATCGACCTATCACGTCTCAAAGTATCCACCTCCGTGTGTGTGTGTCGTCGATTGGTATCTACATATGCAGGTTTCAAAAAGTGAAATGCAGCCCTCCGAGGTCAAAGTGTGTGTGTGTGTGTGTGTGTGTGTGTGTGTGTGTGTGTGTGTGTGTGTGTGTGTGTGTGTACATGCAAGTTGCTGTTGCCTGCTATCTACACATATCTGTGGGTTTCAGGAGGTGAAACACAGACGTACCATGTCTCAAAGTATCCACCTCCGTGTGCGTGTCGTTGATTGGTATCTACATGTGCGGGTTTCAGAATGTGGAATGGAGTTCTCTCAGGGTGGACTCAAAGTATCTACCTTTATTTCGGTAAGGGGTCGCAATGCTTTATTTTCGATGTTCACACTCGATGAGATCATTAGGTCGTATGTGAGTGGTACTTCCATGTTTTCAGTCCATGCTTTTGGTTAATGTTCCCACAAATTTTCTGGAACTGGGATATCAAAGTTTTTGCAGATGTGCCTGTGGTTAACATTACAAACTGTGTTGTGTCGTTGTGTGTAAAGCTGTTCTGACATTAGATTCTTTTTTATTTGTGTTCAGTCATTAAGCATAACATATCACTCTCTTTGCTCATGCCACCTCCACCCCTCACCTCTCTTTTTTTTTTTCCTACCACCCTTCCACTCTGTCTGTCCCCTCCTCACTCCCCCTCTGAATAAAATGCAGCACTCCTCCCACACCTCTGTCACTCTCTCTCTCTTTCTCGCCCTCCTGCAGTGTATAGCAATGTTTCATGGGCCTTGCTTTCTTCACCTCCACCCACCTTCCTCGCTCTTCTCCCCTTCCTCGCTTCCCAAGAAACGAGGTTACCCAGGAAACTCCTCGCTTCCCCTATCTCCTCTCCCTTCCCTCCGTCCTCTCTTCCTCCCCTCCCCCCTCTCTCTCTCTCTAACCCCCTCCCCTTCACAACCCCATCAGCGAAGCGACGGGTTGTATTTGCTAGTACCTCATAAATGCCTTCTGCTTCTCCTTAATACCATTCCTTATCTCACTACTCAACCACCCTGGCCTCTTTCTGCTTCTAGTTTTACACCTCATTGGAATGTACTTACTCAGCACTCTACACATTTGCTCCTTGAAGGTTTCCCATTTTTCTGATGCTGATTGTCCTATTGTTAGCTTCTCCCAATCTACATCACCCAATTCTCTCCTCATACCCTCAAGACTCATGACAGCATTGAACTATTGTTTTTATATTTGTTCTGTAACAAAAAATTCGACATCATACTTAAACCGCCCCCATACATAATGATATTGTCCACTTGGACTTCCTATGCAATACATGCTTATGATTTTATGATTCAGTCGTTCGAAATTTCAATCAATTAATTATTCCATATTCTTCAATTGGTCTCTATATCTCGACGTATTCTACTGAAGCACTGCTCCATGCTGTGCTTTATGCCTTTTGCTGTTGCCAAAATGGAACCTCTTTTTGGAGGGGTCACTGCAGAAGGTGATTTGTTTGAGAGGGTGCTGCAGTCATGTTGCGTAGTCACTGCAAACATAATTATCAACTGCATTCATGGGTACAAATGTCGAATATACCATGCCTGAGATTGTCGTGTACAGCGATATACCATCCTCTTTCAGAAGACCAAAGAGCTTTCCAAGTAAGTCAAAAAGAAGCCACAAGCTTCAGTGCACCAAGGGTGGGAGGAAGGGTAGGCCAACTGAAGACAAAATGGGATAAATCTGTGTATGAGGGAGAGCAAGTTTCTTTGAAAGAATTTCCAGGATGAGTTGATGTCGGAGGAAGTAGAAATGGGAGACCAGTCTAGAAGTTTCATGGCTGCTTGGAGACCCTGCCAGTCGGCCTGAGTGAAATGCCAGACTCAACGGCGCTGAGGTGGTTCTCTAATAACAGCCAGAGATGTCTACTTTGACAAGCACGTGGTCAGATGAACCGATTGGAGTGGAGGAAGAACAGATATTTCCAGGGAAATTGGTCAAAATCAGACCCAGAAGAGATGGAGTACCGTTGGTTGAGAACCGGTTGGGAAATTGACAGATTGAGTCAGTCCCAATGAGTCACAGAAGTCTTTTGCTGAAGTGCCATGGCAGGTGAGAGAGGTACCCACATCCAGCCAACTGGCATGATGACAATTTAAGTCACCACATATGAGGAAGAGAGAGTTGGGATGAGAGGACAGAAGTTGTTCCGTATTTTCGGACAACAAGATGTAAATGGAGTTATCACTGTTTGGCTACGGCTTCCCCTCCACTCCCACTGTACCTTCCACCAGAGGTATTCACGAGGGTGTGGCGGAGTGAGGGCAGTGCATGGAGAGCGAGGAATCGAGTCTTTGATAAAGAGAGCAACTCCTCCACCAGGACGAGGCTCAGGTCTGTCATACCGGAGGAGGGAGTAACAAAGGGAGAGATACTAGGGAGTCAGATTCGTCTTGAAGGAGGAAAGTTTCTGTTAAGCAGATTTTGTCTGGTTTGTCAGTGGCAACATGTATGGAAAGATCTGTTGGGTTTGAGCGAAGGCCATGGATGTTTGAGGTCCACACTGTTAAGGAAGAGGGAGGGGAGGAGGTTTTGGGTGCAGGGGAGGGGAGGGAGGTGGAGGGTAGGATGAGGGAGGTAAGGAGAGTTGTTGAAAGAGTGTGGGGGATTGCAGAAGAGCTTGGGGAGAGGACCGGATGAGGAGGAGAAATGGCTTGGTGGTGATGGGTTGAGGTACAGTGGGGAGTAATAAGAGAGGGGTAGAGGACAGTTGAAGATTGGATGATGTGGAGTGATGAGATTGAAGAGAGAAGGTGGGGGAAGGTGGCAGCTTTGTCGATGTGAGGTGGGGGGGGCAACTTTGGGAAGGGGGAGTGAGGGGGAAAATTGGAGGGAGAAGGGTGAGAGGGGAGAGTTGGGGGCGAAGGGTGAGGGAGAGTTTATGAGAAAGGTGAGAGGTGAAGCTGGGAGGGGGAAGAGTGTGAAGGTTGCTTTGAGAGGGAAGGGAGACGATGAGAGCAGGCATGGCCAAGGTGCAGTTGGGTGATGGGAGAGGGGAAGGATGAGACTTTGTAGAATATGGTGAAGAAGGGAGCAGGCAGTGGTAGGTACAAGATTTGAGGGGTTGGGAAGAGGGGGAGCTCTGCTGAGAGGAGAGAGGAAGGAAAGAGCATGTTTGTGGTGATGAGTGTAATGATTGAGAGTGTGAGATATCTGTTCGGTTAGAATGGAGCCCGCAGATGTTAGAACACCACACACTGGGACAACAGAGGAAGAGCTGATACTGAAACAGAAGAGAGTGAAGAGGAGCCAAAAGTGGAGGTAGGATGAGGGACAAGACGGGAGGGGTAAGGAGAGGGGATAACAGGTGAGGGGTTAGTAGGAGGTAGATTTAAGTAGGAGGGGTAAATTGGCACTGAAGTTGGAAAAAAGAAATTACCCCCGTGTGGGGGTGACGGTCATCTCTATAATACCACAAGTTCTCAATGTTCAGTAATGACCGAAGACTACTGCCCAGTTCGAACTGCGCAGTTTGCTTAAAGATGACTCGTCAATTTGGCGCGCGCATGAAATTATATTTTGAAAATAAATGCCGACGTTTACATTTCGGGTTCTGAAACTTTTTCACCTTCGGCGAAAAATGTATAAATATATAAAAATTATCCCCGTGCAGGAGTGACGGTCATCTCTGCGAGAAAATATATAGCCTCCTGAAGGTAGGGCAGTTTTTGCAAACTTTGAAGTCACGTGACGCGAAAACGAAAGCAAATATCGAAAATCCGGCCTGACAAAATTTAGATATTGTCCCATAGATTCATATGCTACAATCAAATTCAAGATTGCTTGAGAAATGGCAGAGGAGATAGATTTTGAAAATCGTCATTTTCGCAACTTCAAAGGCCTCGTGACCTTGATCTTCGGTGACCTTGAAATTCATACCATCGTGTACGTCTCATCGACCTCTATCAGGATCACTAATGACCAGATCTTCCGCTTCAACTTCATTGTGAACAGACGGACGGACGGATCGTCACCTCTCTTCTCAACACCAATATTATTAGGTCATGCTCGAAGAGATGACCTAAAAAGGCTAAAAATGTGTTTTATATTTATATTTCATTTCTCCTTCCTTCCTTCTTTGCGAATCGCATCGGCGTTTTTGGCCATCTTCCAGATCACGTGACGATCAAACGGGAAGGAAATTCAAAAATCTGTCTGGTTAGATACAAGATAATATTTTTTACTATCATAATCAATAAACAGTTGCCGAATATCTTGTAGAATGGCAGACTACATGGGTTTTGAAAATGGCGATTTTTATAACTTACATGACCTCGTCCCTGACCTTGAACCCAGACAAAAGTTATATCTTTGTGCAACACTCATCGACCTCGACCCACATACTAAGTTTCATCAAGATCAGAAAGAAAAATTGTTGACGGACGTACGGACAGACGGACATTCGGTCTGGCATTATTAGGTCATCTCGGTAGAGATGACCTAAAAAGGACAATTGATGGAACACAAACATGCATTGAAAACTGGGAGTTAAACATTTTTTAAAGTCAGAGATGTGATTAAAGACATTACGTGAGGGATGCAATAATGGAGAATTAAGATAATGGAGAATAGAAACGTTGTGACAGTTGGACTTTATAGACAAGGGATGAAGGAAATGTCGAATTGAAAAAAGTCTTTTGAAGAGGGAGAAGAAGAAGAGGGAGAAGAAGAAGAGGGAGAAGAAGAAGAGGGAGAAGAAGAAGAGGGAGAAGAAGAAGAGGGAGAAGAAGAGGGAGAAGAAGAGGAAGAGGGAGAAGAAGAAGAAGAAGAGGGAGAAGAAGAAGAGGGAGAAGAAGAGGAGAAGAAGTAGAAGAAGAAGAAGAAGAAGAAGAAGTAGAAGAAGAAGAAAAAGAAGAAGAAGTAGAAGAAGAAGTAGAAGAAGAAGAAGAGGGAGCTGAGAAGAAGAGGGAGCTGAGAAGAAGAAGAGGGAGAGGAAGAAGAGGAAGAGAGGGAGAAGAAGAAGAGAGAAGAAGTAGAGGGAGAAGAGGAGGAAGAAGAGGGAGAAGAAGAGGGAGAAGAAGAAGAAGAGGAAGAAGAAGAAGAGGGAGAAGAAGAAGAGGGAGAAGAAGAAGAGGGAGAAGAAGAAGAGGGAGAAGAAGAAGAAGGGAGAAGAAGAAGAGGGAGAAGAAGAAGAGGGAGAAGAAGAAGAGGGAGAAGAAGAAGAGGGAGAAGAAGAAGAGGGAGAAGAAGAAGAGGAAGAAGAGGGAGAAGAGGGAGAAGAAGAAGAGGGAGAAGAAGAAGAGGGAGAAGAAGAAGAAGAGGGAGAAGAAGAAGAAGAAGAGGGAGAAGAAGAAGAAGAAGAAGAAGAAGAAGAGGGAGAAGAAGAGGAAGAAGAAGAAGAGGGAGAAGAAGAAGAGGGAGAAGAAGAAGAAGAAGAAGAAGAGGGAGAAGAAGAAGAGGGAGAAGAAGAAGAGGGAGAAGAAGAAGAGGGAGAAGAAGAAGAAGAAGGGAGAAGAAGAAGAGGAGAAGAAGAAGAAGAGGGAGAAGAAGAAGAGGGAGAAGAAGAAGAAGGAGAAGAAGGAGAAGAAGGAGAAGAAGGAGAAGAAGAAGAAGGAGGAGAAGAAGGAGAAGAAGGAGAAGAAGGAGAAGAAGGAGAAGAAGAAGAAGAAGAAGAAGAAGAAGAAGAAGAAGAAGAAGAAGAAGAAGAAGAAGAAGAAGAAGAAGAAAAGTCGCGAATTATGATACAACACCGAGAACCACACGTGTGATTGAGGAAGTTGTAACATTTTAAGAGACCGTTTTCATTTGTTATATTTTTTGATAAAGATTACATAAGATTAGGAAAAGGAAAGATTGAAGGTGTTTGGTGAATTTGGATCGGCAAATGCAGAAGGAAGCCGGTAGTTTGACGAAAGTTACAGTAAGAAGGGAGAGTGAAATGTGGTCACAGGAGGTGTGACGTGAGAGATTAAAATAAACATAAATTTTTATTTTTAACGATTAGGAACAGGAAAACTAGTGTTTGGACATACTGTGCGAGGATCATTGAAGCTTTTGAAGGAACAGTGACATAATGAGAAGTCACAGTTACATTTGCTGGATTATGTTTCTGATTTGAGAGAGAGGTTGGCAAAGGCACATGAAATAGCAAGAGAGAATTTAAAAGGATCACAGGACAAAACGAGAAGAGCACTCGGTGGAGCACATACCTCCGCCACGCAATGTCTGATCCACGAGAACATATCGGGCCCAATACATTTTTGAAATATCATGCCATACCGTGCTACAAATATCATTTTTGGCCCTATCTCTCAATGGTGAAGAATCACTTAAAAAATTGTAGTTGTCAGATCCGGATCCAGATCTTCACCAAAATAGAACCAGTTCGCCCTTGTCACACACCCAACCTGTCCACCAAAAATTTCATCTGGATCCGTCCACAACTATTTTAGATATCCTGTACACAAACAAACAGACAAACAAGAAGACGACGTCATGCAGAGCACGATACTTGCAAAATCCATAAAACAAATTTGACTTCAAAAATAATTGGTGGTTGAATTCAATGAGCAAATATGCAATTCCTCTTCAAATTTCAAGTCAATCGGATGAAAATTGAAAAGTTTAGAAATTCGGCCTATTTTGACCTTTTGGCTCATGTGAACCTCCAAAATAATTGGTGGTTGAAATCAGTGACGTGAAATATTATCCTCTTCAAATTTTAAGTCAATCGGATGAAAATTGAGGATTTTAGAAACGTCACCTAAGTTGTTGACCTTTGACCTATGTTGACCTTTTGGTCTCTGCTCTCCTAAAAATAAAATACTTAGCTAGTTGAATTCAGTGACCTAAAATAAAAATCCTTTTTCAAATTTCAAGTCAATCGGATGAAAATTGAGGATTTTAGAAATCTCACATAAGTTGTTGACCTTTGGCCGATGACCTTTTGGTCTATGCTGACCTCAAAAATAATTGGCTAATTGAATTCATTGATCTGAAATATAAGTCCTCTTCAAATTTCAAGTCAATTGGATGAAAATTGAGGATTTTAGAAATCTCACCTATGTTGTTGACTTTTAGCCTATGTTGACCTTTTGACCTCAAAAACAATAGGCTTCTTCCTTAAGACAAACTCTACCATGTGGTGAAGTTTCGTGACGATTGGTTTAAAATTGTGACCTGTAGGCGACAAACAGACAGATCAACAAAATTGATTGACCAAGACACTTGAAAAATCTTTGATTGTACAATTAACAAATGGAGAGAAAGGGATGAAAACAACCTCCCTCACCTTCGGTGGCAAAGGTAATGAAAGCAAGGCATGACAGACATTCTCAGGACAGGGAATTCAGTCCTGATTATAAGGTTTTGGTAATTGCTTCCAATTCCAGGTCAACCATTACAGGCTTGGTATTTTGGAGCTTACGTCATTGTATTGAAAGAAAAGTCAGTGAGTTTGATTATGTTGTTCAAACTCGAGGGAGACGCAAGCAGAGACGACTGTCACATAAATATGACCAAAAAAAAAAAAAAAATCACGACAGAGCAACCAGAAAGTGAGATTTCAGCCTCACCTGCTTTACTTGTAGTATATGCACAGCAGCAAAATGAGATGTGTGATGAAGTGAAGTTGGACCACATTTGGGACAACGCCTGCCCGAGGCTGACTAACACAGGTTATATTATATTACACTTAGATCACAGGTTATAGTGTTGAAGATTCGGCGGCACTTAACAGCACCGCCATCTCAGGGGTTATAACGCCGGCTAGTTCGGCGCAGGTCTCGGGTCACGTGCCTCAGAGCATGATACCAAAGTACACCTGGGCCGTACCAGTTGGGGATATAGACCCTGGCTACAGACTGGGTTTGTCAGAGACCGAGCGGAGTTTGCCACAGTCCGTAGCCCGTTTTGGTTTTATATACAAATCGAGCGGATTGTTCCTCGGCGCGGCACGAATAAATTCAAGGCGGCAACTTTCGTATAACTCAGCCAGATTTATTGGGGACACATCGGGGAAGACGACACAAGCAAAGCATTCACGAACGTTATAATTAATCTATAACCCGCTCTTAACTAGGGAGCTACGAATACGGGTTTCGAAGGGAACCCCAGCGAGATAAACCATAGGCCTGGACGACATGCAGACAAGACACGGAGTACTTGGTGATGCCTCATGGACGAGAGGAAAAGTGTTGAAGGCACGAATGCGGCTCGTGACAAGCCGATGTCAACGGATTTGAGCACCCAAGCTCGAGCATGCAGCGTGGCAAGATGGCAGTGATGGCCTCCTTTTGTCACCCCGCTCACGCATCAGCCTCGGCACCTTCAGCCCCCGAAAGGTCGACAACACAAGAGCGAAAGATCTATGGTGTGTTCCAGCTGGTTTCTCACAAGGTCCAGTATACAAATCCAGGCCTGGCCTGTTCACCAGACTAGGCCAAATCGGGGTGTTGGGCTCCGCAGGCAGATCGATGGGATCACAAGACGTGTCGAGCCGTGCAGTGAGTAAGGACAGTCAGAAGCTCCGTGACTGGACTCAGGATGAACCTGTGGATGACCTCAGGCTGGATCCATAACCGAGGAGGAACAGCCGGCCAAACCATTCCCCACAAAGCAGATCCCCGACCGACCAAACCACTCCTCACAAAGCAGATCGCCAACTGACAAAGCAGTTCCTCTCGAAGCAGATCGCCGACCGACACTGCAGTCCCTTCTTTTGCTTTTCGGGGCTGGCCTTTTTCACGAAGCAGATCGCAGACAAACCGGCGGGCCTTTCTCACAAAGCAGATCCAGACCCAACCAAATCACTACTCATACAGCAGATTGTAGACTCGACACTAGCAGTTTCTCCCTTGCCTTCTTGGGGCTCGCTCTTCTGGACTGCCTCCGGGGATACGTGATTGGTCCATCCTTCGAGTTTGCAGCTGCTCTCCGCCAATGGGTTTCTGACACGTCTCATTGATTGACTGTTAGAGCACTGGGCGGTGGCTGGTTCGGAGGGGGGAAGGAAGAAGAACGGCGCCCCTCGGTACACCACCACTGTATGAATACTGGACAGCCTGCTACACCTCCCGACACACATGTAACGTCCGATTACCAAACAACCTGGCTAAACATGCATTTAAGGGGGGATCTGGGCTAATCCTATATTTAATAACCCACTAAGGGCCCATTTCCGCAACAATAGCACCTAAAGGTAAAAAATAACTTTTGAGAATTCTGGGTACGGCTTGATGGTATCAGAGATTTTGTAAAAATTTCTCTGACATTGTGGCTCCTTTGACTAACTTTGTCAGTAAAAAAAGCAAAATTTGTATGGGATGACAAATGTCAGACTGCATTGAGCAAAATGAAAGCCATACTTATGAGTTCTCCAGTTCTTGCTGCACCAAATTTTCAATTTTTTTTAAAAATTGTCTGTAGATGTGAGTGATGTGGGAGCTGGAGCTCTTCTAGTGCAATAAGATAATACAGGCATTGACCACCCCGTGTGCTCTTGCTCAAAAACGCAAACACCAGAATAACTATTCGACAATAGAAAAGGAGACCCTTGCTCTTTTGCTAGCTTTGCAACAGTTTGAGATATACCTGAGTATAACTACTTTTCCAGTAATTGTTTTCACAAATCACAATCTTTTAACTTGTCCTCATCAAATCTTCTTCTTCTTCTTTCGGCTGGTCCCATTCGGGGTCGCCACAGCGGATCATCCGTTATGATCCGCATCATGATTTGACACAGGTTTTACGCCGGATGCCCTTCCTGACGCAACCCTGGCCGCCTCTTACGACACAGGGATATGGTACACCTATTTTAACCGGGGTATACACCGGCCCAGTACACTGGTACTCACTTCGCCGACCTCGGAAGGATGACAGGCCGAGTCAACCTCCTGGTGTGTATTAATTCAAGCGGCCAACGGGGCTTGAACTCAGGACCTTTTGGATCCCAAGCCGCTACCCTAACCACTACGCCAACACCAGGCTTACTTGTCTTCATCAAATGAGGAATAAAAATTGCATTTCTAAATGCTACTCATAGTTGTGGAATTATATATTTTTGTTGTTGTTGTTTGGACTTTATGTAAAAGGTAAGAAATTTCTTGCTTTGGTTAAACTTTCTTTTTCAGAAGGGGTCGAGTGCTACGGATCAAAATATATTTGAGCCGTAGATACCATTTAATTGGAAGTGTTGTTGAAGTAGATTACTGTGGTAAAGGTAACTGAAATAAAATAAGTATGTGCTGTGTCCAGGCAGCCTTGGACCTACTCGTGTAGTGTAGGATTGGGCAGAGGAAAGGAATGTCGGGGTTGCCGATAAGAAAAAGAAGGTAAAAAAAAGAAGGTTGCCGATAAGAAAAAGAAGGAAGGAAAAAGAAGGGGCTCATGTCCAAGTGGCTTGACAAATTACTTTGGACAAAGCCATGTTTAGACAAAGGTGTTCGAATGACATGAGAACTATACTCCCACATGGAAGATAAATGGACTGGGGGAAAGAATTATTATGGGACATGCTGAATTAGACAAATACAAACTCCTCAGCAGAGAAAAGGGAGTGCAGACACCCTGACACCATATCAGCCTCTGAGTGACCTTGGAAGTGTGAGACATATTGACACGAAAGCATGTTGCTGTTTCAGGAGGGAGAGATGATGTGAAGCAGGACGAGGGATGGCTATGTGCTGAGGCAGATTGCATTTTAAAAATGGCATTCAGTAACGAGGGCATTATGAGTGCTGCATGCGAACTGAGACTTGTTCTGCAACTCCACAGCTTTGACTAAAGAACCAGCTTCATCCTGTGATAAGCTGGTTGATCTTACCTACTGGCTGGTACTCGACGCATCTCTTGCCTTGCTGGTGTCTCGGAGATGACATGCAAGTAGTCATCTCCACTCTGGTCGCATAAAAATGGCAAATTGAATCTTCATCCACTCGCTCTTCCCTCACTCTTCAACAATGCGGTCCTTCACGGCGAGCAGGGGACTCGGATTACAGGGGACTCAACTGGGCAAGGCTGCTTCAAACGTGTCAACAAAAGACCTCTCCATACAATTTTCTATCCTGCTGGAGTTTTATTTTAAGAACTGAGTACTTGAGATAAGTTGCCAACTCAAAAGTCATGAGTTAATTCAAAGCTACATTGAAACCTCTGACATTGATTTTAAAACTCTCCAAATTATAAAATTCATACGTGTCTCTTTTACTTTGGGGTTTTTGGGGAAAATCATTATTTTGTGAGATGCTTTTAAACAGTATCAATGTTTCAAAGGTAGACAGTAGCTAATAAGTTTGAAGGTTATTATTTGAATAAAAATATCCCTCTCTCTCGTGTCATGCATTGGTTTCACCTGTTAATCAATAGACAGGTCATATTATTGTCCATAAATCTTTTCCACCGTTCTACCCTCTGGGTGGCTGGTGCACTCGTATCTGTGCATCGATGAAGTACATACGTGATTATATATATATATATATATATATATATATATATATATATATATATATATATATATATACATATATAAATACATACATACATACATACATCTTTCTGACTCTGCTATAAACTGTCATCCTGGTGTTTCACAGGCAGGGTGATTCATCAATGTATGTGCTGTCTCTCGGATGGACGAAAAACAGGCTTCCCATCTGTAGGCATTAGTTTGTGGACATTGAAGATCCCACGATGTCCTTCGCGAATGGTAGGCGAGATATCGCCAGTACCCTGAATGTATTACAAATTCCTGCCATCATCACTACTTGGAAGGCAGTGGCAAACCACTCAGAATAAACCTTGTGAAATAAACTGCTTATAAAAGAATATGGTACATCAGAATCAAAATATATTCCTTCCTTCCTTCCTTCCTTCCTTCCATCAGCAAATGAAGCTTGACTTGACAGATAGCAAATGAAAAATTGTGAAGCATACCACCTCCTGCAGATCATCAAAGAAATGCACCTATCCTTGCTCCACTTCATAAATACTATAGGAATACTTACATTTTAAGCACTGGCCCTCGATTACCCTAAATATTATGGTTGATAACAAATGCCTTATTGTGAACGAATTGTTAGATGCTCCAGATAGAGTGAAACCATGAGGCGATAAATATCATGTCTCTATAAATATCCCTGAGTGCCACCCTTAAAGCTGCATCTGGTATTTCAGGAGTAAATGTTCCTATTTCTACTGTCTATGGGTCCAGCAGACCCAACACTCAAAGGATTTCCTGGACCAGACTTAACAAGTGAGGAAAATCAAGCTCTTACCAATAATTTAGATGGATTCGGGGTTTAATCACAAAGCATGGTTTCGAAAAACTGAAGGGTCAATTGAGGGTTCTGTGCAGACATTCTGATATGCATCCTTAAGCAATCAGTTGTGACTTGCTGTGTGCTTCACAACCTTTTGTGACATGGACGGGCAAAGTTTCATGGAACAGGGCCAGGGCCCAGGGGTTGCCTTGCACATAGTATGAGCATGGTGAGGTTTCAGAGGTCTTATCTGGGATGTTGTAGAAGTAAGTACAGAAACATGTCCCCACCAGATTTCCACAGGGTGCTCAAGGTCCACCAACAACTAAACCCCCTTCTGGTAAAACGATCAAAATCACGAATCACTTTTCACCTTCATTCTTTCATTCCTTTTTTTCCGTCTTTGGAATGAATTCCCTCACTCTGTTCAATCCCATTCTTCCCTCCAGGCCTTCAAAACAGCAGTTCACCACCACCTCTTTTCTACCCCCGTTAATCCACCCCAATTTCACCTCCTTCAAATTCCCTGCTTTCCTTTGTGAAAGTCCCTGTTGTATCCATCTTGTGTACCCCGTGTTCCCCGCCCCATCTCTCTCCCTTCCACAGATCTCATGACCTCTTGTCTCTGTTCCTCACCGTTTTGTCCTTCCCACGCCCCTCTCGTTTCATGCCCCGCCCCCCCTTGCTGTGCATTGTGTATTAATTAGCTCTCATACGAGCCTCGACAAGGTATACAAAAAAAAGTGATTTTTTTAAAGTAAGTTAAACAAGCCCGAATGAGCTAAGATCCTCGTCCTCTTAATGATGATGTCATAAAAACGAATATGACGTCATTGTGATGTATCAGGTTTGCGATAAATGATCTCTTCTTCTAATGCCCGGATTGATTCCCGCAAACAAAATTCAAACAGCTTGCCCAGTTTCGGAGATAATGGTATCGGTGATTTCCATTAGCGGCGATATGACGTCAACTTTTATTCAAGGAAGAATTTCCAAAATCGGAGATGGTTACTGCCTGCGCGTGGGCTTTCTGCATATACATGGCAAGTTTCACGAAGATCCGATGAAAACTCTGGGTTGTGGAACAAAAAATAGGAATGACGTCATAAAAATTGATATGACGTCATAGTGATGTATCATATGTGCGGAAATTCATCTCTGCTAAAGCCCTGTTCGATTCCGGCAAACAGAATTCAAAAAGCTTGCCTAGTTTCGGAGATAATTTTTTTGGCGATTTCCATTAGCGGAAATATTTTGAGGTCATAACTTTTTTCTAGGAGGAATTTTCAAAATTGGAGATGGTTACTGTCTGCGCAGGGTATTTTTACATATATATGCCAAGTTTCAGGAAGTTTCGATGAAAACTGTAGGCCGTGAAACAAAAAAAAGTCCACAAGAACAACAACGTGAGTAAGACGAGATCCTCCACTTTTTCTTCTTCTTTCGGCTGCTCCCGTTAGGGGTCTCCACAGCGGATCATCCGTCTCCATTTCACTCTATCCTCCACAACTCCAACCACCCGCATGTCCGCCCTCACCGCATCCATGAACCTCTTCTTTGGCCTTCCTCTTCTCCTCCTGCCTGGCGGCTCCATCTTCAGCATCCTTCTCCCGATATACTCCGCTTCCCTCCTGTGCACATGTCCAAACCATCTCAATCTCGCCTCTCTGACTTTGTCTCCAAACCGTCCGACCTGTGCTGTCCCTTTAATATACTCATTTCTCATCCTGTCCATCCTAGTCACTCCCAACGAGAATCGCAGCATCTTTAACTCTACCACCTCCAGCTCTGCTTCCTGTCTTTTTGTTAGTGCCACAGCCTCCAAACCATACAACATAGCTGGTCTCACTACCGTCTTATATACTTTCCCCTTAATTCTTGCAGCTACCCTTCTGTCACAAATCACTCCTGCAACTCTTCTCCACCCACTCCATCCTGCCTGCACTGTCTTTTTCACTTCTCTCCCACACTCTCTGTTACTTTGGACAGTTGATCCCAAGTATTTAAACCCATCCACCTTCCCCACCTCAACTCCTTGTAACCGCACCATACCACCACCCTCCCTCTCATTTACGCACATGTACTCCATCTTACTCCTACTGACTATCATTCCCCTTCTCTCCAGTGCGTACCTCCACCTCTTGAGGCTCTCCTCAGCCTGCTCCCGACTCTCCCTGAAGATCATGATGTCATCCGCGAACATCATAGTCCATGGAGACTCCAGTCTGATCTCGTCCGTCAACCTGTCCATAACCATTGCAAACAGGAAAGGGCTCAGAGTCGATCCTTGGTGCAATCCCACTTTTACCTTAAACTGGTCTGTCATTCCTACCGCACACCTCACCGCTGTCACACTGTCCTCATACATATCCTGCACAATTCTCACATACTTCTCCACCACTCCCGACTTCCTCATACAATGCCACAACTCCTCTCTTGGCACCCTATCATAAGCTTTCTCTAAATCCACAAACACACAATGTAACTCCTTCTGGCCTTCCCTATACTTCTCCATCAACATTCTCAAAGCAAACATCGCATCAGTGGTGCTCTTTCCTGGCATAAGCCCATATTGCTACTCACAAATCGTCACCTCTCCTCTCAACCTAGCTTCCACTACTCTTTCCCACAACTTCATGGTGTGGCTTAACAACTTTATCCCTCTGTAATTTCCACAGCTCTGCACATCACCCTTGTTCTTGAAAATCGGAACCAGTACACTTAATCTCCACTCCTTCTCCATCCACCTTCTCAACACTCGCCTCGCTCGTCAGCACATTCCCATTTACGTCCTTTATCACCCTAACCTGCAGCACATTTTTCCCAGCTCGGTCCCTCTGTCTTGCCAATCGGTATAAATCCTTTTCCCCTTCTTTTGTATACAATTTCTCATACAGCTCGTCATATGCCTTTTTCTTAGCCTTTGCCACCTCTCTCTATGCCTTTCACTGCCACTCCTTGTACTGCTGCCTACTTCATTCAACTCTTTGACTATCCCACTTCTTTTTTGCCAACCCCTTCTTCCTTATACTTTCCCGTACTTCCTCGTTCCACCACCAAGTCTGCTTATCTTCCTTCCTCTGTCCAGATGTCACACCAAGTACCTTCCCAGCTATCTCCCTCACCACTTCTGCTGTAGTTTCCCAATCATCCCACCCATCTTTACCACCATCCAACACCTGTCTCGCCTCCTCCCTAAATTCCACGCAACAGTCTTCCTCCCTCAGCTTCCACCACCTGGTCCTTGGTTCAGCCCTCACTCTCTTCCTCAACCTCACCTCCAAAATCATCCTACAGACCACCAATCGATGCTGTCGAGCTACACTCTCCCCTGCCCCTACCTTACAGTCTCTAATCTCTTTCAGGTTGCATCTCCTGCTTAAGATGTAATCCACCTGTGTGTACCACTTCATCTAACTCACTCCAGAAATCTTCTTTATACTCCATCTCACACCCCATATGCGGGGCATATGCACTGATGACATTCATCATCACCCCTTCAATTTCCAACTTCACACTCATCATTCGGTCCGACACGCTCCTCGCCGCCAATACCCTCTTGACATAATCCTCCTTCAGGATTACCCCGACACCATTTCTCCTCCCATCCACACCATGGCAGAAAAGTTTGAAACCACCTCCAATGCTCCTAGCCTTACTCCCCATCCACTTGGTCTGTTGTACACACAGTATGTTCACCTTTTTTCTCTCCATATCAGCCAACTCTCACTCTTTTCCAGTCATAGTCCCAACATTCAGAGTTCCAACTCTCACCTCCACACTTCTACCCTTCCCCCTCTCCCACTGCTTCTGGACCCGCCTTCCCCGTCTCCTCCTTCGTCCAGCAGTAGCACAATTTCCACCGGGACCCTGCTGACCAACGGTACCGGTGGCGGTCGTTGGTAACCCGGGACTCGACCGATCCGGTATGGAAATCCGTTTTATTGTCCGCATAATGATTTGGCATCGGTTTTTATGCCGGATGCCCTTCCTGACGCAACCCTGGTCGCCTCATATGACACACAGTGATATGGTACACCTATTCTAACCGGGACATACACCGGGCCCAGTACACTGGTACTCATTTCGCCGACCTCGGAAGGATGACAGGCTGAGTCAACCCCCTGGTGTATATTAATTCAGTGGCCCAACGGGGCTTGAACTCAGGACCTTTTGGGTCCCAAGCTGCTGCACCAACACCAGGTCACTTAGAGAGAGATTAGAGATCTTCGAGATCCTCCACGAGGATCTAAAAAAAAAATCTCTCTTGGTGTATTTGAAGAGTTGTAAGGAATTATCAGATCCACAGAAACAAAAAGTGGAAAATGACAAATGCTTGATGGACAGTAAGGTAAGTTTGTGTGACGTTAGGAAGGCAGAGCTTTAGGAAATAAGATTTTGATAATGAAAATTAAGACAGTGGAAAACCTGTACCGTAAGTGTATTAAACAAATGTGTTGCAACCTTCACCCAGGCTCTATGAGAAAGTAATAAAAACAAATGAACATCAGAGCTGGATACGACGAGTTTACTATAAAATAGCAACTAGTATGAGCAGCTCTGAGCAACATGATCGACGAGCAGTGCTGAGCCATGTGAACGACCAGCCAGCCTACACATTTACATGCAAGAGTTGTTCCCTCAGCTTCACAGAGAATGAGAATGGCACTCTATCGAGTGAATATCTCCTCCAGGCTGAACAGTTTACGTTTTGTATACCACTGATCGGCCGGATCTGCATCCAGACTTAAACCAAAATCTAATTGGCTTGCTCGTCACCTACCCAACTCATCCACCAAGTTTTATCATAATAATCCATCCATAACTTTTTGAAATATCGTGCGACATGAGGTCCGACAATGAAGTTCCAGGATTAAAGCAGTATAAAATGTTATTCTCAACGTACCAATTATGTTTCGTGTTCGTCTTCAAAGTAATCTCCCTGAGAGACCATACATGCTTGCGAACATCACTGGCATGCTTCAAAGCACCCTTGGAAGTCATCTGAAAGGCCATTTGGATCATTGGGCATGACTCTGGATCTCTTCCATTTATGCAAAATTAGTTCCTTTCGTTGGAGTTTCAGATGTCAGTCAGATCGGACCAACATTCTCACCCTTTCAACATTTTCATCCATTTTGGTGAATCGATGGGGATCCTGACCGTACCCTTCCATAAACCTTTTGGCCCACTCAAACACACATGATCTTGACATTGCGTCTTCCTTGTACATGAGCTTCAACTTGTCGAAAATATCCGTGCCACTTTCATTTACATTTACCAAAAACGTGATGATGATTCTCTGTTCCATATATTTATCGTTCATCTTCAGAACACGATTGCAACACTTATAATTTTAACAAAACTCCAGTACGGCGACAAAACACAACCGATTGATACAACGGCTAACAAAGTACTGACAGAACGATGATGATGCACATCCCATTATGAAATCCAAAGCAGTGCTGCCACCTCTTCTTCTTTCGGCTGCTCCCGTTAGGGGTCGCCACAGCGGATCATCCGTATGATCCGCATTGTGATTTGGCACATGTTTTACGCCGGATGCCCTTCCTGACGCAACCCTGGTCGCCTCTTACGACACAGGGATATGGTACACCTATTTTAACTGGGGTATACAGCGGCCCAGTACACTGGTACTCACTTTGCCGACCTCGGAAGGATGACAGGCTGAGTCAACCCCCTGGTGTATTAATTCAGTGGCCCAACGAGGCTTGAACTCAGGACCTTTTGGATCCCAAGCCGCTGCCCTAACCACTGTGCCAACACCAGGCCTCAACCTGTCAAGAAAAAAAAAACATTCCTGGAACTTTATTGTCAGACCTCATGTAGTTTTTGGCCCCATCTCTCAATAATGAAAAAAATCACTTTAAAAATTCTCATATCTGGATCCTGCTCCGGATCTTCAGCAAAATGTAATCAATTTGCCCTTTTCACACCCCCAACCTGTCCACCAAGTTTTGTTTGAATCCACCTGTAACTTTTTGAGATATCCTGCTCAGGGGTGAAAAACATAACCTCCGTCCACCTTCGGTGGCGGAGGTAACAAATGCCGATTTACTCTTTGACGTCTTCACGAGACGAAGGAAATTTACACACCCAGCAGGTACAGTATGGTGAAGGTATTAACTTGAAAATCACTTTCACCTGGTAATGGTTTGGAGAAGGTAACGATATTGTTGCATACTTCCATTGACAGACTATATATATATATATATATATATATATATATATATATATATATATATATATATATATATATATATATATATATATATATATATATATATATATATATATATATATATATATATATATATATATATGATACTGTGCTACATATAAGACCCAAAACTTCACTTCCGGCATTCATCAAAACACAGTATGTTGAACTTCACAAACACATTGCATGTCTCTGAGTCTCGATAAGGATGTAAAATTGGCTGGCAGAATGGCCTCGAGGTACGCAAACTCTACTCTATCCCGGGTTCCAATCTCGGTCAAGCTATAAACTGTCGTCCCAGTGTTTCATCGGGAGGGAATCATCAATGTGTGTGCCATCTCTTGGATGGATGTTAAACTGGGTATCCAATTTGCCAGCATTAGTTGGTGGACATTAAAGATCCTATGGTGTCCTTTGCGAAGAGTAGGTAAGCCATCGTTGGCACCTTTATATTGCCTGTAACTTTATCGCTGGCACCCTGGCAAAATTTCAAATTTCTGCCCTAACCCCCATCAGCGGCACAGCTGCGCCCTCAGCCAATGCTTCTACACCACATTCTTGTGCTGCATACGAAAGAAGGAGGATGAAATATGAAGTGAAACAAGTGAAACTAGAACACTCTGCAGAGTGCATACCTCCCTTCGCCAGGCTGAACAGTTTATGTTTTGTATCCCATTGATAGGCCAGGTCTGGATCCGGAGCTGAATCAAAATCAAATCGGCTTGATATTGTCACCAAACTACTAATCCACATAGTTTTGTCATAAGTCGACAACTTTTTGAAATATCATTTCTGGCCCCATCTCCCAATGGTGAAGAATCACTCAATAATTTTTTTAAATTCTCGTATCTGGATCTGGATTCGGATCTTCACCAAAATGTAGTCGATTTATCCTCGTCACCCAACCAACCTCTCCACCCAATTTCATCTGAATCCATCCATGTTTTGAGATATCCTGCTCGCAGACAAAGAGACAGACATGGGTGAAAACATAACCTCTGTCCACCTTAGGTGGTGGAGGTAACCAGAGTGGTGTCAAAGCCACCCAATGCTCGCCTGTTTATACATTTATCGTTTTTCGTTTTTAAAAGACGTCTAATAATATTTTTTATAAAGCATTGCAGTGAAGTCTGATACAAATAATTTTAAAGCAATATATGTATTTGTATATTGTAATCAGTAGACAAGAGGTCCACATGAGGAATTCAAAACTCACAGGGGGCGAACTTTCTTGCTGCAAAAAGTCAACAAAGGCTTTCTGAGGAAGGAAATGCCAATGGCCCGAACTGGAAGACTGGGTTAACACACAGACAGTGGATGGTTGGGGTGTTTCCACTTCAGATTAGACTCAAAGCAAGATCGATCAATTTTTGTGGCTAATTTTCGGACGTTTTTGCGCTTGGTTTTTTTGTGCAACATTTGCGGCTTATAAACCAGTGCGGCTTGTGTGTGTTTAAATTTCAGATTTTTTTTAATTTAGGGGATGCAGCTTATATAACGATGCGCTCAATGGTCCGAATTTTATGGTACTTGCCTTGCCATGAGAAATACATCTAAAAGAAAAAGTAATATGTAGTGTTGGGAGTTAGAGTGCGGACATGAACGGATGGAAAACAGCATCCTGATTGCCATGGCAACCACTTTAGATGACCAACGTATGTCGCGACACACCGTCTCCACAGTCTGTACCGATGTACCAAATATGAAATGTGAAAGTTGAAAACTTTGGGAGTTCGAGTGCGGACAGGAACGGACGGACGGACGAACGGACGGACGACCGGTATCACATAATACGCCCCGATATATATATATATATATATATATATATATATATATATATATATATATATATATATATATATATATATATATATATATATATATATATATATATATCGGGCATATAAAAAATAGTGTGGTAGATAAAAACATTAGAAAGGAAAAAATAACTTGCACCAAAAACTTTAACATTTTCACGCTCACGCTCACGCCGGGGGTATCGCTATAGCTCTCTGTTCTTCGAACAGGCGAGCAAAAAAGGATCCATTATAACACGTAGATGTTGCTGCTGTGGTTGTAGCTGTGATTGATTTTTGTGCTCCTTCCATGAACTATTATATATTTGAGTGTTTCGAGAAGTATTACATGTAATTTTGTGTGCTCCTTCCAGGTCCATCACATTTCATTCAAAACTAGCAAATACAACCCGTCCCTTTGCTGACAGGGTATTAAGGAGGGGGGTTGAGAGAGGAGGGAGGGGGGGGAGAGAGAGAGAGAGAGAGAGAGAGAGAGAGAGAGAGAGAGAGAGAGAGAGAGAGAGAGAGAGAGAGAGAGAGAGAGAGAGAGAGAGAGAGAGAGAGAGAGAGAGAGAGAGAGAGAGAGAGGCGAGAGAGAGAGGCGAGAGAGGAGGGGGCGAGAGAGGGGGAGGGCGAGAGAGGGAGAGAGAGAGAGATGGGGGAAGAGAGAGAGGGGGGAAGAGAGAGAGGGGGAAGAGAGGGGGGCGAGAGAGGGAGAGAGATGGGGGGAGAGAGAGAGAGGGGGGAAGAGAGGGGGGCAAGAGAGGGAGAGAGAGAGATGGGGGGAAGAGAGAGAGGGGGGGAAGAGAGGGAGAGACTGAGAGAGGGAGAGACGGAGAGACGGAGAGAGGGAGACAGGGAGAAAGAGAGGAGGGGGGGGGGGTGAGCAAAAAACCATCCCTGGAAATATTATTACAAACAAACTATAGTTGGAAGCTGTCCAGGGCTCAGTGACGATCCTGAAGAGAGCCCTTGGCATGAAACTTTGAGAACATAAAACTTCATAACTTGGTCCATGAATCGTGACCCCTTACTGAAATGAAGGAAGATACTTTGAGCCTGCCCTGGGAGGACTCCATTCCACATTCTGAAACCCACATATGTAGATACCAATCAACAACAACACACACACACACACACACACACACACACACACACACACACACACACACACACACACACACACACACACACACACACACACACACACACACACACACACACACACACACACACACACACACACACACACACACACACACACACACACACACACACCCGATATTGGCAATTTTTTGGGGAATTGTCAGGTTGGAGTTAGTGCGATTACCGACTACAGTACTTACGATATACAACCCAGAAACCTTGAGTAGCTTTCACCGAAAAACAACGTTACATTGATATACACGTTTCAGGGAGATGTTCACAAACATAATTCTTTATCAACAGCTGTGTGTGAACGGGTGGGAAAAAATTGGCTCGGTAATTTAGAAAATACGTTAATACTGCAACCGGCTCAGAAATCGGGCGTTATCAAATATATTTTGATTTGAAACTCACAAAGAGAAACATTTAACCTTTGTAAAGCAAATCCGATAACCAAATGCTTTAGAAACAGGCATGAGGACAAAGGAAAACCTGAAAGAACTTCCATAAGCTACGGGATGAAAGTTTGCCACCACAGCACCCGTAACAGGCATGGCATGTCCACACACCCACGGAGAGTCTGTACAGATCCAAATCTACCCATATGTACCACGTCGTTGTGTGGTGTATACGTACCTCCACCTTGTAGTAACTGGAGGCTCCACATCCCAATCAGGACACGAACTGTACTGTACAGATCGGTAAGTAGCTTAAATCCTCAAGCACTCCAATGGAACACCTGGCTTGGGAAGTGATTGCCAATTGCCGTCGATACAACGATGCAACCGGAAACGCCCGTGCAATGTCCAAATTGGACAAATCAACACTTTTTTCAGAGTCGGAACTGCTGATACTTTCAAATCTGTATCTTACATTTTGTAATCATGCTTAGGTTAAGAGATTCTCTGGGTTATTCATATTCGCAAATTAAATAAAGCCACAAACACTGGTGTCTACAGGCGTTTGTAAGCACTGCAATATACCCAGCGATTCGTAGCTATGATGAACAGGCATACGATAATGAGTGAGGAACGTGAAATTTTTTTTTATCGTTAAGAAATAATTGCGGCCTGTTCCAAGTCAAGGCCTGGTTGAGCATGCCAAAAAACATGGTGGCTTCAGACCCAGCAAGGTTACCCAGGAAATGCCTGAAGACCCCAGACAGCAATGTGGCCGAGAATCGCCTGATTTTTTATATTTTTTTTGTATACCTTGTCGAGGCTCGTATAAGAGCTAACACACAACGCACATCAAGGGGGGCATGAGACAGTATGGGAGGGAGTGGGAAGGACAAAATAGTGAGGAACAGAGACATTAGGAGATCTGTGGAAGGGAGAGGGATGGGACGGGGAACATGGGGAATAGAAGATGGACATTACAGGGACTTTTAGGAAGGAAAGCAGGGAATTTGAAGGAGGTGGGCTTGGGTGGATTATCGGGGGTAGAAAAGATAGAGGATTTGGATGGGGGATGATAAGAGGTGGTGGTGAACAGCTGTTTTGAAGGCCTGGAGGGAGGAATGGGAATGAATAGAGTGAGGGAGTTTATTCCAAAGGCGGGAAAAAAGAGGAATGAAAGAGTGAATGTGAGCAGTGATTCGTAATTTTGGTAGTTTTACCAGAAGGGGGTTGTTGGCGGACCGTGAGCGCCCTCGGAAATGTGATGGGGACAAATCACAGAGAGAGCACGGTGGGGGGGGGGGGCTGGAGAGGAGATGGTAGAAGACAGAAAGACCACCGACCAACCTGCGGTGATTGAGTGAGAGGCCCAAAGACTCAGCCTCATTGCGGGAGATGCCAATGATCCGAAATGCCCTGGTTTCTACAGCGTGAAACTGAGAAAGGTGGGAGGCAGGAGCACCAGCCCAGAGGGGAGAGCAGTACTCCATCAGGTTGCGGACAAAAGCTTTGTAAGTGGTCAGGAGTTCAGGTGGGCCGAGGAAGGACCTTGCACGACGGAGCATTCCCAATCGGCGACTGGATTTGGAGGCGAGGTTTAAAATGTGGCTTTCCCAGGAAAGGCCATGGCAGATAGTGAGACCCAGAAGTTTGAAAAAAGACTTCTTCCAGAGTGTTTTTGAGAAAGTGGATGGGGGGGGGGGGGTTCTAAACGGTCCTTTCGAAGAGACATAGTGAGAGTGTGAGATTTGTCCGGATTGAGAGACATGTTCCACGTGTTGGACCAGTTTGTGATTTTATCCAGATCAGCAGTGAGCGAAGAAGCTGCTGCTTGCCGGTCTGAGGGATGACCGATGGTACGGCAGAGGGTGGAGTCATCAGCAAAGAGATATAGAGGATTTTCCAGAGAGTCAGAGAGATCATTGATGAAAACCAGAAAAAGAACAGGGCCCAGAACGCTACCTTGAGGAACTCCAGCCTGGACAGGAAGGGGGGGGGGATGAAAGAACTCCATTTAGGGCCAGATGTTGACTGCAACAGGAGAAGAAGTCTGCGAGCCATGAGTGGAGATGGCCTTGGATACCATAGGAAGAGAGTTTGGTGAGCAGGGCAGGGTGCCAGACTGTGTCAAAAGCACGTGATATGTCCAGGGATACGGCTCGGATTTCCTGTCTGGCATTGAGGGCTTCTATCCATTGTTGGGAGAGCAGAAGCAGCATATCCAAGCTAGAGTGACCTGGTCTGAAACCAAATTGATGATTGGAAATCAGGCCATTGGAGAAGAGGAAGGATTTAATGTCTGAAGCAATGATGGATTCCATGACCTGGCTGATGATTGGGAGAAGGCTGATTGATCTGTAGTTGCAGGGATGTGTTTTTGTACCTTTTTTATGCAGAGCAGTGATGTTTGCTGATTTCCAAGCAGATGGCAGATGGCCTTGAGCGAATGAGAGGGTGAATAGAACAGAGAGAGGGTGAGCAAGAGCAGAAGAGCAGGCTTTGAGGACACGTGGGCTGATGCCGTCTGGACCGGTTGCAGAATCTGAGTCGAGGTTTGACAGCAAGCTCTCCACCTTGTCAGGAGAAAAGGACACAGAGTCAAGGGACAGTTGGGTGTGACTGGGTAAGGTGAGTAGAGAAAGTGACGGGTTTTGGATACAAGATTTAGCTGCAAACACTGAGTTTAGGCATTCAGCTTTTTCACGTGCGGTATCAGCAGTGCTGGCATTTGAGGTAAGGGAGGGATGGAGGGGGAACATACACCAGAAACAGATTTGATTAGATGCCACCAGGATTTTGAGGAGGGAGAGAGGTTTAAGAGTTCAGACTTGAGATGAGAAAGATGTTGTTTTCTGGCTCTCCTGAGGGTAGATACACACTTGTTCCGAGCTTTATGGAAGGAACTGAGATTGCCCTCAGTTGGGTTTGCTTTCCATGAGGCAAAGGCAAGTTGTTTCAGGACAACTGCCTCACCACAAGCTTCAGTGACCCAAGGGCGGGAGGAAGGGTAGGACAACTGAAGACGAGAGGGGATAATTCTGCGCATGAGGAAGAGCAAGTTTCTTTGAAAGAATTCCCAGGATGAGTTGATGTTGGAGAAAGTAGAGATAGGATACCAGTCTATAAGTTTGAGGGCTGCTTGGAGACCCTGCCAGTGGCTTGAGTGAAATGCCAGACTCGACGGCGGTGAGGTGGTTCTCTGATGATAGCCAGAGAGATGTCCACTTTGAGAAGGACGTGGTCAGAAGAACCAATTGGAGCGGAGGAAGAGCAGCAGATATTGTCAGGGAAATTTGTCAAAATCAGATCCAGAAGAGATGGAGTACCATTGGTTGAGATCCGGGTAGGGAAGTTGACCGATTGAGTCAGTCCCAATGAGTCGCAGAAAGCTTTTGCTGAGGTGCCATGACAGGTGAGAGTGGTACACACACCCAGCCAACTGGCATGATGACAATTGAAGTCGCCATATATGAGGAAGAGAGAGTTTGGATGAGAAGATAGAAGTTGGTCCACATTTTCAGATCGTGAGGTGTAGATGGAGTCATCACTGTTAGGTGGACGGTACAGTCCACATATAAACATGAGGTTGGAGTGGAAGGGAAGCCATAGCCAGAGGTATTCCTGGGGGTGTGGGGGAGTGAGGGTAGTGCATGGAGAGTGAGGAATAGAGTCTTTGATGAAGAGAGCAACTCCTCCACCAGGGTGAGGCTCAGGTCTGTCAAACCGGAGGAGGGAGTAACCAGGGAGAGATACTTGGGAGTCAGACACGTCTTGGGGGAGGAAAGTTTCTGTTAGGCAGATTATGTCTGGTTTGTCAGTGGCAACCTGTATGGAAAGATCTGAAAGGTTTGAGCGAAGGCCCCGGATATTTGAGGTCCACACTTTTAATGAAGAGGTAGGGGAGGAGGCTACTTGTGTGCAGGGGGTGGGGGAGGGGTAGGGTAGGACAAGGGACGGGGGGGGGAGGTAAGGAGTGTTGTTGAAAGAGTGTGGGGGATTGCAGAATAGCTATGGGAGGGGGCCGAATGAGGAGGAGAAAAGGTGCGGGGGGAGAGGGGGACAAGAGAGGGGGAAGAAGGCAGTTGAGGATTTGAGGAGGTGGAGTGAAGAGATGGAGGTGAGAGGGCAGTGGAAGGAGGCAGCTTTGTGGATGGGAGGGGGGCAACTTTGGGAAGGATGAGTGAGGGGGATGAATGGTGGGAGAAAGGTGAGGGGGGAGTTTTTGAGAGAGGTGAGAGGGAGGCTTGGAGGGAGAAGAGTGGGATGGTTGCTTTGAGAGCGAGGGGTGAGAGGAGTGAGTTGGCACTGAAGTTGGAATAAAGAATGGTTGATGGAAAGCGAACATTCATAGCAAACTGGGGTTTTTAAAAGTTTTAGGTCAGTTATGCGATTAAACACATTTCTTGAGGGATGCAATAAAGGCGAATACAGAGAATGGAGAGAAGAAATGCTGTAACAGTTGGATTTTTTAGGCAAGGTATGAAGGAAAGGTCGAACTGAGAGCAGTCTGTTTAAATAGCAGAAGAGTCGTGCATTCTGATACAGTAAAGAGTACCAAACATGTGAAAGAGGAAGATGAAGCATTATAAGAGATCGTTTTTGTTATTATTATTAATGTTTGAGAGTTTTCAACAGATTAGGTCATGGCAGTGTTGTAGAAAAAAAAAATCGAGGAAGAAGAGAGGAAGAAGAAGAGGAGATGAAGAAGAAGAAGAATCAGAGAAAGGTAGGAGTTTTTTTTTTAAAAGATAAGAAATAGAGTGATTTGTTGGGATGGGGGACGTTAAGAAAGTGGGAAAGATAGAAATTGAAGATAATGGGGAGAAAAAACAAATAAACACGATCATACACCGAGGGGAACAACGGGTAGTCCTCAAGGCTCAAGGATAGGCCTCAAGCACCCAGTAAAGGCCCGGTCACACCTTGACGTTTTAGCCAACGTATGCCGATTTTTGAATTTTTTTTCTAAAACGCTGGCACACGTTGAATACGTTATGGGTAAGTTTTGATAACATTGAGAGCACGCTGAAAAACACTGCCATACGTCGTTGTACGTTGGCTTTAAACGTTGTACTTTTTGGTTGTCCTCAAATTTTTTCATGCTTGAAATTTCACGACGTATGCCGGCGTATGACTCACACGTTCCGCTACGCTGGCCACAAGTTGTATGCACGGTCTGCGATCGTTGACAGACGTCAACACATGCTACTTCTAAGTTAATCATAAGTTGAGACACGCCGAGGTAATGTTTAGCGTACCCGAAAGTTATTTCTAACCTATGATTAACGTGTTGTTGGCACGTTACACGATCGTTGCCACACATCGACAGACGTTACTTTTAAGTTACTCATAGGCTGAAAGACGTCGGTATAATGGATCGTCCTTGCGTCAGCGTCCACGGCCAGGACACTTATTTGCAGCATTCTTCAAACTTTTCTTCGGCATGACGAGGATGTTCACACTTCGATGTCTAGCTTGGCTATGATTCCAATTGTCCATTGGCGGCGTCTATTTAAAATAGTCGAGTTTGAGCGTTTTAACACGTTCAGAAGAAACGCTTCAAATTTCCAAACCCCAGCGTCAAAAAACAAAGGCGAGTGACAGCAATTTAAATCGTTCATTGTAAACAATGAAAATAGCTGAGTGGTACCGTTTAAAAGTTGTTGAGTGTAAAAAAAAAATCCAATTGTTGAGCGCAAGCGTCTACTTTCAATAGTGGGGTTTGAGCGATTTAGCACGTTCAATAGAAACGATTGTTTTTTGACGCTGGCGCTCGGAAATTTTAAAGGCGAGTGACAGCAATTTAAATCGTTCATTGTAAACAATGAAAATAGTTGAGTGGTACCGTTTAAAAGTCGTTGAGTGTAAAAAAAATCCAATTGTTGAGCGCAAGCGTCTACTTTCAATAGTGGAGATGCAGCCATTTAAATCGTTGAGTTTATCATTTAAATCGTTAAATCGTTAAACGCAAGGACGATCCATCATAACCCACACCCTCCCCCTCACACTCACCTACTACTGCCAACATGAACAAACTACTACTAATACTAATACTAATACTGATACTGTTACTGCTGACATGGACATCGACTCAAAAAGGACTCGAAAACACTGTTGGGTTCCCCTTTTATGAACATCATTTTTATATACCAATTCCCAAAACCGCTGGGAACACGTCTTTATATGGCAGTTGTAAGCTAGAAACACGTTCATTTATTTTTTTTTGTCGACCAGAAGACGTCATTGGAATACGTCTACATACGTCGATGTGTGTTGGGACGACGTAAAGAATTGGTTCAAAGCACGTCAAACATAAGTTAGAAATAAGTTTCGCGTAAAAAAGACATTACCGCGACGTGTTTCGACTTATGAGTAGCTTATAAGTAGCCTTTGTGGACGTGTGTAAGCGTCCACATATCATGTGTAAAACTTATCCCCATCGCATGCGGAACGTGTGTCATACGCCGAGTACGTCGTAAAATTTTGAACATGTTTAAAATTTATTGACGTACTCTACTTACTACGACGTATGATAGCGTACTTTAGCGTTCTACTCACTATACCAAACTTACTCATACCGTATTTGACGTGCCCCCAACGTTTTAGACACATTTTTCTTAGGTCGGCATACGCTGGCAAGATCGCCAAGGTGTGACCGCGATGTTGACACTTCCATTTCTACGGCAGTTATGATTCGAATCGTTGTGCGTCAGCCATTTAATAGGCTACGTCACGACATCGTCGGCGATGCGTGCAACGCGCTATGCCTAAGTTAGACTATCGTTGGGCATCGGTTGTGGAGGCCGACAACAGGTTCAGCATTCGTTGGTATAAGTTATCTATAACACAAAGAAACGTTCTGTGTCCGTTACCAATGCGTTAATTCAGAGATGCCAACTTTTGGAAATCAGAATTAGGGAGGATTTGCAACCGACACCAAATAATGTGCGCGAAGCGCACATCTCGAGCGCGGAGCGCTCGACCCTTGCGGCGGGGTCCAGGGCCCGCCTTAGGGCCCTGGAAGCTCTGGGGTTCTAGACGCTCTCTAGTGCCCTCTGAGCCCTATTTTGGAGCATTTAACATGTTAAGAATTCCCACTTTTTGAACAAAAAAAGGGGAAAATTGTGCACTTTTTAATGTTACATGTATGTTAATATTAGTAAGTTAGGGGACAATCAAAGATTAACAAAAAGCACAAAAGAAGCAATATTTTTCTTACCTTACTGGCTGGTACTACTGTTGCTTGCTTTTTCCATGGCAGCTTTGCTGAGTGACAGCTGTGTGGCTCTTTTAGCCCTTCTGATTATGTCTTTGCTGTATTCTCTCTGGTAGCAAGGGGTGCTATGAGCTAGTTTTTCAATTAAGAGAGCTTCCAGGGTTTTGACACTCAAATTGGGACGAAATTCAGAATGATTCTTCCGTACAAGACTGAGTGCCCGCTCACATGATGCGTTCGAATGAGGAATGACCAAGATTCCCTTCATCACTTTGCTCAAATTAGGATACTTCTTGGCACCAGTGCAGGGATCTGTGAGCTGTGAAATCCGATGCCACTGCTCATCCACTCTCACTGTCTCAGTAGCAATTGTAGCTATGGAGGCGTCTGCCTGGTAGTGAGTGAATTCACTCTCAAGACTGTCTATGTCACTATCACCGCCACTGAACAGACAGGGGAATTTCTTGATGAAAAACTCCACACAGTCAAACCCCACTTCTTGGTGTAGCTTAACATCCAGCACCTGAGCATGCTTGGCTAATTCATCATCTAGCGGCCAGGTTTTGAAGATGTAATTGCAGGCTTTCACATATGAGCGAACTGCACTGAAGAAACCTTGGATGTCTGACTCACTCAGAGTGAAGGTGGATTTCTTGAGACTCCTTTGTTCCCTTATATACAGTTTGGCATCGTTCCCAATCATGAGGTCCTCATCATTCTTCTGATGATTTCTCTCAGAGAAGGGTACATTTACCAGAGCAACCGATGACACCGATGGTTTCAAAAACCGTACGAAGATATCTTTCAGAAGACCATTCAATTCTCCGTGCAGGAGATGAATACAGGGTTCGTCTCTTTGGAGCAGAAGATTCCCCTTCTCAAAAAGCTTGTTAGCATATCGAAGGAAGAAACAATAGAGTTTTGTTTGTGGAGACAAGAACATCCTGTTGACACGTTTTTCTCTAGATTCCTGCACAGTGTTTGAGGAAGATGCGCTTTTAGTTGTAGAACTCGTAGTACACTTAGCCGCAGGGCGATCACACTTGCGTTTACTGCCAGCAGAAGAGGTCAGACTCGTAGTACCAGATCCAATCTTACGTTTGAGGAGAGAGCTTGAGGTAGGTGCAGCCAAGGAAGAAGACCTCTGATTCGAAGGTTTTGCTGAGCTTCTATCAAGTGATTTGGCAAAAGCAGAACTTAACTTGGGTCCTTCTTTGCCTGTAGATGGGACTATCACAGTCTTTCTCGACTCTGAAGGGATCTGCTTTGTAGATGAACGTGATGAAGGGCCGGTGATGCTACCTGCTCTCAGCATTGGTTTTGGTGCTGTCCCTGCTGTCTTCTTCGCAGCAGATACTGCAGTGGTAGTGGTGAATGCTGCTCCACTAGTGCTTGATCCTGCAGTGCCAGTACTGGCAGTAGATACAGTGCCGTCCTTCTTGCTCGTTGTTAGAGTCTTGGCTACAGTTGGTTGCATTTTTCTTCGTACTTCTTCTTTGAAGAAGAGGCGAAGTGGCTCCCACTGTTCAATCAGCCTGTCTAGGCACTGACCAAGGGACAGCCACCTTGTTGCGACATGCTTCAGAATCTTGTGTGTCGGGGCATCACAGAGTTCTTGCAGTGCTTTCACTCCTTTGACGCGTTTACTACTTTTGTCCAAGTAGTAGTAAATATCGATGAGAAAGTCATCTAATTCAATGGGTAAGGCCTGAGCCGCCTTCTTGGCCGTATTGTGCATCATATAGCAAGGGCATCCCATGATGTAGCACTCTGGATTTTGTTTGTGGATATAAGCAGCGACTCCTTTGTGCTTGCCCACCATGACAGAGGCATTATCAGCACAAAAGGAAACACAATTTCCCCACGGAATTTTCCTGTCACTGAACTCATGATCAAGCAGTTTGAAAATGTTTTCTCCAGTGGAATCTTGTTTGCACGCAGGCAAACTTAGCAAACCTTGCTTCACAATCCCAGCACTGTTGTCATAGTACGAAATCAGGACAGGATATAGCTGGGCCTCACCACTGTCATTGCTACCGTCTGTAGCTAGGCTAAATGGAGCTAGTCTAGCAATATCGGCAATAGATGAAGCAGTAACATTTGACAACTCACCAATTATTGCTGAAGTTTTTGTTCTTGCACATCCATACTTTGAAGCAACTTTTGAATCTGGAAACATCTTTTGAAATAGAGGTCCAGCATGATCTGAGACTGATATGGGCAAGTTATGTTCCACAATAAATCCACTAAAGAGAAGTTCCGCTCGGGTAACATCCTCTTCCTCGCTTGTCCCTTGTTTTGTGAAATAATTCAGAAGTGTACCGGTACTCGTGCTCGAAGATCTCTCCTTTGCAATGTCTGTGAGCCGTTTGCTTCCAACGTGCTTCCGAATATCATCGCGACCTCCGTGCTCAACTGAAATATCAACGCTGCATACTGTACAATACGCATGATGAATTCCTCTTTCAGACTTTCGAATACACGGGTATTGGAGACTGTATTCGGTCTTGTACTTCTGAGACCATTTCTTGGTCTTTGTAAGCTTCTTTTCTGCCATTTCGTAATCAACATCGAGGGCTTGAAGCATCGGTAACTTCGAAGTCGATGTTCCACAGCTGCAGCGCGACTCGTAGAACTCTAGCGGCTGTTAAACACCGCACGGTGGTCGTGACCGCCGGGCTGGTACGGGGCCCAGGTGCATGCAGTGAGCGTATCGCATGCATATACACTGTGCATACATACCGCATGCACTGTATTGCACACATACCGCATGCACTAAATCTCAGTGCATGATCGCATAAGCGAGATCCAGACCCAATGTTTCGCTGCTCCTCATTTGAATTTGCAATTTTTTACGTACAATTTGGTAGCAGCGAACGTTATGGAGTTACCACATGCTATACGTAGCAGACGATGCTTTTCATTCAATTCTCATACTAGTACATTCTGATTAGTGAACAGTGCAAAAATATCAAAATTTCGGGAGGATAAGGATAGTGATCGTAAGGGCGGGAGTTTGGGTGAATTTTCGGAAGCCTCCCGATGAAATCGGGAGGGTTGGCATCTGTGCGTTATACATAAGACCAAGTCGCTATGAATACGTCCGAATCTTTAAAAAAAAACATCAAAAGTTCAACGTAAGCCAGCGTTTTAGATGCATTTTAATACGTTGCCATCGCTGGCTAAAACGTCAAGGTGTGACCGGGCCTTAAGACAAGTTCGACGAAATCTCACAAAATAGCATGATTTTTGAAACAAAACTGAACTAGGAACACACAGTAACATGTAGGTGAGAAAATAAACAGTTAAAACGGGACAGATAACGACCGGAAACTTAACTTTGAGATCGTAAGCAGGGAGCCCCCATGGAGACCTTCCAATGCTCCAAACCCAGAACCGGAAGATGAAGGATATAATTAAATAAGGCCGTTAATTATCTTCAAAAGGGGTGTTTTAATTTACCCAATTTCACTCTTGCACTTCCTTGGAATTTTCTTAGTGTGCTTGCAAAGTTTTAGGCTGCAAGGCTTAATAGTTTTGTAGTTATGGAGGAGACACACTGACACACGCATGCATGCACACACACACACTTTTATTCGTATAGATGGTTGCTGTTATAGAATAGAAAACAAAATTGGAACTGCTGCATTAAGTTCCAAGTTCTGTGAAAATGCATTTTTATTATGAAACAAATGGATATGATGTTTTACAACTTAATTTTTTTTGAAGGTAAAACTGACAGATTGACGAAGAATTGAAGAAGAAGAAGAAGCAAGAAATAGGCCCTTCATGCTGTTGCACGTTCCTCGAGGGAATGATTATATTTACTATGAAATATAAATATGAGTTCCCTTATCTTCTACAGCAAGTTCCACAAGCAATTTGTTGAACGCTCGCTGGGGTGCCTTCTCTCCACTTTATCCACAGCTGCTTCTTTCTACTGGTATGCCATCGGCGACATACCAGCACTTTTGCCAAAGTAGCAGCACTCGGAGAGCTTTCATGCTTCTCATTCTCTACCTGCATTTCCTCTTCGTTACCATTTTGTTTTCCTACAATAGTGTCATCGACAGTCGTATAGCGTGCAGCAGTCTACAACAAAACGAGATTGTACAAGATTCGCCAATGACGGTCTTGTTGCTTAACATCGGCAGTGGGCTTAAGGCTCACACCAGTGTGGCTGGAAAACATTTCATTGCAAATTTCAAGGCTGAACTCTCCAACCAGTCTCTTTCCTCAATGTTATGATGACATTTTGTCATGTCTGTTTCCGGTTTATGCTCCCCCTCCATTCATCCCTCACCTCAAATGGCGTATCGGCAAACTCTGTCCAAGATGAGGCAGATTGTCTTAACAGCTGTTTACCTCCATCTCAGCTCATCCCCCATCTCTACCCACAATCCTTCATACCCCCTTAACTGTCCCCAAGCCCATTCTTTTCTGGGCTTCCAGTTTTTCCTTCCACTCTTGTGATTGAACGTTTGTGGCTGTATCCATCTTTTATATGTTGAAGACTCCAGCCATGGGCTGTGAATCCTCATTGAGGCCAGGCCTTAAATCAAAGAAGTGCATCAGTAGAAAAGTGAAGAAAGAGAATAATCTGAGAGTTTTTGAGGAAGTAAAAAATCTGCTTTGTGAAAAGGGGAAGGTCATAAGTGTTTGGAAAGACATAAGAAGGTAAAGAGTTTCATAGTTTGGCAGTCGAGGGGAAGAAACAAACATCATAATGGCCCACCCTTGAGTTGTCAATGGCCATACAATAATAATGTGATGTAGTGGCTTGTCGAGTATTTTGTGGTCTCGCTAATGGTGGAGGTACACAAGCAGCACGTTCTCGAGAGCAGAAACCGAAGTAATATCTGTAGAAAAGAGAAAGAGCTGACTATGCGGGGTAATTTGAGCGGGTCATGTTTTGAGGTCACATTGGGAGAGTTGATAAGTCAGATTACTTTGGATTCAATTCTGTCCCGTTAGTATGTGGAGTTAGAACCTCCCCAGATGTGAAAGCAGTACTCTATACAAGGACGAATCAATCCTTTATATAGTTGGAGCAACTGTTCAGAGGAGAAGAATCTTCGACATCTGAACAGGGCTCCTAGTTTCTTAGAGGCAGACTGAGCTATTTGTGTAATGTGTGGATTCCAGGATACATTTGATGTTGGGGTAGTACCTAGGAGGTTTGTTGTATCACATGGTGTAATTATGGGGATTGGAAAGGAGATTGGAAAGAAGATAGAGATGGAGATAGAGCTAGAGATAGAGATAAAGAAAGAAATCGAGCTTTGAAGTATTAAGATAGAGATAGAGATAAAGAAAGAAATTGAACGTAACTCGATTACATTTCCACCACTGGGAAATCTTCTCCAAATCCAAATTTAAAGAGGTGGTTGTGATGAAACGAGATGTAGTCAAGTGAGAGAAGATGGAGTAGGTGTGAAAAACATAGAGGTATGTAATGTAGAGTCATCAGCATACGAGTGCATTTGGTTGTTTGTAGAATAAAGGAGGTCATTGATAAAAAGAAGGAAGAGTGTTGGAGACCTGACAGAACCCTGAGGGACACCGCTGTTGATAGGGAAGGAGGGAAATGTTGAACCATCAACAATTACAGAGATGAAACGGTTGGAGAGAAAGCTCGATATGAGAGAGCAAAGTGAAGGAAAGCAAAAGAGGGAAGATTGGAGATCAGACCCTGATAACAAACTCTGTCAAAGGCTTTTGAGATATCAAAGCCCACAACAAAGAATTCCCCAAAGTCTCTCAGAGAATATATTAAGGACCATCTTGGTGTCATCATATATTAAGGACCATATATTAAGGACTCTGTGTCCTATCCTTCCTCTCATTCTTCCCCACATCGCATATTTCCCCAAGTTTTCCCCTCTGCTGTTAGTGTGTCTCCTCCCACTTCTCTTTCTACTGTTCTTTTTGTTTTGTTACATCCTGATCCATTCTGTGTTATCGCTCCTTCTTCCACGAGCCTCGACACTGCACCAAAAAAAACAAGCTCAAATGAGCTAAGATCCTCGTCCTCTTAATGATGACGTCATAAAAACGAATACGACGTCATTGTGATGTATCAGGTTTGCAATAAATTATCTGTGCTAATGCCCGGCTTGATTCCTGCAAACAGAATTCAATCAGCTTGCCTAGTTTCGGAGATAATGGTATAGGCGATTTCCATTAGTGGCGATATTATGACGTCAACTTTTTTCTCGGAAGAATTTCCAAAATTGGAGATGGTTACTTCCTGCGCGTGGGCTTTCTGCATATACATGGCAAGTTTCATGAAGATCCGATGAAAACTGGGTTGTGAAACAAAAAATGTCAAAAAATAGGAATGACGTCATAGTGATGTATCATATGTGCGGTAATTCATCTCTGCTAATACCCTGTTCAATCCCTGCACACAGAATTCAAAAAGCTTGCCTAGTTTCGGAGATAAATTTTTAGGCGATTTCCATTAGCGGAGATATTTTGAGGTCATAACTTTTTTTCTAGGAGGAATTTTCAAAATCGGAGATGGTTACTGTCTGCACAGGGTATTTTTACATATATATGCCAAGTTTCAGGAAGTTTCGATGAAAGCTGTTGGCTCTGAAACAAAAAAGTCCACAAGAAGAAGCAGAAGAACAACAACGTGAGTAAGACTTAGAGATCCTCCACGAGGATCTAAAAAAACACTTTCCGTCCGTATCTTGCCCCCTCTTACTCACTGTGTACTGGACTCTGTATCCTTCTGGACCAAGAAGGTACAAATATACCATCAGAGATGGGGAATCCCCCACCATTGAATGAAAAAGGTCATACATATTCCAGATAATGAGGGAGGTGAATTGGAAACAAGACACCATTTGGTCATCATCTCGAAAAAGTTCCCCATGGGTGAGGAACGTAGTAACCAAAAATAATTGAAATCAGATAAGCGGTTTTCCATTTATTACAAAAAACATTTTTTCAAGATGGCCGCCCCAGTCGGCCATCTTGGATCCGGCCACGCCCAAAATCAATAGGATTCTTCCTTTTCAGGTGGTACATGTGTGACCCAAATTTCAAATCGATATGGCGAACAGTTTATGAGTTATCGCATTCACAGCTATAAATGTTGACGCCCGGATGGACGGACGGACAGCCCGACGACCTGGGTGACAACAATATCCCCCTTCCGCCACGCGGCGGGGGATAAAAAGTTTATCTTCTGCCTTTACTCTGCTTTGGCATGGCTCCAGTGGCCCATGTTCTAAAATCCAGCTTGACTGCTCTTGTGAAGCCTGGTGTTGGCTTAACGGTTAAAGTGGCTGGCTTAAGATCTTAGGGACTTGAGTTTGAGCCACTGTCGGCCGTTAAATTAACACCAGGTGAGATTTACTCAGCCTGTCATCTTTCTGAGGTTGGCAAAATGAGTACCAGTGTATTGGTAATAGAGGGCACTGCATCAGCAGCATAGCTGCACCCAAAGAAAATGATGGAACCAGCAACCACAGGCTGCACACAAAAGCTAGCTAACTGCTCTTGCTTCTCTTCTCTTTGCTCTATTCAGTCTATCCTTCTCCTTTGGCCACTTCTTGTCTACCTGGAAGCCTGCAAACATCACTCCCATGAAGAAGAAGGGTGTAAATAAATGATACTCTCAAGCAAAGTCTAAGTAGTTTACAAGCAAAGTCCATTGACTCCATCATTGCTGCCAATGTCAAATCTTTCCAGTTTTCAACCATTTTTCCAGTTTTCAAACAGCTTCTCCTCTGTCAGCAATGGCTGGAGGCCCTCAATCTCAAACTGTCTCCTGCAACATCGTTAGGCATTCGACACAATCCTGCATCCTGCTTAACTTGCCAAGCACTCTGCCTGTGGCACAGATACTCACCTACATTCCTGGACTTCTGACTTCCTCAATTCACACAGAAAACATGTTGCCATTTTGGAAACCTCTCCTTCCCTCTACCAGTGGAGAACAGAGTTCCCCAAAGCAGTGCTTTGGGCCCAGTTTTGTTCCTCATCTCAAAAATAACCTCTCTGATGCTATGGAAAACCCTTGCTTCCTTTTTCCAGATGACTCCACATTGTGTCGTACAGTACCCCATCCCTCTGCTTGGCAGACAGCATCTGTGTCTTTCTTCTTCCCGAAGAAAGACTCTGCTGATCTGGAATTGATTAGACACTGGTCTGAAAAAATGGAACATGTCCTTCAAGCTTGGAAAATTTCACAATCTCATCCTGTCACTCCAGAAGGATTCCACAAGCCAAGATCTTTCAGAGAAAAATAATGTGCATCATAAGCAAGGTAATTAACCTTTTGAACCCTGAGCTCCTTGGACTTTCCACTCCTCCACCCTGGGCTCCCTGGAGAAAAACCCGACCGCTCGGGTATATGGAGGGTTCAACAGCAGCCGGTAAACTGTCCGCTCGTGTACATGGAGGTTCGAATCGCAGCCGGTTTACCGGCTGCTCGGGTTCAAAGGGTTAAAGGTTAAACAAAGCAGTGTCAATACAGTTATATATGATTTGGCACAGTCAACACGTACTGAAGAAACATAGCTTTAATTTTTTTTTCAACACTAGATGACCTTTTGAATAAGAAAACAAGTTGGTGAGGCTAGTCCCTTGTGCAATCCATTATCAATGCAGTGTTTAAATTTTCAGCATTTGTTAAGCTTTCCCATAATGCTGCCCTCACATGAGCTACAGTGTTATGCACAATGCTGAAGCAATTGCCAACCACTTTGGGGTCCTTATGCTCTTAGAAACAGGCATCACTATATTTGTATCTCGAGCTACAGGTATAATTTAAGGACCATTGTGTACAAGGACATTTGTAAATATATATTTATGCTCTCTTAATCATTGTATTGTCACAATTGGCCTTAGACAGCTGGATCTGTGTACAGGCAATTTGTTAAGTTTATGATTTTTTAGGATCACGAAATTTATGTACAGTCATGCTGAATTCAAGCTGGCACAGACTTTGATGAAGACAAGAAATACGAGAAAAACAAATAAACAAACGATGAAGTAAATATCTAGTCATAAAAGTACATTTGAGTGTGGCTTTGCGTGGAATGCCACAAAGCAGATGAGGACACCATGCAATGATGTTTCCCAATGACTTGTGATAAGGTGTTGCAGGGATAAACAATTTGTTAATATTGACTAAATCTGCCTGGATTAACCCCTCAAGTGCCAACAGCGGAATTATCAACCCACCATTTATACTGTGGGAATCAATTTGAATGTTTTCTCTTGCTAAAAATGTTTTGTATGAATTAAAATCGTGTGTGTGTGTTTTGTTGGATGTTATCTCGATATGTGGGTTTCAGAAGGTGGAACGGATCCCTCCTCAGGTCTCAAAATGTCCACCTTCGTGTGTGCGTGCATATATGAGTGTGCTCACATGCGTACCCATATATGAGGCACCGCGAGGAGTGATGTAAGGGACACATCGGCCATTTTGGAGTTAATGCCATATAACACTATTTTAACCCTCACTCTATCATCCGAGCCTATCATCATCATATCATTAAAAAATGTCGCTTACATCACTTCTCCTCGCGGGGCCTCATATGTGTGTGTATGTATGTATGTGCATGTATATGTGTGTATATGTGTGTGTGTCTGTGTAAGTTGCTGTTGTTGGCTGTTATCTCTACACGTGGGTGGGTTTCAGGAGGTGGAACAGAGACCTACCCAGTCTCAAAGTATCCACCAACATTTGTGTGCACGCGCGTGTGTGTGTGTGTGTGTGTGTGTGTGTGTGTGTGTGTGTGTGTGTGTGTGTGTGTGTGTGTGTGTGTGTGTGTGTGTGTGTGTGTGTGTGTGTGCGCACTGTCATTCATTATTTGTAAAGTCTGTTTTTGAAAAGGGTTCTGGTGGTTGCCATTGGGGTTGATGATGACTTCTCCAGAAAGCCAATTGTGTCATACACGTCAAGCTTGGGTTTCTATGGTGACTAATGTCCTCGAGCCAAAGCATCAGTTCCCACAAGTTGAGCACATAGATACCACAGGTGAACACCTGCAAGGAATCCCATGCTGTTACCTAATGACTCCAAATATAACTGTTTGTCAACAGCAGACTGGTGGGTGCTGTCAGGGTTAATGTTGGCAGATTGCTGCAGGATACTTTCGTGTGAAATGGCCATCACTGTTTATATATTTGCCTCTTGGAATTGGTAAGGTAACGTCATGTCATGTGATGGTTCTATTTGTTTATTTATTTTTCCAGATTAAGAGTTGCTATGTTAGTTTGGACAGCTCAGATACTATACATGTTGTAAAACTGAATATTAAGCAGAAAATGCATCCCATACTGTGAAGACAAGCTTGTGGAGTAAACATATTACACAGGCACAGGCACTAAACGAAATACCTGTTAATGGACATTGCTTTTGTTTCCCAATGTATCATTCACATCTCATTCTCTCGATACTTGTTTTCATTTATGGAGTACATTTGTCACTAATATTTCCATTGGGCTATATTTGTGGGTTCTTCCAATAGAAGATGATAGTTCCTCATTTTTGACTAACTTCTTTTGCATGTACACCCTGGTTGTGGCTCTGATTTCTAATGATTCTGCAGATGTTAAGTGCACCGTGTAGTTTGGGGAGAGTGGTTTTGTACTCATGTTAATGGTTGGCTTGATAGTTGACTTGTACAGCTAATTTTTTTAATTAGGACATTGGTTGTACAGAATTATAATTGAGCAGACACGATATTTTCTGATGATCTGTAATACAATGATGGTGTTTCACCAGTTGGTTCCTCTATTCTCCTGTCATGTTGTCTCACATTCAAAAAACCTGACAAAACAGTGAGTGTGAGTAACAAATGTGGAACCTGTCAGTAGTGTTCTGGTTAAGTACAGATTAAATTAATTAGTTTCAGATTAGTTCAGTTCAGTTTCAGATTAGTTCTGTTCAGATTAAAAAAAGAACCTCATATAATACATCTGGGTTCAGATTTACTCTGACAACATACATAGACACACACTGTGGTGATTTGTTTGTAAGTGCTGGTTCAGGTAAAAGTGCTGGTTCAGGTGAAAGTGCTGGTTCAGGTGAAAGTGCTGGTTCAGGCAGGTTTGCTAGTTGTTAAGTATACTCTTGAGTTTTCAATCTGTCAATTCCCACCTTGCTAACTTGATAATGTCGTGAAATTTAACAGGAGTACAGCACATGCTCGGGGTGGATTATCTACTCAATGTCGTGTTCAAAAAATGAGGGCTGACCAGTGCCATCAGGCTGGCACTGATAGGCCAGTGCTCAACCTCTCTGGGCCTTCTTTTTCCGCAGTAAGTACACCAGCACTCCCACAAGGGCGATCACCAAGAGAAATGCAGCAACTATAATGATCGAGATGATCAATCCTGTTCCTGGTGGAAGAGGGGGACAGAATGATAGTTCAATTAAAGTAAAATGGATGGATTGTAAATTACTGCAAGTTAATTGTTAGGTCTGACTGTAAGTTAAACGTTCAACAGGTGTTCATGATGACAGGCTGAGTCAACCCCACCTGGTGTTAATTCAACAACTGACAGGGGCTCAAACTCAGGACCCCGAGAATCCAAACCACTAAGCCAACACCAGGCTTAAACTCAATAGGTGAGCAAACTACTCTCCTACTGAAGGTATTAGACAGCAGTTTGGGACCACCATGAGCAGAAGTTTGTGGCCATGTATAGTTCCTTCAGATTATGTACAATAAGAAAGGAGAAGAATATTTATGATAAAAAATCAGAAATCCTGGGCCTATTTGAAAAGCAACTCTGTGTCTTTAGGCTTGATGACAGTGGTGTCTTGTTGCTGAGGACAATGGACTGCTTCAAATCTGACTGCAGGCAGTATTAACTAAGATTTAGATTGTAATCCCCAGGAAGTCAAGTTAGTCTCAGGGTAACTGTCACACCCCAAATGGATTGTGGGTAAAAAAACTAGATGGCTCATGAACGACCTTCACAGTAAGTAATCTGCCTATCCCACCTAGTCTGGTCTACATATGACACTAGTCCACTCTCTGTGGTGGTTGACCCCTCTCCTATACTTACAACATAAAAACGTGGAAGCATGGTGTGGAACCACCTCATTGGGAAAACATTTAATACCTCATTGTATGTCATGGCATTTGTACTAAAAAGGAGCAGAGTTTATGGGGTCTTCCTCACCCTTTTAGCTCAAACCCAACATGAATATTGCAACTACTTGTTGGGAAGTGTTGCTGCATTCATTTATAGTTTTCCCGTGTGGGTGAAGCGAAAAGTGGGGTTAAACAGTTGGTTACCTTTGTCTGTCTGTCCACCTACAATTGCCAGTTTATGATTGAGGAACAATTTAACTTCAATTGAATGTTTTATTTTGAACATAAATCGGAAAACAAACTTGTAGTTTAGCACTACTTTGGCTCTGAATTCGTCCCAACCGTGTACGAGCACAGACGACGGAGATAATCGTTTTACTCTGTCTGTCTGTCTGGCATTCAAACAAAATGGAAAATAATTCCAAACATGAAACTGTTTTTTGTGACATCTTAAAGGACACAAACAACAGGCATGAATCACTAATGTAATATGTTTAGTGATGTGGTGTAAAAGATGCTGCATCAATGGCGGTAAACTTAGGAATGTGTTTTTTTCGACCAGCTTTAAAATCTTTATTTTATTTCAATTGAATTATATACTTGAACACTGTAGAGTGTAGAACACCAATCACCTTTTTGGAAGTTTCAAAAACCCATGCATAGCACACCAGATTGTGACGTACTGCCATAGAGCACAACAGATGGTGAGATTCTGCCTCAGATCACATGAGATGGTGCTACTTCCCTTACGTACAGATTTATACCACCTAATCTGCAGTTATTATACCCATCCTTTCACTCGTGAATTCTGTGGTGCACAGAATCCTGTGGTAAGGCAGTCGCCTTAAAAGAACTTGCTTTCTCTTCATGAAAGGCAGATCCGACTGAAGGCAACCTCAGATCATTCCATGGAGCCTAGACCAAGTGTGTGTCGACTCTCAGGAAAGCCAGAAAATAACATCGAGCTAACCTCAAGGCCAAACTTTCAAACCTGTCTCCTTCCTCAAATATCTGGTGGCACCTTGTCAAGTCTATCTCTGGTATCTCCTTCTACTCCATCTCTTCCCTCACTTTAAATGGTATCACAGCTGACCCTGCTTATGACAAGGCCGACTCCCAAACGTTTATTGTATACCCAATGCCTCACTCCCTACACTTACCCTATCCTTTTACCCAACTGCCCCTGAATAATGCGTCTTTCCCAAATGAGAAGGCGGAGAGGTTTCTGGCAAAGCTTCACTTCGATTCTGCGGCAGGTCCAGATGGCGGTATCAGTGCATGTGTCCTAAAAACCTGCTCTGCTGCTCTTGCCCAACCTCTTTCTGCTCTGTTCACTTGATCATTCTCTCTCGGTCAGTTTCCATCTGCCTTGAAGTTAGCCAACATCAATGCATGACATAAAAAGGTGCAAAAACGGATCCCCTTAACTCCAGATCTTTCAGCTTACGTCCGATCATCAGCTAGGTCATGGAAAATATGAAAATAAACAATTGCATACCTTTTTTATTCGGATATTTTTCCATGCAATAAGATAGCTCTATATCACATCCTGGTTTTTCACAATCTGCAGAAAAGGCATGGGAAATGGGCAGATGGGAAATTGAGGAAAGGAGATTAGTGCAGAGAATTAAATGTAGCTTGTTTTCATGAATACTGTCTTTGCACTTTTAATAAAGTGGATTTTATTGATTTCAAGAGCCATGTAAGATTGTGTTTTTTGAAAGCAATCTATCAAGTCAAATCAAAGCAATTTAATTAAAAGACTGGGTGGCACAATGGTTTGTGCATGTACTCCAAGTCTGGGAGGACAGTGGTTCCATTATGACCCTGGCCGAGTCATACCAAAATACCTTAAGAATGATACATCATTACTTGCTTGATGCTCAACATTTTAAGGATAGAGCACGGATAATAGGCCAGCGGTAAACCTCGATAAAGGGCTATCTTTTAGGAATTTAATCAACCGGCTTGACACAAAGCTACAACAGGTCTCATATGAAAGATGGTGATCTCAGTAACACATTCAGCCCTGTTGTCCTCATATTTTGGTGTGCAGTCCATGAAATATTCACATTTGAAGGATACACCCATCTGAATATTTGGACCATTTCAGAAAATCTTCCTACACGTTTGGTATTGAAATGTGTCGATTGGACAGGAGAATAATGTAGTAAATTATATGTAATATAAATATAAAGGACAACCAGATCATTATATGTAAATTTATATGCCTTTATTGACAAAATACGATAATTTTCTAAATTTTTAGGACCGCCATAAGGAAAATATCAGAGAAGGCGATTTTTCAAAACTGATGTTGACATTGCTATGTTCAGTAGTCATCCTTTACAATATTAAAGAAGATATGATAAAACGTGATTACATAATTATCATCCTCACCATCGCTCTCATCCATGCACCGAGGTTGTCCTGCATGGTTGTGCAAAAATGGACACTACTGAAAGGCTATATCTAAGCAATTAGTTAAACCTAATATATCTATTTTTTATTCAATTCCTTCTCTTGCAGGGTTGTAGAACGCCAATGCCAATTGTATGGACACATCATAAATGCTCTACCCATTATGCAATAATGCTTAAAAGTGGTCTTTCGTTAATCATTTAACGGAATTTTCAATTTCTCTTTATTATAGGACTCCAACATGGCTGAACGGTGTCCAGATGAACCGGGATCGAGTCCATTGAAGTTACAGTCGCCAAAAAAGAAGCGAAGGTTGTTGACAGAATGGGATACATGCATCATATGTCAGAATTCGTCAAAGGAGGTCAGCAAAGCTGGGAGTACGGGTTTGGAAGCTTTGAAGTCATCTTCACAAATACGGAATGATGAAATTGGCCAGTGTTTGGAGTCATGTAAGGGAGGAACGGATATGTCTATATTCTACCATCGCAGTTGCTATCAGTCATACACCAGTAAGAGGAACTTATCCTTCTTCTCAGAACATGCATCACAGGAGAAACCAAAGATTGTGGAGCCTAAACACACGCGAGCAAATACCCACAAGATGACTGATTGGTCAACTTGTTTCATCTGCCATTCCAGGAAACGTGATAAACTTCACCGTGTCCGAACAGGACCTAGACAAGCAACAGTTCGCAAAGCAGCAGAAGCACGTGACGATCAGGGTATGCTTGGTCTTCTTGAAAGCGAGGACCTGTTTGCAAAAAATGCTATATATCATAGTACTTGCATGGCTTCATACATCAGCACCCACAACATGAGCTCTGGGCAATACCAGCAAGATGAACCTGAATCTGATGAACATCAAAATGCCTTCTCCCATCTTGTTGATGAGATAGATACTGACCTTAGAGGAGGGAAAGCCTTCAAAATGAAGAATCTATGACATCGATTCAAAACTATCTTAGGGGACAATGAAGAAACCTCATACACGACATAAAAACTACAGCGGAAACTAAAACAACACTACGGAGATGCTATCGTTGTTCATTCAATACGTGGGCAATCAAAGTCAAGTATCATCTTGAGCAGCCACGTGTCATTGGGCGATGGAGTTCGAGCATTTGCAGAGCTCAAAGAAGACTTCAGTCAAAGCCAAATGGAAACAGACGCCATGCTGCCAGAGGACGATAACCAGTTGGACTCCAGTAAGTCAGCTCTCCACAAAGTAGTTGGAGATATTCGTGATGAAATTAGTCAGATGATGGCAACAACCAAATACCCAACACCTGGTGATATCAGTATGGATTCATCGGAAAATGCTCTGCCTGCGATGTTGAAAACATTCTTTGTATGGCTGATTAGCAAAGAGGCATTTGATACAGCTGACGAGACGTACCTACTGAACGACGCAAAGTTCTTTCATTGGTTAAAACTACCATTCATTGTGTTCGACGAGATTTGATAATGCCTCTGCAATTAGGCCTAGCTGCACAATTTCACCATGCATACGGCAAGCGAGATATTATCGACGTACTGAGCTCCCATGGTTTCTGCATTCCCTGTGATGACCTCCGGCGGTTCATGACAGCAGTCGGCAATGATGAGCTCATGAAAAGTCAAGACGCAGTGTATATTCCCCACGGCTTGATAGCAAGACACCAAGGAGGTACACTGCTTCAAGAAGGTGATGACAATGTGGTTATTAACTGTGAGACAGTTCTCAAATGTACATATATTTATCTAGAAGTATTCCATAAAGTAAATAGTAGTATTCCCCTGTTCATTCTGCACATTTCAATACCAATCATGTTAAAATAGGGTGCATTGCTTTGTAGTTATGGCTAATTAACTGATTTTTGGAAATGGTCAAAATTTTCTAATGGGGGTATCCTTCAGGTGTGAATATTTCATGGGCCGCACACCAAAAAATGAGGACAACAGGGCAAAATGAGTTACTGAGATCCCCATCTTTCATATGAGACCTCTTGAAGCTTTGTGTCAAGCCGGTTGATTAAGTACCAAAAAATCTGACCTATACCGCTGGCCTATAAACCCCATAGGTTGGAGGAGGAAATGCCTCCTTAATTGCCCTGCTTTGTGGAGAGAAAGGCAACATTATAAAGATGGTGTCACTGGTACCCAGAGTGCTCTGGGAAGTGACACCAGTTCCTCCAAATTCAGTGGTTTTGTTTGTCTGAAGTCCATTTTTAGCAGCGTCTCGCGTAGCGAACGCTGCTCATAGAGAGCTCGGCGTTGTTCTTCATCTGCTTGTTCTTATTCTTGTTGTGAAGACAAAACCTTAATCTCTAGGACTCGGCTCTTGTATAAACAAGATCCGGATCTCCTTAAATACTGAGCACATGTACACATCCTCACATAAATGGTGCCTTTTGAGAGCATCTATCATGAACTTTTTAATATATTCGGACATTTGCTTTAAAGTTTCGAAAAGTTCACGTTACTATTTAAAGATTATTCCATTTATCGTATTGTAATTTTGTAAATACATTATTTATTTCGTAAATACACGATATATCGTAAATACGTAAATACATTATGACGGGTTTCGCTATTGGCTTAATCAAGGCACGTGACGAAATATCGAAAGTTGTTGTTGTTAAAAAAAAAAAAAATTTTAGCCGACAAAACCTTTAGGACGCTGCTCTTGGACACATTTGTCCTTGTTTAATAGTGGAACTGCCATTTGTGTTGTTGCTAAAGGGAACAGTGTTGTCCAAAACTGGTGGTGAGATAAAGTTTGAAAATAATGACGATAGTGTACTGCCACAATCAGGTGGTTGCGCATGGTTCTGGCCGATGAAAATCAGACACCACAAACAGATTGGTAGACTCAATATTATCCATTCTATTGCTAACTTCCGGTTCTGAGTTTGCAGCAACGGCAGGATCTCTCAGGGGTCTCTGCCAACTTTCTCAAAGTTAAGTTTCTGGTCGTTATCTGTCTCGTTTTAACTGTTTATTTTCTCACCCACATGTTTGTGTGTGTTGCTAGTTCGGTTTTGTTTCAAAAATCGTGCTATTTTGTGAGTTTTCATCGACCAGGTCTTTCCAGGTTCCTTGAGGCCGAACCATCCTTCCCCTCTTGGTGTACAATCGTTTTTATTTGTATTATCTCCCTATTACCTTCAATTCTTATTTTCCCCACTTTCCCAATGCCCCCATCCCTCCCAACTAAACACTCTGTTGGTTGTCTTAAATTCAAAAGAAAAGACAAAAAAACCCTAACTTTCTCCCTGCATACCCACGAGTCCCGATCCTTCTTCTTCTTTTTCCTCTTACGCCTTCTGGGCACACCATCTTTATTCTACTTGAGCTGACCCACTCTCGCCATTACCTTCATAGATTTCTTCCTACAACCTTCCATTCCCGAATGTTACCTATTATTCAGAAATCCATCAAAAAATAATAATCTCCCTTGTATCCTTTTTATCCATACACCTCTTGTAACCACGTGTCCCTCTACTCTTCCTGATACTTTTCATCGATCCATTAGCTTCACTCTGTGTTTACAATTCCAAATTCACCATACACCTCCACGATTTTACTTCAACCTTCCCTTTTCCGAATGTTACGCAATCCTTATTTTAAATAAATAAATAAATTCACTTTTGACTATACACCTCCCATAGCCACGTGCTTCTCCCACAACCACATGATCTGTTTTCACCCTCTGCGTTTACTGATCCAAATTCACCATTCACCTCACGGTTTTTTCTACAACCTTTCCATCACCTATTCTGATGAAAACTCTCTCCAAAAATAATAACAATAAGAAATATTAATAAAAAATTATAATAATAATAAAAACGATCTCTTATAACGCTTCATCTTCCTCTTTCACACGTGTGGTTCTCATTACTTCATCATAAGGCATTCTATTCCTTTTCTATTTCAACAGACTGCTCTCAATTCGACCTTTCCCTCATACCTTGCCGAAAAAAATCCAATTGTTACAGTGTTTCTTCTCTCCATTCTCTGAATTAGCCTTTATTGCATCCACCAAGAAATGTGTTTAATCGCATCTCTGACCTAAAAAAAATTTAAAACCCCACTTTGCTATGAATGTTCAATTTCCATCAACCATTCTTTTTTCCAACTTCAGTGCTAACTCACCCCTCTCACTCCTCACTCTCAAAACAACCACACACTCTTCTCCCTCCAAGGTTCCCTCTCACCTTCCTCAAAAACTCCCCCCTCACCCTTCACCCCCTCAAAGTTGCCCCCATCACATCCACAAAGCTGCCTTCTGCCCCTCTTGCCCATCCTCTCCCCCAGCACCACAGAGCCTTTTATTCTCCTTATCCGGCACCCTCCCCTAGTTATTCTGCAATCGCCCACACTCTTTCAACAACTCTCCTTACCTCTCCCCCCCTCCTCCCTTGTCCTACCCTCCCCCTCCCCTCCCATCCCCTGCACCCAAAGCCTCCTCCCTCCCTCTTCATTGACAATGTGGACCTCAAATATTTGGGGCCTTCGCTCAAATCTTACAGATATTTCCATACAGGTTGCCACTGACAAACGAGACATAATATGCCAAACAGAAACGTTCCTCATCAAGATGTCTCTGACTCCCAAGTATCTCTCCCTGGTTACTCCCTCCTCCGGTTTGACAGACCAGAGCCTCGTCCTGGTGGAGACTCTATTCTTCATCAAAGACTCTATTCCTCACTCTCGATGCACTGCACTCACTCTCCCACACCCCCAGGAATACCTCTGGCTACAGCTTCCCCTCCACTCCCACCTCATGTTTATATGTGTGCTGTACCGTCCACCAAACAGTGATGACTCCATCTACACCTCACTATCTGAAAACATGGACAAACTTCTATCTTCTTATCCAAACTCTCTCTTACTCATATGTGGTGACTTCAATTGTCATCATGCCAGTTGGATAGGTGTGGGTACCTCTCTGACCTGTCATGGCACCTCAGCAAAAGCTTTCTGCGACTCATTAGGACTGACTCAATTGGTCAATTTCCTGACCCGGATCTCCACCAATGTTACTCCATCTCTTCTGGATCTGATTTTGACAAATTTTCCTGAAAATACCTGTTCTTCCTCCGCTCCAATTGGTTCTTCTGAGCACGTGCTTGTCAAATTGGACATCTCTCTGGCTATTATCAGAGAACCACCTCACCACCGTCGAGTCCGGAATTTCACTCAAACCGACTGGCAGGGTCTCCAAGCAGCCCTCAAACTTCGAGACTGGTCTCCCATCGCTAAGTTCTCCAACATCAACTCATCCTGGGAATTCTTTCAAAGAAACTTACTCTCCCTCATGCACAGATTTATCCCCTCTCATCTTCAGTTGCCCTACCCTTCCTCCAGCCCATGGTTCACTGAAGCTTGTGGCGAGGCAGTTGTCCTGAAACAACTTGCCTTTGCCTCATGGAAAGCAAACCCAACTGAGGGTAATCTCAGTTCCTTCCATAAAGCTCAAAACAAGTGTGTATCTACCCTCAGGAGAACCAGAAAACACCATCTTTCTAATCTCAAGTCTGAACTCTCAAACCTCTCTCCCTTTTCTAACCTCTCTCCCATCTTTCCAACTCTCAAACCTCTCTCTCTCTCTTCCAAATCCTGGTGGCATCGAATGAAATATGTTTCTGCTGTATGTTCCCCCTCCATACGCTCCCTTACCTCAAATGTCCGCACTGCTGATACCACACGTGTAAAGGCTGAATGCCTAAACTCGGTGTTAGCATCGAAATTTTGTGTCCAAGACCCATCGCTTTCTGTACCCACCTTACCTAATCACACCCAACGGTGCCTGGACTATGTGTCCTTTTCGTCTGACAAAGTGGAGAGCTTGCTGACAAACCTCAACTCAGATTCTGCAACCGGTCCAGACGGAATCAGGCCACGTGTCCCAAAAATCTGCTCCTCCTCTTGCTCACCCTCTCTTTGTTCAATTTACCCTCTCATTTGCTCAAGGTTATCTGCCATCTGCTTGGAAATCAGCAACATTACAACCGTGCATAAAAAAGTGCAAAAACAGATCCCTGCAACTACAGACCAATCAACCTTCTCTCAATCGTCAGCAAGGTTATGGAATCCATCATCGCCTCAGACATTAAATCCTTCCTCTTCTCCAATGGCTTGATTTCCAATCATCAATTTGGTTTCAGACCAGGTCACTCTTCCCTGGATATGCTGCTTCTGCTCTCCAACAAGGGATGGAGGTCCTCAATGCCAGACATGAAATAAGTCATATCCCGAGACATATCGCGTGCTTTTGACACGGTCTGGCACCCTGCCCTGCTCACCAAACTCTCTTCCTATGGTATCCAAGGCCATCTCCATTCATGGCTCGCAGACTTCCTTTCCTGTCGCAGTCAACGTGTGCCCCGAAATGGAGTTCTTTCATCCCGCTTCCTGCCCAGGCTGGAGTTCCTCAAGGCAGTGTTCTGGGCCCTGTTCTATTTCTGGTTTTCATCAATGATCTCTCCGACTGGAAATTTCTCTTTATTTCTTTGCTGATGACTCCACCCTATGCTGTACCACCTGTCATCCCTGAGACCGACAAGCAGCAGCTTCTTCGCTCACTGCAGACCTTGGTAAAATCACAAAATGGTCTAACAATTGGAACATGTCTTTCAATTTGGACAAATCCACACTCTCACTTTGTCTCTCCGAAAGGATCGTTTAGACCCCCCCACCCCACCCCCCATCTACTTTCTCAACAATCCTCTGGAAGAAGTCCTTTCTTTCAAGTTTCTGGGTCTCACAATCTGCCATGATCTTTCCTGGGAAAGCCACATTTCCAACCTGGCCTCCAAAGCCAGTCGCCGACTGGAAATTCTCCGTCGTGCAAAGTCCTTCCTTGGCCCACCTGAGCTCCTGACCACATACAAAGCTTTCGTCCGCAGCCTGATGGAGTACTGCTCTCCCCTCTGGGCTGGTGCTCCTGCCTCCCACCTTTCTCAGCTTCACACTGTGGAAACCAAGGTATCTCGGATAATAAGCATCTCCTGCGATGAGGCTGAGTCTTTGGGCCTCTCACCGCAAGCAGGTCAGTGGTCTTTCTGTCTTCTACCGTCTCACCTCTCTGATCTCGCACCCCCTGCTCTGTCTGCGATTTGTCCCCACCATATTTCTGCAGCGTGCTCAAGGTCCACCAACAACCCCCTTCTGGTAAAACTACCAAAATCACGAATCACTGCTCACCTTCACACTTTCATTCCTCTTTTTTCCCACCTTTGGAATAAACTCCCTCACTCAGTTCAATCCTATTCCTCCCTCCAGGCCTTCAAAACAGCTGTTCATCACCACCTCTTATCCCCCCATCCAAATCCTCGATCTTTTCTACTGCCGTTAATCCACCCCAAACCCACCTCCTTCAAATTCCCTGCTTTCCTTCCTGAAAGTCCCTGTAATATCCATCTTGTATACCACATGTTCCCTGCCCCATCCCTCTCCCTTCTACAGATCTCCTAATGACTCTGTTCCCCACCGTTTTGTTCTTCCCATTCCCGCCCCTCTTGTCTCATGCCCCCCTTGCTGTGCATTGTGTGTTACCTCTCATATGAGCCTCGACAAGGTAGACAAAAACAACAACAAAAAAACTTTGCACTTCCTGTTTTTCATCATCCACCTCCACTACTACATCCTCAGAAAATGATGTCCATTACCTCACTCATTCACTGTTGTCCACCATCACAAGTTTAAGTTCTTTGCCAAGCTTCATGCTTTTGTTTCCCTTTTCCCCAATCTGTGGAATTGGGGACAGTGGGGTACATGGAGATTGGCAGGACTGAAAGGCAGCTTAGGTATTGATTGGTATTTATGGACACGTTTAGTGATTATGTTGTCTTTGAGAGGGTCTCGTCAAAAGGTGAATGTGCTGTCTGTGTTTATTCATCCCTCGCCCTACAACCATGCTCGCACTGCACACCAAAACCCAAGAAATATATGTTTTTCTTTGTAACTAAGAATAATTACAATGTATATTTTTGTCGTACTCTCGAATACATGACTATTTCTAACCACTGACTCACTGACTGATATTAAAGATTGGTATCTTCCGGGTGATGTAGAAAGCTGAAATTTTGCGTGCTGATGAACATTGAAGTCGATACACCAGGGAAAAAAAATAATCACAGAATCATCGGACAACATCTATAAATGAAAATATAAATAAATGAAATAAAACATGAAAAAAAATGGAGGTGAGTCACCTGAGACAATGGGGAAGCATGGTAATTTTGTGTGCCAACAGACATCAAAGCCAATATAACAGAAAGAAATCACAGACCATTGGAAATGATGCGTAAATGAAAATATAATATACAAATGAAAAAAAACAGAAAATAAATAAATGAAAAATCAAATGCAGCCGAGCGACCCGAGACAATGGGAAAACACAGTTCATATGCTTACACAATGTGTAAGCACACCCCACTCGTATATATAAAGCTCATTTTAACCACTGACTCACTGACTGATATTAACGTTCATTACTTTCCAGGTGACGTAGAAAGCTGAAATTTTGCTTCCCAATGGACATTGAAGCCGGTACACCGGAAAAAATTCATAGAATGGTCGGAAAGCATCCATAAATGAAAATATGAATAAATTAAAAAAGAAAAAGAGCAATCAGAGATTGCAAACCCTCACCAGGACTTCTTTTGAGTGGTGTATATTTTATAGGTTTTAGGGTGTCAATGCAAATTTCTCCAAAATTAGCATAATGGGTTTGAGGGTGATAAAATAATAATAATTAAAAAAAAATGTTGCCAATTACACTTGATTGAAAAGTAAATGTATTGTTGGAAACCTTGAATGGAAAATGTACTCAAATATGGCATGATTATTACAATTGTATGTGCGCGAACATGTATTTATTTTAAATATATATTTGCATTATAAATGACCATCTTTCTTCTGTATTGAAAGATGATCAATCTGCCGAGTAAAGGAGCCCAAAACAGATTGACCATTCAAGTAATCTTTAATCATTATTCAGTATAATGGAATTACTGATTGTTACAGCAGGTGCGCTGTATACAATTGCACCGAGTTTGAAATGTCCCCGGCGTCGTCTACCACGTCTCTGGTGGGTCCGGTGTCCCCCCCCGCCCCCCAACGTGCCTCAAGACAGCCAATGATGGCCGTCAGGTAGATGCAGTGTGTAACCTCGACAGAAATGGCGACAATTGACGGAAATACCCGAGTATTTCAATGGAAATTTTTGAAACTAACGTGTTATATATGTGAAAACCATTTTATTTATTGCTTGACAGAAAAAAAAAATGAAGAAACGTGCCCCTCATGTATGAACGAACGAACGAAAGACGTCACTTCCGCCCACCATCGCATTTCGCGCCGATCACCGAATGCTGAAAGCTAAGTTCTTCTTATGCTATCATTCTTTTGCGGTCCCCTGCCATGCTGTATCGAACTATTTCATTCCTTCTGTTATATATAAAGGTGTTTATCACAATAATAACAAGATTTTTACATTTCAAAACATTAAGTACGCTTTTTAATTGTTTTTCAACTGAAAAAGCATAAATTGCATATTTTAACATTAGTGTACTCATTTGCTTCACCACACGCGCTGTATTGAAGGATTTCACTTGTTTGAATTTATTCTGTTTATTAAGGGAAATTTCAAATATAAATAATTTATATGGTGTCTGAAAGTCTGGTTGAAAATATTATTTTAGCTAAAATGGAATGTTGGTTCAAGGAGATATCCAGATGTTTTTTTTACACTTTTATCAGCTTCAGATTATATATTGTTCCCTAGCTTTTTCAATGCGGGCTGACCTTCTGACATCCATACCACGGGACCATGTGTAATCCATCCAAGTACCCAAAGGGCTGCAGTCTTGAAGTCATTCTGTGCCGAGGGTGAACTCACCCCTCTGATTCCTGAATATTATATTCCTGAGCCCTTCAAAATTAAGCTGTATACTGCACAAAAGCTGTAAGTGATCTTCACTTTGAACCCTCAACCTGACAGCTGTGGTACCAGCATGTGGGGGAAGAAAAACAGACGTCTCACTAAATACTACTTAAAAACGCAATATTTCCATGTATTTTAGAATTTAGAGGAAAACTGTGTTGCTTATTGAAGCACCTCTGAAATTCTCCATATCGATGTTTGTGTTTGTTTGTATTTGTTTATGTTTGTTTTTCAAAAATGACTCAAATGTACAGAAGGAATTGAGAATTTCTTCGACAAGGGTAAATCCAATATGGCTGCCAAACCATGTGACCTATGACATCATATGTGTGACCCCTTTTGTTCCTGATGGATAAGCAGTCATATGTGTAAACTTTCACCTCAATCTGTTCAACCATTACAGAGAAGATGATTTTTGAAGGTTTAAAAAAAAACCAAAAACAATATGGCTGCCGAACCACGTGACCAATGACGTCATCGATTGTTTTTCTCTGTGGGCCAATTTATCCTGAGATGACCCTCAAATATTTTCAGTGATTAGATGTAGCGTTCTACATTTGCAATTGTGACATCATAATGAAGGTACCTATGATGTCATTAAAAAAAATCACTCTCATTCCCCATGAGGAGTACTTGCTGTGTACTATGTTTGACAGTTTTCCTTGGTGCGGTTTCAGAGGTCCAAAGTTTTTCCCTTTTTCCAACATGGCTGCTTCACCGTGTGACCTATGACATCATAATTATCATTATAACATTCTACATAAGTAGTCACTCCTTTGGTGAAAATTTTGTTTCAATCCGCCAAGCGTTGCGGAGAAAAACACAAGTTCTGTGCAGGCAAACAAACACACAAATACATGGACCAAATGCAATACCCTCGCCGAAGGAGAGGGTAATCAGACACAGGTGGAGGCCATTCAGGCCATCATGCCTGCACCACATCATCAGCACACCAATTTATCCATCCATCCATTGAGACCATATTCTGTGCGGAGCGTTGGTGCTGCCTCAGCAGTCTCCTTGGCTATTGGGCACAATCCTGGACGGGTCGCCACTCCAACACAGGATACTAGCAATCATTTCACCAACCTCAGAAGGATGACAGGCAGAGTCAACCCACCTGGTATTAAATTAACAGCTGAGAGGGATTTGAACTCAGGATCCTAGGATTCCAAGCCCACCACCCTAACCATTAAGCCAACACCAGGCATACAACAATTTATCAACCCCCGATCAAAATAAGAAAATGCCAAAAATTTTATTTTTTTATTTCATGCTTTTTGCATTTTATTTAAAAATTTTCTTCCAGGGGAGGGGGCATGGGCTTGGGTAAAAAACAAACAACACCCCTTGACGAGACCCCCCACCAACAGCATTCTGTACACATGCACACAATCAATCATCAATCTTCAAGCTACCTAAAAGTCCTCCCAACATCCCTCTACCCCTCTACCTCTAAAACTTCCAGTTACGTATCTAATTCCAATTTAAACTTATCTTCTTTGTCCACACTCTGCTGCCATTATCTTTCCAGGGAGACCATTCCATGCATTAACAACTCTGTGAGTAAAAGTCCCCTGCCTTGCTACCATCTTAACTCTCCTCTTCTTTACTCTCAGGCTATGGGCCCTGGTCCTATCACCGTCTACTCTGTTGAATAATTCATCTGCACATATTTTGTCTACACCTTTCATTATCTTAAACGTCTCTATCATATCCCCTCATAACCACCTCCGTTCTCATGTGTAAAGCCCTGTCTCCTTCAGCCGCTCCTCATAGCTGAGTCTAGCTAGGCTCGGAATCAATCTAGTAGGCCTGCGCTGAATCCTCGCTACGGCATCTACTCATATGACCTTCCTGAGTTGTGGTGCCCAAAACTGCACACAATATTCTAAATGTGGCCTCACTAAATTCCTGCACAATGTTAACACCACCTCTTTTGATTTATAAATGACCCCTTCGGAATACAACCTAAAACCCTCTTTGCTTCACCTACATCTGCCTGGCACTGTGCTGCCTGCTTACCTCCCATATGTCTTACCACCCCCGATCCTTCTCCTGTGTGACATACTCCAAAATTACCCCTTGCATCATGCAATCTCTATTTTCATTATTCTTTCCCATCCCCAACACCTTACACTTGATCAGGTTAAATTCCATCTGCCAACCTTTCGCCCAATCTATGCAAGTATCAATACTTTCCTGAATCTGATCACCACCCTCTCTGCTATCCACCTTAGCTGCTTAATGGTTCATGTAAGGATGTAAAGTATAAAAATAGGGGCAATACCCCTGGGTGTTCACCTGGTAGAATAATGATATTGAGCAGGAAGTCAATGTGGGACAGAATCATCAAAATTTACCAGTGAACCAATGTTATAGCAAATACCTTTTTTGTACACTTTCGTGACCTCGTGACCTTGACCCTGACCTCGAATCCGGGGAAAAAATATGTCGTTGGGTATCACTCATCGACCTCTACCCACATACCAAATTTCATCAATATCGGAAGTAAAAAGTTTTCTTTGTACCGGGAGGTGTTTTTGACCATCTTCCAGGTTATGTGGCGGCCAAACGGGATGGAAATTCAAAAATCTGTCCGGTTAGATACAAGATAATATTTTTTACTATCATAATCAATAAACAGTTGCCGAATATCTTGTAGAATGGCAGACTAGATAGGTTTTGAAAATGGCGATTTTTATAACTTACGTGACCTCGTCCCTGACCTTGAACCCAGACAAAAGTTATATCTTTGTGCAACACTCATCGACCTCGACCCACATACTAAGTTTCATCAAGATCGGAAAGAAAAATTGTTGACGGACGTACAGACATTTGGTCCGGCTTTATTAGGTCATCTCGGTAGAGATGACCTAATAAACGATGATTGATTATATATCGCAATTGTCACTTTTTGAAATTTTAATGTTAATTTCACTTAAACAACCATTTTGAAGAATAATGTGCAATGAGCGGCTGTTTCATCCTGCAGAAAAATGGTTTTAAAGTTTGAATTTTAAGGAATGTGACAATCAGCTTTTGGTGATACGTCATTGGTGAGAATGTCAACAAATGAGATTCTCACCTTCTGGCTTTTCAGCACTGATGTGGGCACAATGATCGAGACTAAATTTTACAGCTGCCACTGTGTCACATCAACGTGATTTAGTGGACCAAAGTGGGCAAAGTGGGAGAGAGAGAGAGAGAGGGAGAGCAGTGAAAAACATTGATCATCTATAAACAACAAAGATGGAAATTTAAGATGTTTACACTGAAATTGTTGTTAAACAACCATACATTTACAAGCAAAAGATATTGACTAAACAAGAAATGCCATCAAGGTAAACTTTATAATCAAAGAATCATACTATACAGCTCTGCAAAAAATTAAGAGACCACTGCAAAATTATCAGTTTTTCTGGTTTTAGTATTTATAGGAATGTGTTTGAGTAAAGTGAACATTTTTGTTTTATTCTATAAACTACTGACAACATTTCTCTCAAATTCCGAATAAAAATTGTCATTTAGAGCATTTATTTGCAGAAAATAACAACAAAGATTTCGTGTTTTTAGACCTCAAATAATACAAACAAAACAAGTTCATATTCATTTTTAAACAACACAATACTAATGTTTTAACTTAGGAAGAGTTCAGAAATCAATATTTTGTGGAATAACCCTGATTTTCAATCACAGCTTTCATGCATCATGGCATGCTCTCCACCAGTCTTTCACATTGCTGATGGGTGACTTTATGCCACTTCTGGTGCAAACATTCAAGCAGCTCGGCTTTATTTGATGGGTTGTGACCATCCATCTTCCTCTTGATCACATTCCAGAGGTTTTCAAAGGGGTTCAGGTCTGGAGATTGGGCTGGCCATGACAGGGTCTTGATCTGATGGTCCTCACACCTTGATTGACTTGGCTGTGTGGCATGGAGCATTGTACTGCTGGAAAAACCAATCCACAGAGTTGAGGAACATTGTCAGAGCAGAAGGAAGCAAGTGTTCTTCCAGAACAACCTTGTACGTGGCTTGATTCATGAGTCATTCACAAAGACAAATCTGCCCGATTCCAGCCTTGCTGAAGCACCCCCCAGATCATCACTGATCCTCCACCAAATTTCACAGAGGGTGCGAGACACTGTGGCTTGTAGGCCTCTCCAGGTCTCCGTCTAACCATTAGACGACCAGGTGTTGGGCAAAGCTGAAAATTGGACTCATCAGAGAAGATGACCTTACTTGCAGAAAATTGTCGGGTGCCGCAGCATGGAGTACACCCTTTCTCCGAAGGCCAGGTACTCAACCGAACTCTGACCCCCAGCTTGTCTCTCTCCTTGGCTGTGAGGGTCCAGTCCTCTACATCTATGGTCCAATCCTTATGGTCTTTTGCAAATCTCAGTCTGGCTCTTCTTTGCTTCTCATTGATGAAGGGCTTTTTCCAGCTTTGCACGACTTCAGCCCTGCCCCTAGGAGCCTGTTTTGAACCGTCCTCGCCGTGCACTTCACCCCAGCTGCCGTTTGCCATTCTTTTTGTAGGCCACTTGATGTCATCCTACGGTTGTTGAGTGACATTCAAATGAGTTGGTGGTCATCCCGGTCAGTGGAAAGTCGTTTTCGCCCTCTGCCAGCCTGTAGCTTTGTTGTCCCCAATGTCTGCTGCTTGACCTTGTTCTTATGAACAGCCGTCTTTGAAATTTTAAGGATAGAAGCAACGTGACGCTCACTGTATCCCTCTGCAGTAAAGCCAGATTTGAACCCTTCTTTTTCTCACTCAAAACTTTTCTTGTCAACTCTTTTGGCATGGTCAATAGTTATTTTTTTTGTTTCCAATTACTTTTGAGGTACTACGAGAACTGTTTTTGCCATTCAGCTGGTCCTATTGCAAGAGGATAGTGATGACCACAGCAGTGGTTTTTATACTTTTCCTTGTTAAATAAGATTCGGTTCAGGTGATTACCTAATCAGTACCTCACTAAGTAGAATGAAGTGTGCCTGTGTTGGAATTCAACAGACACTGGAATGGAATGGCTGCCATACATGTCAAGATGCTGATTTAAATTTTTTTGGTGTGGTCGCTTATTTTTTTCCAGAGCTGTATATAAGTTTAGAAGTGTGTGTGTGTGTGTGTGTGTGTGTGTGTGTGTGTGTGTGTGTGTGTGTGTGTGTGTGTGTGTGGGTGTGTGTGTGTGTGTGTGTGTGTGTGTATACCACTCAAAAGGCGGGGGACCAAGAGCATCAGCTCCTTGTTGGTATAGTTTTAAAAACTATTTATGATTAGCGTTGTTGGTGAGCATTGGTAATAAGTTTTAAGTTAAATGTATAATTACATCGAGTGAAAGAAAATAGATTTACCATTGACATCTTTTTTCTTCTTCCTCAAACATTCGTCCGTGTCATTGAAGCACTGTATGTATGTGCATTCTGAAGAACATCACAGTGTAGCATATGAGAAAACAGGTCATTCATATTGTTTAACTCTTCACTTACTATCCAAGTTGGTGTCTATTATGTTTTTTTTCTTTTCTGAGATGGATTTTTTTTATGCATTCCAACATCATATCTGATTCGGAGGGACAGAATATGGTGAAAAAGTTAACGGACATGGCAAGACCTACCCTTCATCTTGACATATCAACACGATATTTAAAAATACTTTAGATCAAGTTATATATTTGATTCATTTCACGATTTTTGCTTTTTCACTATTACAAATTAGTCGACTCACAAAATATAACACATATGCTCCGAGATCATTTGAATTCATGATTCATGTACAAAGTGTCAGTTCTGCTGAAGCAGTTTCATGGCAAGGGTTACAATCCTGGATGGTTCACAACTCCAACATAGGAAGTCAGAGCAGAAATTTGTAATTTTTTCAGGGTGCCGGCGATAGCTCAGCAACTCTTCACGAAGGACATCGTGGGATCTTTAATGGTCACCAACCCATGCCGGTAGATGGAACGCCCGTTTGACATCCATTCGAGGGACAGGACATCATTGATTGATGGTGGTTGATCATTACAAAATTAACGAAATTTGATTATGTATTGGATTTAATATTTGAGCAAATCTTACCATTCTACAATCTTTCTAAACATCAGTAAATAATAGTAAAAACATCAGTAAATTCACACAAAGCCTCAAAACATATGCAGGAACCTGAGAACTCAATTTATGTATGTAACTAATCGCTTCAAAGTAATGAACTTACCAAGGGCCATATCCCCCAAATCTTTTCTTTGTAATCGAGCTGAAAAATACAACATATAGAAACGTATTGGAACACAACCACTGAAAGTAAAACTTTGTTCTGAATATGGTTGTTCTGAAAAAAAAAGAAGAAAATTTTAAATATGAAGATATATAAAGAAATGAATAAATAAATAAATGATCAGGTCTTTTCCAAAACATAAATTATATATCAGTTGTTCAAAAAGTTACATACATGAACAAGATACTCACACAGTCCAAGACATGCCAACTTTTTTTTGTTTTTCAGTATAGAAGTCTATATGATTGGGAAGAATATATATATATATATATATATATATATATATATATATATATATATATATATATATATATATATATATATATATATATATATATATATATATATATATATATATATATTGTTACGGATCTGGAATCCATTTGCATTCAACATACAGATGTCCCAAAAGTCAGTTATGTCGTTTAGTATGTGTGTTGTCAGATCACCTTCTTTTTGTCTCGTGGGAGAATCAAAGGCGTGCGTTTCGATTTCTTTTTAGTTAGGTTATTAAATATTTACATCCAACGAACCCTCCAACAACCATTCCATCTGCATAACCCCTTGGCCCATCATGATCCACCACCAACCAGCTGCCTTGTCACACCTTGATGTGGCAAGGCAAGATCTCGTGGTTCCGGTTCCTTGGCTCCCACGAATGTTGTAACTCTTTCACGACAACCTTTGCAACATTGATAGTGTTACTCGTCAAGTAGGAACCCGCGTGGAAGAGTGGCTGGGGTTTCCCGGTAGGGGCCGTTGCAGCGTTGATACTGTTACTCGTCAAGTATGAACCCGCGTGGAAGAGTGGCTGGGGTTTCCCGGCAGGGACCAAGGCCCCGCCCCGGAAAGGTATGCCGTGGGACCCTGTCCAATCAAAGGTAGACGGCGAGGTGTGTTCACCAAGGCCCCAACCCGCTGAGGGAGGTCCATAAATTCCCGAGCACTCTGAGGCAGGGGTCTTTTGGGGGTCTTCGAGAGTCTTTTGGGGGTCTTGAAGAGTTTTGTAGGGTTTTTGCTGTCAGAAAAGGGGTTTTTGCTGTTACGAAGTTCGTCGAGGCGGCGAACGCGTCTCTGCTGGCCCTCCACAAGGAAAGAGTGACCCCGACCCCCCCTCCGTGGATCCCGCTACTCACCACCCGAGCTCCGCCACGAACCTCGAGTCCCACGCTTGCGACTGGGACCAAACCAGCGACCATTGTCGGGTGCCGCAGCACTGAGTAACCCCTTTCTCCGACGGCCAGGTACTCAACCGAACTCTGACCCCCAGCTTGTCTCTCTCCTCGGCTGCGAGGGTCCAATAAAGAACTCTGGGTTTATTTTCATTTTGTGTGTGTGTCTGCGTGTGGGCCCGTCTTTAAGTAGAACTGAATAAGTGTTTTTGGATCATTGTAAATACTTCTTGCATATTCGCATTAAGTCTTGCTTTGTCTTCATTTACTGTAAATAAAACCTGTTAGAAATGTTCCCAGTTTGTTTCCGTCCCTTCTTGCATTGGTCCAGCATGGTTCGCATCTGAGTTTAGGCGGGGTTTTATCCCCAATGATCCGTTCATTCCAGCCGGCACGGCTTTGGCAGTTTCTGCTCTGCTGCAATCGAACCGGAGTTGGTAGTCGGTAGTTGGAACTGTACCGCAGTCGGAAGAGTGACCCAGCTCGAGCAAGACGTGCCGAGGGCATGGTTTCCCCGGTCGTCGAAATCGCGCAGTTAATTAGGTAAATTGGTTATAGACAAATAAACCCTATGCTACGCGGTTGAAATATTGGCGACCACGGTCAGTTAAATGACCCGCCGGCTCGTGGAGTTATCCGAGCGACGGCCTACAATTCCAGAGAGTCTTGTGGGAGACGACGCAAGCTTTCCCCACCTCGTGGACGTTCTCGCCACCGACACACGGCCCACAACAATATACATATATATATATATATATATATATATATATATATATATATATATATATATATATATACAGTATATGCATATACATGTGTATGTATGTATATATTTAACAAAGACCCACTCACATCTCTCACCTGTGAATGGAGGGAATAACCTATTAGCCCTCACGTAATCAATTAAACTCATGTGGCTCGGTTTATATAAATAAATTGACTTCTCCAGTGCACTTCCAGCCAAAGAAGCTGCATAAAGCAACCATGAAAGGCTACCAAGGTAAGCTCCTTGCTGTTTCAAACCCTTCTCAGAGGTCCTCTACAGCTGTAAAGACGTACATGCATAAGAATCCCAATGCTACACACACCCTCAAGCTGCCAGACCAGTTTCATCGCTTGTTGGTGAATCATCAGTGACAACACAAACAGAAACATGCACCACTGAGGCTCCTAAGCATGTACCACATGCAAATGTCAAAAACAGTCAACATATAAATGAAAAACGAAGACCCACCCACAACTCTCACTCATGAATTGAGGGAATAACCAATTAGCTCTCACCTAATCAATTAAACCCATTCTGGGAAGGGTTTGAAACAGCAAAGGGTTTACCTTGGGTAGCCTTGCATAGTTGCTTTATGCAGCTTCTTTGGCCTTCCCTTTCCGCACCCCTCCTCGCTCGCCCCTCCTCCTTACTCCGCTACTCCCCCTTAATATTCCTGTCAGCGAATTGACGGGTTGTATTTGCTAATATCTATAACTAACACGTTAATGTGTGTGTGTGTTTTCATAAAAAGCACAACATATTCTCCATGCTGAATTCCCTACCCCCACCTCTCTCTCTCTCTCTCTCTCTCTCTCTCTCTCTCTCTCTCTCTCTCTCTCTCTCTCCCTCTCTCGCAATCTCTCTCGCAATCTCTCTCGCAATCTCGCAATCTCTCTCGCAATCTCTCTCGCAATCTCTCTCGCAATCTCTCTCGCAATCTCTCTGTATATATATATATATATCTCTCTCTCTCTCTCTCTCTCTCTCTCTCTCTCTCTCTCTCTCTCTCTCTCTCTCTCTCTCTCTCTCTCTCTCTCTCTCTCTCTCTCTCTCTCTCTCTCTCTCTCTCTCGCAATCTCTCTCGCAATATCTCTCGCAATATCTCTCGCAATATCTCTCGCAATATCTCTCTCTCTCTCTCTCTCTCTCTCTCTCTCTCTCTCTCTCTCTCTCTCTCTCTCTCTCTCTCTCTTTCTCTCTCTCTCTCTCTCTCTCTCTCTCTCTGTCTCGCAATCTCTCTCGCAATCTCTCTCGCAATCTCTCTCGCAATCTCTCTCGCAATATCTCTCGCAATATCTCTCGCAATATCTCTCGCAATATCTCTCTCTCTCTCTCTCTCTCTCTCTCTCTCTCTCTCTCTCTCTCTCTCTCTCTCTCTCTCTCTCTCTCTCTCTCTCTCTCTCTCTCTCTCTCTCTCGCAATCTCTCTCGCAATCTCTCTCGCAATCTCTCTCGCAATCTCTCTCGCAATATCTCTCTCTCTCTCTCTCTCTCTCTCTCTCTCTCTCTCTCTCTCTCTCTCTCTCTCTCTCTCTCTCTCTCTCTCTCCCATCTTCCCTCCCGCAGTGTATATAAATGTTTGGTGAGGCATAGCTCTCCCCACCTGCCCTCTCTTCCCCCTTCCGAGCTTCCCCTCCCTCCTGCCTCCTCTCTCTCTCTCTCCCCCCTCTCTTTGTCTCTCTCCCTCACCTATCCCCCCCACACCCCGCAACACCCCCATCAGCGAGGCAACGGGTTGTTTTTGCTATAGTCAAATAAAATCTCCACATTCATAAAATGGACTATAATTCAAAGAAAATATTCTGCAGCCATTTATTTCACCACCATACTGTATTTCAGCTACTTCTCTCAATAAAATACCAGGAAGCATTGTAATTTTGCATCATTTAAGAGATTGTCTTGGTTATTTAGATGCGGGAATGGAATAAAACCAGACACTGGTGTCTCCGAATGTTTATAAGCATTGCAATGTACCCAGCGATTCATAGCTATGATGAACAGACAGACATTCGATAATGAGTGAGGAAAGTGAAAAAAAAATTATCGTTAAGAAATTGCTGCAGCCTGTTCCAAGTTAAGGCAGGGTCAGAGCAAGCCAAAAAACATGGCGGCTTCAGACCCCAGCGAGGTTACCCAGGAAATGCCTTAAGACCACAGAGAGCGAGGTGGCCGAGGATCGCCTGCTGAAGGATATAATTAAATTATAAGGCCGTTAATTATCTTGAAAAGGGGTGTTTTAGTTAACCAAAACACCCAATCTTCAATCATGCACTTCCTTGTAGTTTTCTTAGTATACATGCAAAGTTTCAGGCTGCCAGGTTTTATGGTTTTGGACTTATGGAGCACGCACGCACGCACGCACACACACACACACACACACACACACACACACACACACACACACACACACACACACACACACACACACACACACACACGCACACGTACACGCACACGCACGTTTTATTTATGTTTAATGGTTTTTTGCTCCTTCTCGCTTCCCCCTACTTCCTCGCTCCCCCCCCCCCCGCTTCATCGCTCCCCCACCCCTCCTCACTTCCTCGCTCCCCCAACCCTCATCAGTCTCCCTACCTCCTCGCTCCTCTACCCACTCGTTTTCTCTCTCAACCCCCCCCTTAGTACCCCCGTCGTCCGGACCATCTGCCTTCCCTTCCCCTACCCCTCTTCTCTCTTTCCCCCTCCACCTTCTCACCCCCCCTTCTCTCTCTCCCTCTCCCCCTTCTTTTTCTCCCCGCTCTCAGTATTCTCGTCAGCAAAGCGACGGGTGGTATTTTCTAGTCTATTTAGAAATAAGATTGTGTAGTTAGTCAGAAAAACATTCCACAAAACGTTTCTTTATTTCAGGTTGAGGCAGATTATTACAATTTGGCAAAACGGCATTTAAGAGATCATTTAATCCACAAACGACGGTGATACATATTTACCTCGCTCCATGATATGTTCCTTCCATTTGGGTTCGTAACACTTTCTCTTCACTTGGACAAAGGCTTCCACTCTGCATTCTAAAAGGCAATCACAGAGAATGTGTTTTCAAAAAAAAAGTTTTGCCTTGCATTGCAATATCAGATGTTATAATATACATCAAAGAGCTCCACTGTTGCTTCATTCATGGTGGCAGGTGGTCGATTTGAGTGTATGTTTGTGTGCAGATACAGATGACAAAGGCAGGTCGGCAGGTAGGAGTGTGCATGTGACCTCCCAAATTCACCCTCACTCAATCGATCCCGTTTCTCTTCTATAAATCCTTCCCCTCCTTTCCGGAAAAAAAAATGGCACCACACAAGGGTTTTTTCTACAAACATTTCCAAGCAATTTATTTTTGAATATACCCTCTTCCATTTTGCAGATGATTGCACATTGTGTTCCGAAGTAACTCCATCCCAATGACAGGCAGAGAGTAGTTGCATCAATCTGCGCTAATATGGAATTGATAAATGGAACATCTTTCAATCCTGGCAAATATCAGTCTCATACTGAACCAATGTTTACAAGGATTACAAGGAAATTATGCGCAGGAGGAGGCCATTTGGCTCATCATGTCTGTGCCACACCAATACCAGATTTAATCAATCCATTGATACCCCTTCCCTTCATTGCAGCCTTTTGGCTGCTACACTGGTACTCATTTCGCCAACCTCGAAAGGATGACAGGCTGAGTCAACTCCCTGGTGTTAATTCAGCAGCCAACGGGGCTTTATCTCAGGACCCTAGGATCCCAAGCCACCACCCTAACCGCTAAGCCAACACCAGTTGAACATTGTGACATTCTGGAACACCAGCCAACACCAGTAACATTTTGGAAGGGTCATCAAACTCACCAAGCAAAATACATTGTTTATGTTAGTTTCGTCTGTGCTTACACTTGACTTCAAAATTCTCCTCTGTTTGAGGTTCATGAAATTATGTCCGTATGCTGGCTTTTAATGTGAAATTCATTTTTTCCCAAAATATAACAACTTCATCATGCGTCGTAAATTTCATTTTCATTTTAATGGGAAAAATAGTTGAATCCTTTTAAAGGGGAGATGCAAACAGTACCTTGAGAAGTATTATATATCTGGAGTAGTTGAGTAATATCAGTGATGATGTGCATTTTAATTATTGTTATGAATGTTGTTGTTACCTTTCATATGTTCAATGCTTTGCGGTATTTCACATTTCGCTGTCACGTCTGCAATGCCATTACCTAAGCAAACTTGGGCACGATAAAAAAGAGGTACAAGAGGCAGAAGAAGGGCGTAGGGATGGGGATGTGGTTACAAAAGAAAATTGCATCAATAGGTTCATACAATTTTGACAAAAGAGATTCAATAACGGAGAGTAACTAGTGTATTATCACTTACTGTACATTATATGTATCGCATACATACTAAATTTAATGAGGTTTCATTTTGACAATAAAATAAGAATGAGAGAAATCAAGGATCTTGCGAAGAGTCGAGTGTTGAAATTCATTGTAAATAACTCATTATTAGACCAAAAAAAAAAATACCAGTTCATCGTCTGGATTTTTTTACTAAAAAGAGGCCTTTTTATTTGATACGAGCAAATACCACCTTTCGCGTCGCTGATGGGAACACTGAGATGGAAGAAAAAAGGGGGGGTGGATAAAGAGGGGGGGGGGGAGAGTGAGAAGATAGAGGGGGGAAAGAGAGGAGTTAGAGGGGAAAAGAGAGAGGATGGAGGGGGAAAAAGAGAGGAGTGAGGTGGAAAGAAAGAGGAGAGAGAAAGAGAGGAGGGAAGGGGAAGGGGAGAGAGGAGTGAGAGTGAGGAGGGAGGGGAGAGTGAGGAAGGGGGGAGGGGGGAAGGAAATGCAGCGAGAGGTGAGAGGAAGGGAAGGCAGACGTGTGGTGGAGCGTTAATTACGATTCATACCGTGTCATCAAAATGATTCTGCATAGAATAACAGTGAAGATGAAAACAAAATAATGTCTGAATTCCATCTTCTACCGGTCATACTATAAATACCATCCAGAAACAAACACCGCCCAGACATGTCCGGAGATAAACCACCGTCAGGACATAAACACCACCTGGACACGAACTCCCGTCTGGACATAAACACCACCCGGACACAAACTCCCATCCAGACACGTCTGGAGACAAACCCCGCCCAGACATAACCACTATCCAGATACATATGGATATGGAGATATCCACTGTCCAGATATAACGACCGTCCAGATACGTCCAGAGACAGAGACAGAGACAGAGAGTGGGGGTAAGGGGAGTTATCAGAGAGAATATGTAATGCTTTGTGGAGACACACACACACACACACACACACACACACACACACACACACACACACACACACACACACACACACACACACACACACACACACACACACACACACACACACGGCCAATATCGGCAATTTTTCAGGAATCGGCAGGTTGGAGTCAGTGTGATTACCGACTACAGTACGTACTGTATACAACCCAGAAACCTTTAGTCCGGGGGCCAGGAGGACCCACCATGGACCCCCTCAGCGTTCATTGGGACTATTTTCTTACTTATTATGTAGCTGGTGAAATTTTAAAACATATACCCAAAGAATAAAGTGTCACGATCAACGTTTTTTTGGGGGAAAACAATACCGGCTTTAAAGCAGTAGAAATTACATTAGATGGGGGGGGGGGGGGGTGGGTAATTGGAAAATGAAAACGCGTCACTTTTTGCCCTCCAGACTGTCTTCTTTGTCAATATTTTAAATGAACAAATGGATTTACTCATAATTTCAGCCTTTAGAAGAAATTTATCAGCTTAAGATACATGTTTTTAAAATTGATATGGCCCCCATCTCAAGAACAGTGAAGGTGTTGTTCCAGAAGAATTAGAAATGTTCTTTAAGATTGTTCTGTCTGGCAGTAAGGACTGTGAAAACATCAGAGTCAATGGACTTGTGTTGTCCATCGGTCAGGACATTTGTAGAGGGGGCTACAAATGGGAAGTGGATGATGCCCAAACATATACTGCTGTGTATGACACTTCACCATATGTTTTGTAGTGAGGAGCTACGAACACTAATAAACAAGTTTGGACATTGTGAAGAGTATAGTTTTAACCTTGAAATTGAGACAGCAATCGCAAAAGCTGTGCAAGAGAGGCATCCGCAATCCTACTCGCCAGTCTGTTTTTCACTCTGAGTTTGATAATTTTGATACGATTGTCAATGAGTTGTATGAGGCAGGTACAGTCCACACAGCACATGGGATAATGCTGGAGGATATTGTGGGTGAAGTGGTGGCAGACACCGAAAGTGCAACCATTCCAAGAACCAATGAGAGTTCGTTAAAGGAGCTACCAGATAAGAACCTTCCTGACTGTTACATGACAATTAGAAGTAGCCCAAACATGGCAATGGGAAAGGATAGACATGAGGATGGCCTAATGGCCTTCAATGTTTCAAAGTGGAAAAACATCATGTGGGTTTTTCTGCGTGATGTTGAGAGAGGAGTTCCTGGATGGGGTGGCTTTGTATGCAGAGGAGTATGCAAGGATCAGGAGTTCAGACAGTGACATATTCTGGATCTTGCTGTATCATGCCAGGAAAATAGACATTACTATCCTCTTCGATACAGGTCATGGCAACAAGAAGCGCCTTATTTAACATTACAAATCTCTCTAAACACGACACAGAGCAAATGTGTGAGGCTATGCTGGCGCTACATGCATTCACCGGTTGTGATTCAGTCAGCTCTTTCAGGGGTATTGGAAAGATTAAACCTCTCAAGTTACTGAAATCTCCTGCACACTGTGATGCCCTGAAGCATTTGGGAGATGACTGGAATGTTGATGATGATCTTCTGATCGGGTGTGAAAAGTTCACCTGTGCACTGTATGGGAAATCCAAATCGGAGAGCGTAGATGAAGTGCGGCACTTGATGCTCAAGTCAAAGTGTGATGGGGATATTTCAGTTGAGTCTAACATCCAATACCATTGACTTGGCTAGATTGCCTCCGAGTAGGGCATGCTTGAGAGAACATGTTGCTCGAGCAAATTATCAGACAAGAATATGAAAAATGGCAAATGTTGCCATATATCAGATCCCCAAACCATGGGAAGGACATGGAAAGAGGATGGAGAACCACACTGGTGTGCAGATGAAATGATCTTACCACAAAAACTAATTGATGTGCTGGAGAGAGATGCAACAGAACTGGAGGAATCTGCTGATGAAACAGGAGAACAGGAATATAATATGCTGCAGATAGCTCCTCTGATGAGGACTAAAACAGTAAAAGTGAAATTTGTGATAATGGAGTACTAGGACATTATATTTTTCTGTGGGCATGCAGGGAAAGGACATTATTAGCAGATTGGATTGTGTAAATAAGTGTTATCTTAGGTGTTAGAGATTCCCCATGATATTTGTTCCGAGTGAGACTAAAATAATAAACAGGTGCTTATAAATCTCTTTTAAAGGCTGAAATTATGAGTAAATCAATTTGTTCATTTAAAATATTGACAAAGAAGACACCCTGGAGGGTAAAAAGTGACGCGTTTTCATTTTCCAATTACCCACCCCCCCCCATCTAATGTAATTTCTACTGCTTTAAAGCCGGTATTGTTTTTCCACAAAAATCGTTAATCGTGACACTTTATTGTTTGGGTACGTGTTTTAAATTTTCACCAGCTCCATAATAAGTAAGAAAATAGTAGTCCCAATGAATGCTGAGGGGGGTGCATGGTGGGTCCTCCTGGCCCCTGGACTACTTGAGTAGCTTTCACAAACAACATTACCTTGATATAGACCTTTCAGGGACCTGTTCACAAATATTATTCTTCATAAACAGCTGCGTGTGACGGGTGGAAAAAAAAATTGGTTCGGTAATTTAGAAAACACGTTAATATGGCAAACGGCTCAGAAATCTGACGTTATCAAATATATTTTGCTTTGAAACTCACAAAGAGAAACATTTAACCTTTGTAAAGCAAAGCCGATAACCAAATGCTTTAGAAACAGGCGCGAGGACAAAGGAAAACCTGATAGAACCTCCATAGGATATGGGATGAAACTTTGCCACCACAGCACCAGTAACAGGCACGGCATGTCCACACACCCGCGGAGAGTCCATCCAGATCCAAATTTACCCATATGTACCACGTCTGTGTGTGCTGTATACGTACCTCCACCTTGAAGTAACTGTCGACTCCACATCCCAATCAGGACACGAATTGTACTGTACAGATCGGTAAGTGGCTTAAGCACTCAATCAAGCACTCCAACGGAACGCCTAGCTTGGCAAGCTATTTCCAATTGCAAGAATGGTGCAAGAGATACAACTATGCACCCGGAAATGCCCATGCAATGTCCGAATTGGACAAATCAACACTTGTTTTTTAGGAGTCGGAACTGCTGATACTTTCAAATCTGTAGCTTACATTTTGTAATTCTGGCTAGTTTAATAGATTCTCTCGGTTATTCATATGCACAAATGAAATAAAGCCACGGATGCTGGCGTCTCCAGGCGTTTATAAGCATTGCAATGTACCCAGCGATTCGTAGCTATGATGAACAGGCATTCGATAAGATGAGTGAGGAAAGTGAAAACAAAACTTTATCGTTAAGAAATCGTTTTGGCCTGTTCCAAGACAAGGCATGGTTGAGGAGGCGAAAAAACATGGCAGCTTCAGACCTCAGTGAGAATACCCAGGAAACGCCTTAATACCCCAGAGAGCGAGGTGGCCAAGGATGCATATGATGAAAGATATAATTAAATAAGGCCGTTAATAATCTTCAAAAGGGGTGCTTAATTAACCCAATCACCCAATTTCACTGTTGCACTTTCTTGTAGTTGTCTTAGTGAGCTTGCAAAGTTTCAGGTTGCTAGGTTTCATGGTTTTGGAGTTATAGAGGAGACACACACACACACACACACACACACACACACACACACACACACACACACACACACACACACACACACACACACGCTGACATTTCTTAGTATAAATAGATTTGTTATTATTTATTTTTTTGTCAAAATGCCAGCTGGCTTTTAGTACCCGACAAACCATGTACCCGACACCATTTTTTTTAACCACCCCACCCCTTCCCCCCCAAAGAAAAATGACATGTCATTTACTAGACATGTCAGTTTTCTACCCCCAAAGAAATATGACATGGGTCATATACCTGCCATTTCACGGTACACACTAATAGGTACATTTAAAAAACAATCCACGGTTATAAACAAATATATAATTTATGTATGGCAAAATACAAAAACAAACGACACACTTCGTGCATATTAAAATTATTGGCTGTGCCATCTTTCTATATAAATTTACAGGAAACATTTAATACACAGACTTACATATGTGGGATGTGGACTCACCAGCACTCCCTGACCAAACTCCCCACGAGGGAAACCAGAGAGAACATCACTTAGCAAGCATCGCTCATCAAGAATTGTTTCCATCACTCATCAAGAACTGCTCATGTCCGAATTTGCAAACAGATGAAAACCATCTTCAACTAGAACGGGCACTCATAGAGCGCATACCTTCACCGCCACTACTTTTTTGTTCTTGGTATGAGTGTGGGGAACTGGTTTCATATGAATGGTCTTATGATACAAACCACATATCTATAATGTCATGACCCCCCCCGACTTTCGGGGGCTACGGACTAAACAACAATCAACTCACGTCGTTTTGGCGAGTCTTCACTCGCAAGCTCGGTGAATACAACGTTTCAACAAGAGAAGGTAATCTCGTTTGATGCTGGTTTCAAGCAAATCGAATAAGAATTGGCTGAGTTATGCCGAAAACCGCATATTTTTCAAGGGCGTGACCCCCCCCGGACATTTTACCCCAACCGGTGACATGTGTTATGACGTCATTGTGTCACAAGATTGGGCATTAAATTCTGAACATTTTGGTGCTGGGTTCATGTAAAGCGGACAAGAATTGACCGCGTTATGACAAAAACCGCATATTTTTCAAGGTCGTGACCCCCCTGACCTTTGACCCCTAACCGGTAACAAGAGTATGGGCGTCATTGTGTCATATTGCATATCACAAGATGAGGCGTTGAATTCTGAACATTTTGGCGTTAGTTGCATGCAAATTGACTAAAAATTGACAGTGTTATCGTAAAAAGATGATTTTGACCTTTTCGTGACCTTGACCTTGACCTTTGACCCGAACGATCCCAAAATCTAATCGAATGCTTCCTGGCTAATAACCAATCATCCCACCAAATTTCATGCAATTCGGTTTAATACTTTTTGAGTTGTACGAATCACAAGATTACAAATAAATAAATAAATAAATAAACTAGAACGGGCACTCATAGAGCGCATACCTTCGCCGCCACTACTTTTTTGTTCTTGGTATGAGTGTGGGGAACTGGTTTCATATGAATGGTCTTATGACACAAACCACATATCTATAATGTCATGACCCCCCCCCGACTTTCGGGGGCTACGGACTAAACAACAATCAACTCACGTTGTTTTGGCGAGTCTTCACTCGCAAGCTCGGTGAATACAACGTTTCAACAAGAGAAGGTAATCTCGTTTGATGCTGGTTTCATGCAAATCGAATAAGAATTGACTGAGTTATGCCGAAAACCGCATATTTTTCAAGGTCGTGACCCCCCTGACCTTTGACCCCTAACCGGTAACAAGAGTATGGGCGTCATTGTGTCATATTGCATATCACAAGATGAGGCGTTGAATTCTGAACATTTTGGCATTAGTTGCATGCAAATTGACTAAAAATTGACCGTGTTATCGTAAAAAGATGATTTTGACCTTTTCGTGACCTTGACCTTGACCTTGACCCGAACGATCCCAAAATCTAATCGAATGCTTCCTGGCTAATAACTAATCATCCCACCAAATTTCATGCAATTCGGTTTAATACTTTTTGCGTTATACGAATCACAAGATTACAAATAAATAAATAAATAAATAAATAAATAAATACACGCCGACCAAAACATAACCTTTCGCAGAATGCGAAGGTAAAAATGAAACTCAACTCATGAAAATGATTTGTTGCGTTCACGCAATTTGTCTACATTCTACATTCGTTGCGCAATTTGCTAGTTTCAAAACCCTAGTTTCAAAAAGTTTTTTCAGGATGTTTGACAAAAGAACAAATAATAGAAAAAGGGAGGTGGGTTCAAAAAAGGAAACAGGCGGGGACGATCAACTGGTATTTTTATATTATTTTATTCGGCCTCATCTGTCTGGGATGCATCCATTCCTGGGGGACTTTTGCACCATTAATACTTTCCATCGTTTATGATAGGAATTAGATGTCCTGCACAGATATAGTCACATGTTTTCAAAATGCGTGGGAAATTTTACAACTACCCTCACATGTACAGTCAATTTAGACTTTCATGTCATCACATATAAGACCACCTTCCTTGTGTAGACAATTTCTCCTGGGTGAAAAGACTTTACAACAAAACATTTTGCCATATTGCATTAAAGAAAATCCCTGAAATTTAAACTCACCCTCTTCTTTGGTCAGGTATTTGTTGAGTGGAGCTTCACATTCAATAATTTCCTTTGTCATAATCTGGTCCATACAAGCTGCCAAAAATCGCATGCAATTTCAGCATTAAATACAAAGATCAATTAAAGAACACTATCAAATGCATTCACATGCCATCAGCAGCTGCCGGACAGACAAATTAACTGCTGCAACATGACTGTTCACATATTAAATACAAGGCAATGTACACATATTAGGAAGCCAACACAAGGAAATGTAGACGAGAAGGGTATAATCACGAAATTATCTCCTCTTTTTGAAAAACAACAACAATCAAATGATGTAGGATCTTTAAATAATGTCCACATCCCAGTTGTGACATTTGGTTTTACGTCCACGTCTGAGCATTTCGGGTTAGCACATGCTTCTGGATGCGGCACCCTCGCAGGTGAAGTCCGAGTGGTGAACTAGACCCAAATGAGTCATCGTGCCATGCAAGTATATCTGTATGAAAATATATCCAGGAATGGTATAAATATCACGATTTTAGCACGTCCAATACTTCGGTATTTTTTCTGAAGGATTTCAAAGCTGCCACACAAAAGGAATTCCCCGTTCACACCAACATGCACCAAATAATCTTGGCAACCATTCACATATACCGATCTCACAATGTGGCTCCCAACCTGCAACATAAATCTTGTCAAACAATACATTTTTTTATCCCAGCTCAAAAATAATATTGAATGTTTAAACTCTATAAAACTAAAAGTAAGTTGTTAATATCAACTCACAGATAATTCCCTATGCGGAGTGAGTGACACATTTCTTTGCAAGTGCAGTTTGCATTTGGGGGAAACCACAATTTCTGGGAATTCAAGAAAAAAAACAAGCATAAACTACAAACAAGTCTGGAGACGGCGATGGTTCACGAGCAATGTACACGGTTCGCCTTTTTTATTTTTTGACTTTCGAGGGGACGCCACGGGCAAACTGGCGGGAATCAGGAAAAACGTAAATGATGAAAGTTGTAGTACTCGAAGAGCACTACTTGCATACCAACTTTCATTCGAAACAGTTGAAAACCCGAGGAGCTCGATGCCCAATTTATTGATTTTTTAAAAACATTTTCGAAGTTTGTGACCTTGACCTTGGGACGAAAATGAAAAAAAAATCGAGCTCCGTGGGGCTATGCAGGTGCCATTGGGCTAACCAAATACCGAAACCCCTGCCAGATTCGACAAACTCCCTTGGAGAAGATGTAACTTGAAACCGGCTACCCCCTAAAAACACATTTTTTGGGCGTGACTCCGCCCATAATGGGCGCAGCACGCCCATTCTCAGGAAAATACAACTATATCATGATATAAACCTCCCACCCAAATTTTATCAGGATCGGATCAAAACCCACGGAGCTATGCTCGGGACAGACAGACACACACACACACCCATAACGAATATAGTGGTCACTTACTGACTCGTGAACCAATATGAAGAGTAAAACTGCATTGCCATTGCTTTGCATTAAATGTGCTGGATTATATCAAGTGCCGTGGCCCCCCCCTAGTTATGTGGTTAGCAACTACCTTGGTTGCTGGGGAATAAAAATGGCAACTACCCCGTTTGCCATGGAAAAAACTACACGTTTAAGTGAACTATAGTGACGATCTTTCGAATATTTGTCTTGTTGCGTCCTGATCTATTCAGTGTTGTAGCTCTTCCACAAGCCTTGACTCTGTAGACACAAAAAAACTGTCAAGGTTGGGAACCATTAACCAGAAAAGACACGCACGTCACAGGGTAACGTCAAAACACATGGGGGGCATGGTGATCATGCTGGGGGTGTGGTTAATAGCGGAGGGGCGTGGTTACGGGGATTAGTGACCATGGTAACACCGGCGCCTTCGGGGACAAAATGGAACAAACTTGCGAGAATAATGCACATGTGTACGAATGCACAGAGGGATGGGTTAGTCGCCGATGCGAATGTTACGGTGAGAGTGTGATTTAACAGGGATGAATGACAGATGGAAGCATAGGTGTGTATGTGTTAAAGGGGCGTGATTGTAAGAATGAGTGACGGGTGGTCGCATGTACGTCATGAGGTTTGTATACTTTGCATGCTCGAGAAATTGTCACATGATGCACTCGTGCCTGGTACGTGTGTGACGATGCCACATTTACAGGCTGCTTTTGTCTCCCCGGTGAACAGAGGGAGACAAACGCAGGATAAGAGATGCGAAATGTGCTACGTGCCACAACGATGGGAGGGTGCTCCATTCAACGAGACGTGTCACGTGATCGAGGTTGTTGTCTCGTGTGCGGTAAAGTCCTGACCATTTGGTCATCGCGTGGAAGATGAGGAATGCTTGTTCGCCATCATCCTCGCTCCGTAATTCACGAGTGCAAAATATGACGCCGAGATATGCTGCAGCAGCCTCCATCGCCCCCGTGGAGGCTTTGTCAGCGTGCAGGACGAGTGACGTTTACGATCCCGAGAAAGACCCGGCAGATAGCACAAGATCCCGAGATGAGACCTATATGAGATCTTGTGCTCCGTGTCCTGAAGATGGTAGGATGCTCCATGCATTGAGGCATGTCATGTGATCGAGGTCGTTGTCTCGTGTGCATCTCCGCGGAGAGTCCAGGATAGCCCCAAATGACGTCATAGCGCCACACGGTTGCAAACAGCACCGAGAGTGTGAAATGCAAATTCGAATGTGCGAGATTCGAACCAGGTGCCTCCTTTGACTGGTTCTGGAGCCACCGTGATGGTTTCATGTGAACAGCGCTATATATAAACTGTGCCGGGCGCTGTATAATCGCACAGAGCGCCGTGAGTTTTAAAAGCGATTTTTAAATTTGAGATTCGATCCGGGTGCCTTTGGCAGGTTCTTGAGCCGCCATGGAAGCACTGAGGTTCCCCCAAAATGGCTGAGATCGTAGATTGATAACCTCTCTCGCCGATGGTACCGGTCTTGACTCGCTCCGCCGTCAGGATGAGGCACGGTGAGCCTTCAAACTATGCAGAAGCAGCAATGTTTGCGTGATATTCAGATTCCGAGTCCTGCGGTTACGCGATTTTTCCCAGAGTTCCCAGTGGCCGATCTATTAATTTGCAACTTTCGACCGAACCGTGGTTCATAAAGTTCGTGAAAACAATTATGTTGTACACGGGACTGGGCTCGACGATAAAACAACGGTGTGGCTCAAAGCTCCTTCTAGCAGTGCGCCTAGCTTCTCAGGAAAGAAAAATTCGATGTGGCTAAATCTCTTCGTTTTTATGGTAAGAGGAAGAAGAAGCCGATTCTTCAGAAAAAGGGTCTGGCGGATGCTGAAAGGTGATTCGCAATCACTGCCGTGACGTGCCTTGACCTTGACGACTAGATGCAGGAGGAGGCCATTCGGCCCATCGTGTCTGCACCACATCAACACCAGACCAATAAAAAGGAAATGCAAAAGGTTTTTTTTCTTTTCAGGGGGGAGTGGGCAGGGGCGGTTCTTGGATGAGAAACACATAACATCAACTATACACCACCCCTTGATGAGACCCCCACAGACAATACTCCTTGCACACAATCACCCAAGTAGGGTGAATATACTGATTCTGGCTCACTTTTCCCCATGTAAATGAATGGGGGATTTTCAGCGATTCATATTTTTTTCCCCTAAAAAGTAAACCCCCTTTTTATCCCAAGGTATATTTATTTGTCTCCCCTTTTAACCTCGGGACACTTTTTTTCAAATAACCAATGCAATAAGATAAAGATTTGTTCAAGTGGTAAAGTAGTAATGTGATTTGTTAAAGGTGATTCCAAAGAAATATCTTAAACATCTAAGCCTCGGGACACTCTTTTTCAAATAACCAATGCATATTGTTTAGCTCACTCATTGAACCTATAAAGATTTGTTCATTCTCAAATTCCTTCAATCGTTTAATTTTCTTTGCACAATAATCCCCATCTAAAATATTTAAAAACAAAACATTTGAATCTTTATATTTTTTAAGATACCCCTTTTGTGCCATTACGAAATGATAAACTTCTCTTAATGCTCTTGTTTGACCACCTCCTGAGCCACAGGTTATTTTTTGTTAAACCACGCCCACTTTTCATAAGCCCCGCCCACTTTCCAATGAAAATTTTAAAGCCCCGCCCACTTTTCATGAGGTATTTCATGAGCCACGCCCACTTCCCCTAAGCCCCACCCACTTTTTGCTAAGCCCTGCCCACTTCATGAGGGAATTTCATAAGCCACGCCCACTTTTACTAAGCCCCACCCACTTTTATTGAGGAATTTTCGTAAGCCACGCCCACTTTTCCTAAGCCTCGCCTACTCTTACATCATTTCCAGTTCATCTCTGACTCACAAAGAAATCACTAGAAAATTCTGGAATGTTATGGTTTTGAAAACTTTCCCAACGAAGGCTTACCTGGGCTTGCCCAGGGAATTTCCAAAAGAAACCACACCCACCAGTCTTTCCCTATAAAAGCCTCAAGCCCATGCTCCATTTTAAACATTTTTTTGCTGGCAATGGTGTGCTGTGTGCTTGCCTGGAACTCTCCGACTTGTATGGAACTAAACCTTCAAGTTGATGAAATGGATTCAAACCTCTTATCTATTGAGGTAAGATTTTATTTCCCTATTTTCAGTTTGATTTAAGCATCGACTCATTTAATAATTAAATAACTTAATTAATACATGATTATTTTCTCTCACAGGAAATTGGATCTGAAAATACCGATTTTGCCACAACTTTGGGCGAAATTGTTGGCTTGGTTGAAGACCTTGTGAGCGACCAAGACCCACAGAACGAGCAGGACCTTGAGTGGGATGACTTTGGGGTTCCTTGGATATTGACTACTTGTATGGAACTAAACCTTCAAGTTGATGAACTGGATTCAAACCTCTTATCTGTTGAGGTAAGATTTTATTTTCCTATTTTCAAACTTTGATTGAAGCATACTCATTTAAAAATTAAATCACTTGATTAATACATTATTATTTTCTCACAGGAAATTGTATCTGAAATACGGAATGAAAATACTGCTTTTGCTACAACTTGGGGCGAAACTGTTGGCTTGGTTGAAGACCTTATGAGCGACCAAGACCCACAGAACGAGTTCGTCCTTGATGATCCAACCAAAGAGTTATACCTTGGAGACCAGCAAAGTCCTGAAAAAGAGTTTTGCCACAATAGTACTCATTGTGAGTCATCAAGACAATACCCCCTGAACAAGTTATACCTTGATGAGCCAGAATACAACTTGGAGACTCACAATTTTCAGACATTTTGAAAAATGGAGTTTTCCTTGATGATCCACAGTTATACTTTGTGAGATCTATCACTGAAACCCATAAAAATTGGAAAAATGGAGATTTCCTTGATGATCCACAGTTATACTATGTGAGATCTATCACTGAAACCCATAAAAATTGGAAAAATGGAGTTTTCCTTGATGATCCACAGTTATACTATGTGAGATCTATCACTGAAACCCACTATATTTCTGGAAATTGTGATTCCACCTTGGAGTCTTGGATAGATGGTTATATTTTTGGAGACTTGAAATGCGGGTTCTGGCTTGATAACTCACAATGTGATACGTATCTTGGAAACTCAACAGGAATGTGGTTATTCCTTGGAGACTTGGAAAGTTGGGTTTATTTTGGAGACTTGAAATGCCACCACTCTTTGGGATCGAAACCTATCAAGAAAGTTCTTACTCCCCCTTTCTACGTCATCAAACCTGAAAGCCTTAAAAGACAGAATTGGAAGAAGAGAAAAAAACATAAAAATATATATTGTTAGTTCTGGGAAGAAAGTGCAGGCTTACTCCCCCTTTCGACATCATCAAACCTGAAAGCCTTAAAAGACAGAATTGGAAGAAGAGGAAAAAAAAAACAAAAAAATATATATAGGTAGAAATCTCATTTTGAAAAAGACATTGTGTTGGGGGGTTGGGGTTGAGATTTTGAATGTGAGGGTTGGGACACACACACACACACACACACACACACACACACACACACACACACACACACACACACACACACACACACACACACACACACACACACACACACACACACACACACACGTTAAGCCTTGACTATTCAGTTAAGGATTCTGTGTTTGGGGTTCACAGATATAAGAACGTTCCCCTTCACACACATTATATACTGTTATACACCTCGGACTTGGCCCTCGAGTGTCCACAATGGTGTATAGTAGGAGGGAGTGAAGCGCCAACCCATTGCTCCCATTGCACACACACACACACACACACACACACACACACACACACACACACACACACACACACACACACACACACACACACACACACACACACACACCAACAAACAAAAGTTAAGCCTTGACTATTCAGTTGAGGATTCTGTGTTTGGGGTTCACAGATCTAACAACGTCCCCCTTCACACACATTATATACTGTTTACACCTCGGACTTGGCCCTCGAGTGTCCACAACGGTGTATAGTAGGAGGGAGTGAAGCGCCAACCCATTGCTCCCATGGGTATTATCTGCTTTGTTTTGTCTTTTGTAATTCCTGTGAATAAAATGAACCTAAAATCTCTTCCCCTTCTAAATCATATATCTTATAAGTCCAAGGAACCATATCTATTACATAAACAATTTTTAAAAGTTCGTTCGTCCATCGTTTAATATAACCTTTTTCAAAATGAGATTTCCACCTATATATTCTTACAATATCACCAACTTTGAACTTAGGTTTTCTGGTATTAATCTCTTTTTCATATTTTAATTTTGTAAATGTTTCTGATGGTTTCATATTCGTTGACGTGTGAATCGTGTCATTATACTTATCCACAATATCCTGAATAAAAGATAACCATTGTTGTGAACCGAGTTCTGTGAATTTTTTATATAGTCTCTCTTTTAAGGTACGATTAAAATGTTCAACAACAACTACCTTCCCTTCATTAAAGGTACTGTATAATGTAATAGTTATTTTTTAGAAAATTCATAAATGTCTTGTTATAAAACTCTCTACCCTCATCATTCCACAATTTTTTAGGTTTTCTCTTACTTCTATTAAATATCTGTTGAAAGGCTAATATAAGAGTATTACCTGTTTTGTTTTTTAATGGGACAACCCATGCGTATCTACTCCTCAAATCAATAACGGTTAAAGCATACTTGTACCCCTTATCATTATTGAGTTCAATCAAATCAGCGGACCAGATATAATCAACTTCCTTGGAATAAACCTTCCTTCTACGAAACTTTGTGAATATTGGTTTATGTAATTCATCAGCTAATTGCTCTTCAGTCTTAATGACATCATTAGAGCCTATAAGCTTTTTAAATTTCCCAGTCCAAGTTTCAATTTAGCACTGATCATCTTCTTCACGATGAACCGATTAACTTTTTCTCTCAAGGTTGGATTTTGTATCAGAGACAAATTATACAACATTTCTCTATCGGCTTCATGCTTTTCTTCCAAAGTTGTGGTATTCCCATAATCAATATCGTGTCTCATGCACACTTCATCAACTCTATTGATGGGTTTACTCCATGATTTAGGATTGTCTGCCTCATCTAATCTTTTATCCAAGTTTGTGCCTGGACCACAGAAAGAATACCCTGGTAGATGTAATTCCCCTGGTATTCCAGTAGTTGTAAATTTACTTCCTGATAAAAACTTTTGTATATCTCCTCTTAGTTTGTGTTTGGAGATAAATTGATTTTTTTTTGAACCACACACCAAACATATACCTTTTTGTATAACCCTGTTATTTTTACTTTTAATATATGAAATATTTTGAGTATTAGTTTTCTTTTTACATTTGAGACAATAACTCATTTATTTATGAGAAAAATTCCTGCAGAGTGCAAAAACCTTTTTAGTTTCCAACATGCACATTTGAATCTTAATTTTTAAAACATAAAGAATCCTTAGAAATGCCTTCACTCTCTCCTCCATTTATTTCAGAAAAAAAAAATGAAAAACTTGAATTAAAATGAATATCTTGTTGATGTCAATAGTCTTGTCAAAAGTATTGCAAATAGACTTGTCAATTCTTTGTTTTCCTCCTCGGTGGGTTGAGTTATTTTCTGTAATACCACCAATCTTTTTTTAATCTCACCAGTTTCCATATTTTGATATTTATTTAGTCTCGCTCTTTCCCCTCTCTCTCTCTCTCCTCCCTCTCTCCTCCCTCTCCTTCTCTCTCTCCTCCCTTTCCTCCTCTTTCTTCTCCCTCTCCTCCTTCTCTCTTCTCCTTTTCCTCCTCTTCCCTCTCTTCTTCAACTCCTTCCTCATCCCTTACTATCCTTGAATCGCTTACACCCCATAGAATATCATACATATATTAATCAGGATTTCTTGTTATTCCTGAATCCAAAATAATTTTTTTTACAACAGGAAACCAATAAAATTTCTTTTGAATTTCTAAAAGAGCCTCACCTTTTCTTAACTCTATAATTTTTTCATTATTTAACATTCTAATTAAATCTAAAGTTGTTGGTTTATCAACATCAGCATAATGCCAATCTTTTATTGAAAATACCTCATTCTTATGTTGTAGAACATATTTATTAAAATACCGAATACCCTTTTCTTGAAGGTATGCTTGGACACAGAAATGATAATTTTCTTGAAGCCTTCTTGCTGTCATTTATGTATTAGAAATATATGTTGGAATAATATTTTGGCATGAAACACCTCCCCATCTTCCCATAGTTAAATCATTTTGTATTTCCTTACTTATTATATATAATCCTGTTGTTTCTGTTTTCATGATATAAACAAGGGCAAAACCATTATTATATTTACCCTTATTAAATTCTTTTATTTGTTGTTTACTCATGGTGGCTCCACAAAACTCATTCTCTATACCAAGTGGATAATATTCTTCTTTACGAGACTGATTTAATTGTTCCAGGTCTTCGAGGTCAATTTTAAATGACCAATTATACCCTAAATTATTCATATCATACCCCCATTGTTCTATTCTCATACAAACGATACGCCCTTCTTTATAAAAATTTATTTTAATTCGAACTGTGAATTCTGTATGACCTGAAGATAAAATCAACACTTCTGTATCTTTGGAATACACGGCCGTTTTATTTAAGGATATATATTGTGATAAATCGCTTAATCTCACCAAGTCCTAGTGTGTTCCTAGTTCGGTTTTGTTTCAAAAATCGTGCTATTTTGTGAGTATTTATGTCGACGTTCTTACCTGGTGTTTGAGGCCTAGTCCTAGGCTTGAGGCCTACCGGTTCCACTTGGTGTTCGATCGTTTTTTTTTTTTGTTTTGTTTGTTTGTTTTTTCTCCCCATTACCTTCAATTTCTATCCTCCCCATTACCTTCAATTTTCATCCTCCCCACTTTCCAAACATCCCCCATTCTCCCAACTAATCTCTTTCTTATCTCAAAAAAAAAAAAAAAAAAAAAAAAAAAATACACAACAACAACAACAACAACAACAACAACAACAACAACAACAACAACACGCTCACCTTCTCCCGATTCTGCTACTTCTTCTTCCTCTTAACTTCCTCCTCGTCTTCCTCGATTTCTTTTTTTTTTTTTTACATTTCCATGACCTAATCTGTTGAACTCTCTCATACATTAATATTAACAACAAAAACGATCTTATGATGCTTCATCTTCCTCTCTCACACATGTGGTACTCTTTACTGTTTCACAATGCACTACTCTTCTGCTATTTCAACAGACTGCTTTCATTTCTACCTCTCCTTCATTCCTTGCCTAAAAAATCCAACTATTACAGCGCTTCTTCTCTCCATGCTCTGAATTCGCCTTCATTGCATCCATCAAGAATTGTGTTAAATCGCATCTCTGACCTAAAACTTTTAAAAACCACAGTTTGCCATGAATACTCGCTTTCCATCAACCATTCTTTTTTCCAACTTCAGTGCCAACTCACCCCCTCACCCCTCACTCTCACTCTCAAAGCAGCGATCCCACTCTTCTGCCTCCAAGCCTCCCTCTCACCTGTTTCAAAAATACCCCCCTCACCTTTCTCCCACCTTTCATCCGCCTCACTGCACCCACCTCCTGCACCCAAAGCCTCCTCCCCTACCTCTTCATTAAAAGTGTGGACCTCAAATATCCGGGGCCTTCGCTCAAACCTTTCAGATCTTTCCATGCAGGTTGCCACTGACAAACCAGACATTATCTGCCTAACAGAAACTTTCCTCTCCCAAGACGTGTCTGACTCCCAAGTATCTCTCCCTGGTTACTCCCTCTTACGGTATGACAGACCTGAGCCTCGTCCTGGTGGAGGTGTTGCTCTCTTCATCAAAGACTCTATTCCTCACTCTCCCTGCACTGCTCTCACTCCCCCACCCCCCAGGAATACCTCTGGCTTCGGCTTCCCCTCCACTCCCACCTCATGTTTATATGTGTACTGTACCGTCCACCGAACAGTGATGACTCCATCTACACCTCACTCTCCGAAAACATGGACCATCTTCTATCTTCTCATCCAAACTCTCTTCCTCTTATGTGGCGACTTCAATTGTCATCACGCCAGTTGGCTCGGTGTGGGTACCTCTCACCTGCCATGGGACATCAGCAAAACCTTTCTGTGACTCATTGGGACTGACTCAATCGGTCAACTTCCCGACCCGGATCTCAACCAATGGTACTCCATCTCTTCTGGATCTGATTTTGACAAATTTCCCTGACAATATCTGCTGCTCTTCCTTCGCTCCAATTGGTTCTTCTGACCACGTCCTTGTTAAAGTGGACATCTCTCTGGCTGTTATCAGAGAACCACCTCACCGCCGTCGAGTCTGGCATTTCACGCAAGCCGACTGGCAGGGTCTCGAGCAGCCATCAAACTTACAGACTGGTCTCCTATCACTACTTTCTCAAACATCAACTCATCCTGGGAATTCTTTCAAAGAAACTTGCTCTCCCTCATGCACAGATTTATCCCCTCTCGTGTTCAGTTGTCTTACCCTTCCTCCCGCCCTTGGTTTACTGAAGCTTGTGGCGAGGCAGTTGTCCTGAAACAACTTGCCTTTGCCTCATGGAAAGCAAACCCAACTGAGGAGCAATCTCAGTTCTTTCCACAAAGCTCGGAACAAGTGTGTAGCTGCCCTCAGGAGAGCCAGAAAACAACATCTTTCTCATCTCAAGTCTGAACTCTCAAACCTCTCTCCCTCCTCAAAATCCTGGTGGCGTTTAATCAAATCTGTTTCTGGTGTATGTTCCCCCTCCATCCCCTCCCTTACCTCAAATGGCCGCACTGCTGATTCCACACGTGATAAAGCTGAATGTCTAAACTCGGTGTTTGCAGCTAAATCTTGTGTCCCAAACCCATCACTATCTCTACCCACTTTACCCAGTCGCACCCAACTGTCCCTGGACTCTGTATCCTTTTCTCCTGACAAGGTGGAGAGCTTGCTTTCAAACCTCAGGTCAGATCCTGCACCCGGTCCAGACGGCATCAGCCCACGTGTCCTCAAAGCCTGCTCTTCTGCTCTTGCTCACCCTCTCTCTGTTCTATTCACCCTCTCATTTTCCCAAGGTCATCTGCCATCTGCTTGGAAATCTGCTAACATCACTGCCCTGCATAAAAAAGGTGCAAAAACAGATCCCTGTAACTATAGACCAATCAGCCTTCTCCCAATCATCAGCAAGGTTATGGAATCCATCATCGCTTCAGACATGAAATCCTTCCTCTTCTCCAATGGCTTGATTTCCAATCATCAATTTGGTTTCAGACCAGGTCACTCTACCCTAGATATGCTGCTACTGCTCTCCCATCAATGGATGGAGGTCCTCAATGCCAGACAGGAAATCCGAGCCGTATCCCTGGACATATCACGTGCTTTTGACACAGTCTGGCACCCTGCCCTACTCACCAAACTCTCTTCCCATGGTATTCAAGGCCATCTCCACTCATGGCTCGCAGACTTCCTCTCCTGTCGCAGTCAACGTGTGGCCCTAAATGGAGTTCTTTCATCCCCTCTTCCTGTGCAGGCTGGAGTTCCTCAAGGTAGCGTTCTGGGCCCTGTTCTTTTTCTGGTTTTCATCAATGATCTCTCGGACTCTCTGGAAAATCCTCTATTTCTCTTTGCCGATGACTCCACCCTCTGCCGTACCATCTGTCATCCCTCAGACCGGCAAGCAGCAGCTTCTTCGCTCACTGCAGATCTGGATAAAATCACAAACTGGTCCAACACATGGAACATGTCTTTCAATCCAGACAAATCTCACACTCTCACTATGTCTCTTCGAAAGGACCGTTTACAAAACCCCCCCATCCACTTTCTCAACAATCCTCTGGAAGAAGTCTTTTCTTTCAAGCTTCTGGGTCTCACTATCTGCCATGACCTTTCCTGGGAAAGTCACATTTCCAACCTTGCCTCAAAAGCCAGTCGCCGACTGGGAATCCTCCGTCGTGCAAAGTCCTTCCTTGGCCCTCTTGAGCTCCTGACCACTTACAAAGCTTTTGTCCGTAGCCTGATGGAGTACTGCTCTCCCCTCTGGGCTGGTGCTCCTGCCTCCCACCTTTCTCGACTTCACGCTGTCGAAACCAGGGCTTTTAAGATCATTGGCATCTCCCGCAATGAAGCTGAGTCTTTGGGCCTCTCACTCAATCACCGCAGGTTGGTCGGTGGTCTTTCTGTCTTCTACCGACTCCTCTCCAGCCTTGCCCCCCCCTGCTCTCTCTGTGATTTGTCCCAACCACATTTCCACAGGGCGCTCAAGGTCCGCCAACAACCCCTTCTGGTAAAACTACCAAAATCACAGAATCACTGCTCATCTTCACTCTTTCATTCCACTTTTTTCCCGCCTTTGGAATAAACTTCCTCACTCTATTCTTTCCCATTCTTCCCTCCAGGCTTTCAAAACAGCTGTTCACCACCACCTCTTATCTTCCCCCATCCAAATCCTCGATCTTTTCTACCCCCGATAATCCACCCAAGCCCACTTCCTTCAATTCTCCTGCTTTCCTTCCTGAAAGTCCCTTTAATGTCCATCTTCCCCTCGCCATGTTCCCCGTCCCATCCCCATCCCTCTCCCTTCCACAGTTCACCTGTGTCTGTTCCCCAATGTTTTGTCCCTTCCACTCCCGCCCCTCTTGTCTCATGCCTCCTTGCTGTGAGTTGTGTGTTAGCTCTCATACGAGCCTCGACCAAGGTATACAAAAAAAAAAAAAAAAAAAAAAAAAAAAAAAGTCATTCGCGTCAGTCGGGCTTGGATAATTTTTTTATTTATAAGCATTTTTCATATTAATATTTTTGGTTATATTATATTTATGTTGTTCAGCCTGTGCCTTTGTGTAATAATTTGATAAATCAATATCCAGTTCTTGGGATACACCAAAGATAGAACCATCTTTACCAACATAAGTCATTTATATTAGATTAAAAATAATGTCATAAATTTTTTTTTTTTTTTGTTGAGTTGAAATAACACATATAGACATAATTGACCACAACACTTGGAATTTAATTCTTGGACTTGAAATGTTTGATAAACACCATTCTGTAAGAATTTTATGACTTCAACAGGTGGTGGAAGACCAAAACTATCAAAATTATATTTGTCTTGACTATTAAAAATACAAACCCAATGAGAACCGTTCCCATTATTATCTTCGAAGTTCATAATAATATTCTTTGTATGTTTAGGCACATTTGTTAATTCATCTCTCATAAAAATAACCACATTTTGAATTTTTCATTTCTTACAATATTTGACAAGTTGTAAATTTGATGTTGTATTCTTTCCAAATTCTTTAAACCACTCATCAATGCTCATTTATTTATTAGAAAGATATAATCCATTACCTCTTTTAGTTAATTTTACACCTGCTTGTGCGATAGAAGAAAGCATATCTCCAACTAACAATCTCGCTTTATCAGGCAGACATTCAAGTTTTTCATCAAAATCTACAATTACACCACTTCCACTAATTTGTTTCTCCAACTCTTTGTTATGTCTTTCCAATTCTTTTTGAGCCTGGAGTTGAGCCTTCCTTTCATTGGCAGTTTTCACCGCTGTTGAAATACCACCCGTCAATGCTCCAACCGCACTTAAACCAGCAAATAAAGGAATTAGAAATGGGAGAAATCCTTCACTCGTCTCTCTTATTGAATATTTTTTTATCATTGGTTTTGTCATTTTAATTTCAAGTGAGCCAGTATCATTCAAGATTTTAACCTGTTCTCTTGTGAGTAAAACATAAATTCTTACTGCTCCTTTTCTCTGAATTGTATTAACGTTAATCGTACAAGGCTTTTGATTTTTAACACAAGATGATAGTTTATGAAGATTGATTTGATTAACATATACCCCAGTTGGTACTTTGCCACTCATTTATTTAACAAAAAATTATGTGAGACTAATCATAACACCATTATCTGTATTAATCTGCAATTCTGTTTCTTCCAAAAGAAAACAATATGTATCAACTCCTTCACTCTCTCCTCTTTCAATATATAGGGAAGTATCCACTCGATTAGACTTTATAGTTTCCTTTTGAGCGCTCAGGTCAAACGCATAGATTGTATACAAACTTTTAAATGGTGTCATATCCCAAATAGGTTCTTTATTTCCATTACTTTCACACACCTTTTGGTAAGACTTGTATGCTTCAGCAAAATCATTTTTTTCCCAATTAATTTCCAATCTATCTCGTGGATAAAATGTTCCATCTCGAGAAACGCGAAGTTGTTTCACCTTAGCATTATCACTCAATGCATTATTCTTATCAGTCGCAGTATCACCATCTGGCTTTTTAAAAATGATCCACAGATATCGTGGCTTTCCTTCCAGAACACCCAAATTCCACGTGTAAGTGGTTTGGTTGAGTTTAACATGTTGACATCTTCTTTTGAGGTATGATACACTGAGTGGTTTCTTTGAGTTAAGTTTTCTATTCAACATCTCTTCTGTTTTAAGATTAGGAGTATATTCACTAATAGACCAACTCATTTCCTCAATTACAAATTTATTCTGATCACCAAAAGCACGAGCAACACCAAAAAGTAATCTATTTTCATTATCATTCCTTTGTAGTTGAAATCTAATTTTAAGACCATACAGAACTTTATCATGATCACAAAATCCAAATATACCTTAAAGAGGAACTGCCACAGTAAGACTAATAACTGCTTTTGTATCATCATTATACGCTCCTTTCCTTTGAGTATATCCAGGGTCTGTGTTTGTTCCCGTTGACATATCAGGAATAAAACCTTCGACAGACCCCTTTCCCATTCTGTCACTGAATGTATAGAGTGTAAATTTCATAATTTCAGATACAGCAGAGACATAATCAACCGCTTCAACTTCTTGTGTTCCAATATACAAACGCACACTATCAAACATTTTCCAGAAGAAATCATTTACGAGTGTAGCGTTTGTGTTATTCCCAGCCTTAGTGAATTTAAATGTACACAACAAGAAACTTTCGGATAGATTCAAATAGGTTTGTTGATTATTTATTTCAAAACTTTTTGTACCATTCATATTCCAGTCTGTTCCAGTTATTGCATTTACCTTGAAGTAATCTTCTTTTTTAGTGGAGTTTGAGATAATAATAGTATCATCCAAATCATAGATACTATCAATTGCTTCCATACTTGTATTTATTTAGGAAAAAAGATGTTAAAACTTTTGAAACCCTGATCCAAGTATTCAAATTATTTTTTGTCGTTCTTGGGGGGACAGCTGAGTTTTGCCTTTCTTAATTTCTTTTATTGCTTGTAATTTATGAGATTCCTTCTGGGCATCTTTTATGCTCTTTACAGCACCTGCTACATTTCCCACAGCAGAAGCAGTTGAACCAATTAGGCCTTTATGTTTAAGAATAGTTGAACCAATACCCATTAGAGTATCAATTATCCCATCTCCTCTAAATTGATGTCCAACACCCCTTTGTCTCTTAGGTTTACAGTATCCTCTACCAAGATACATACCTTCACCCTTGTAGTATGGGGAAAGGAACATCCCATCCCCTGTAATTATTTTCCCAACTCGTGTTTCCTCACAATAACCATCGTATTTATTTATTGTAAAACTTCACGTAGGTGAATTCTGATGGATATAACTTCTCCATTAAAAGAAATCATACGATTATCTTGGTCGGTTATCCTAAAATTTACTCTGTGTCTGGTTTTTCCTGACACAGGGAGATAAACCAAATTTTTGGGTTCCATATTGAATTTATAACCAATTGGGGTTGAGTATGTGCTGAATGAAAATATTGTATTTGTTTTTTATTCCATCATTATAAGCACCATGATTCAAATCACAGTGAATTAACACCGAATTTATTCCTGAGGATACCTGAATGACATTATCACTGTAAAACGTCCCATTTGTTTCAATCTTTTTTGAGGAGAAACCCAATAAGTCTCTAAATGAATTATCAATTGTGAAATCAACCTTGTAGTTATTTTTAACTTTAATCGTTGATTTTTAAGTATGTTTTTGAATGTCTATAACAATATTTTTTGGTTCTTTCATAAGATGAGCAATTTCGGAAGATATTTGAGAAATCTCATATGCTCCGGGTGAGACTGTTATCGTTTTGTATCCACTTCCGGGATTATAACTAAACTTGTTATTTTTATCAGTTATATTAAATAAGGTATTATAAGTTTCCATGGACAATAAAGATGCCTCATATTCTTTTGTTGTGTCAAGTTGTAGTGAGTATGGGAATGAAGATGTGTGGTCGCTTGTTGTGAAATTAAAACTCAGGATTGTGCTTCTCATCTTATTTAATATGAGATAAAATGTCTTTATATTGAGATTTATTAATTATTTTCATGTTCATCAACTGGTCTAAAATGGCTGATGCTTCATTAAAACAATTGTTATTTCCAGCCTTCTTACTACCTAACAACAATAATAGTCAATTAACTAATTGCGATGGGTCATTTGGAAGAAAACTAATACCTGAACCATACTTAAAGCCTGAATAATGTGTTTCTCCTTCTCATTTTTTTTCTACTTTTACCAGAAATACTAACCCTATAATTAAGAGTGTTCAGCAGATCAATATATACTCTATCATCATTATTTTTCATATCCAATGGTTTATCAATATACTTTGATTCATCCCTCACAGTTGAACCTTGTCTTTCATCTTTTGTGAGAAGAAACTTTAATCTCGGAGTTAGTTTAACAGGGGGTTGAGCAGAACCCAAGAACCTTAATTCATCATTAAATATCAATACCTTTTCTTGAAGAAGATGAAATATTGCTGGTTGTTCTGTTGGAATGAGTCCTGCTTTGGTTTTTGAATCGGCTGAATATTCATTGTTTTGAAGAGCATTCACAATATAATCAGGGGGTCGATTAATCTCTTCCAGTCGTTGAAATAAATCTTCATCATCATATACCTTTAATTCTCCTAAATGCTCTAATTCTTCCTCCGTCATTTGATCAAAATCTTTTAACATTTTAAGTTTTTTAGGAGTATATTCTACTGTGGGAACTGTGGAAACATCTTTCATTTTTTCTTGGGAAGTTTTTAAAAGTGGTTTAAAAAATTTCTCTTGTTTTCTTTCAAATGCTTCTTCGCCCGTTAGTTTCTGTCTGCGTTTCTTCTTTATGTCTTCCTGTTGTTTTCCAACTTTTGAAACCAACTCTTGATGTTCCTTAAATCTTCTTGCTCTTTCTTTCGCATACATTTATTTATTGGAAAATATCATTTAATGAATTGTAAAGATCAAGAGGGAAATTTTCCTTTTCTTCATCATCCAAGTAGATGTGTTCAAATAAATCCTTTTCTTTGAATATTTCATCAAATTCTTTGTTAACATTAATACGAGTTGTAATTTCTTCTTCACTAATACTTGCATCTCTGCTTTTCATACGTTTGCGTTGAGTTTCTTCATAAACATCAAAACCGAATGATAAAATCTTCACTCCGCTCAGATGTTTAATAATTTGTCTCGTTCCTTCTGGATTAGTTTCTAATATCCCAAGACCACCAGATTTTAGTTTCCTTAACTCACTCTTACAATGTGAATATTTTGTTGTACCAAGAGAAACCTCCTCATATATTTGACCTTCATTCCTCAATCGCATATATACTGAAATATAGTGATAATCTTTACCTTTTACTTCTCCAGGTCTGATTGCTCTAGTTGTTGTTGATACAATGCGTCTCACAGGGTGTTTTTTAAGTAAATTTACAATATTCTCATTTGTACTACACAAGAACCTTGATTTATGAAAGTTTTTTCCAGAAGCAGATTTACCCACAAGATTTATAATAATAGTTGTCATTTATATCTGTAATTGTTTATAAAACAAAAAATATTTCTCAAATTTCTTTTTACTACATGATGTAGAACAATTATCTCTCCAAAAATTATTGATATCTATTGAATTTAACTTAAATAAAATAAAAGTATTAGCATTGTTTCTGATGGAACGACGAGGAAGTTGAAAGTACGATTGACTAAGATAAATACAATTACAAGAAGAATGTCTCCCTCTTGTGTAGTAGCTGTCCATTACCGTTTGGTTTCTCTCATTAACACAATCATCAAAGATAACGAGGTTCTTTTTTGATTTATCCAAATCTTGGGGAGACGGTATATCATCGTATTATCACTAAGAATACAAGTTATCGGTTTTGATTTCTTTTTACATCTCTGTGTATCACAAAATAGTTGAATTATATCTTCATTGTTATAATCATTTAGGTTTTTTTGAAGTTTAAATAAACTGATTATATCTTCTTTTTGAAGACCAGCATTAAAACCTTGTGAGAGTAGTTGATACTCTGGTTGAAAAGTCGACTTTGTGAAAATTATTAAATTATCATAATCTAAAAAGTTGGGAGTCAGGAGCATCTTCAAAAGTAAGCAGGTTTTTCCACATCCGCTTGAACCAACTATGAGACATCTTAATGAATTTAGATTTTTATTATTGTTAAATTTTATCTTATTTTCCCAAATGGGTAAAAAATCATTCATTTATATATTTGGAAAACAGGTTATTTAATTTATTATTGGCTTTTTTAGAAACTCTATATTTTATCCTAAGTTCGGGTTGAATTTCAAGATAATCCATTATTTCATTTATGCAATATCTTGTGTTGATATTTCCCTGAAAATCACATCCATGAATAATATATAACAACAATCCTATGAACATTTCTCTAATACGTTCAGTTTCTTCCCTTGTAAGGAAAGGTGTGTTATCACTCTCAAACTTTACATTCATTTCTATAATCAATCTTGTAAAGTAATTCATTTTTGGTGTAAATCTAAAAGAATTATTTTCCTTTTTAAATTTTTTATTATCATTAATTAGAAGATAATCACAGAATATACATTGTTTATAGGCTTTTGACTCTGTGTTTAATCCCCGTCTTTCACACGCAGGATAATTCTCAAATTTGTCATATGGAGAATCAGGAAAGTCGAGCATATCTATAAAGTAAAACTTTACTTAAACTGAAATTCATCTATACTTTCAGTTGCATATTGACTCATATTTAATAATATTACCATCGATATCTATATACTTTTTTTCATTACCAGATTCAACGACAACATTTTTTATATTAAAGGTAATTTTAAAATGATCCTTAACTACTATTGAACGAAATGTCATTTCACCTGATATATTAACATCCTTTATTTCATCAGGATTTACATCTTTAGGGTTGTTGAAAAAAATACAAATTTCTCCTTGCATATTACAGATGGTCTTATCTTTTCTTTCTAAAGCTTCATCCATAAGGTTTTTGTTTTCTGATACTTTTTCTTGTTTCATTGCTTTTTCTAGTTTTGAATATATTACCAGAGGAGAGGAGAAACTTTTGTTAGAGATACTTTAATTGATGTTCTACCAGGCATACTAAAAGCCCTTCCACTGAAGGAAATTGAAGAACTCATCATATCCACCATAATTGTTTTTATCCAATAGTTGTTATATTTATCTTTGTTCAATTTTACATCCTTGACATATTTCTTAGTATCTTTTACAAATGAAGAGGTTGATTGAAACTTGTCTTTTGTGTCTTGAAACATCGTATTTATTAAGTGAAAAAAGTTGGAGGATAAAATAGTTTTAAGCACAGATTCACCTATAAATTAAATGAAATTTTCATCAAGAAAATTTTAGTTTAAGCAAAGTTTTATTATATAAATATGGTGAATACAACATACTGCGATGTTTGTAATCACGAATATAAATATTATAAAAAACACCTTCGAACCAACAAACAAACATTTAATCTATTTCATCAAATATCTCCTCTTGAGTTGGAAAGAAAACATTGTGACATCTGCTCAAAGGATGTTTTGAAGAGTAGTTATAATAGACATCTTCAATCACAAAAACACAAGAAAAATGAGTTTAAAGTAAAGGGAGACTATTATATTGAAAACACTGATGGGGCATTTAAAGGGCATATAAAAACAAGGATTTTTCAATTTGGAGAACCCGGTCCATCATCAATAGCTGAATCAATTGAAATAGTGAAACCTGATGTTGAAAAAGTTATTAGACACTAAAAGAAATGAAAACTTTAAAGTTTTATATGGGAGTGAAAATGAATGTGAAAAGACAAGATGAAGAACAAACTCCTTATATGAGAACAGATCTTCATTTTATAACATCATTTCAAGATTTTTTGAATAGTGGGGGTTATGAAGAACTATCAAGACAAGAGGAGGATTTTGATAATACAATGGTAGGAAGTGGATTTCATATTAAAAAAATCATCTTTTTAGATATACACATTCTAAAATCAAACCGTCTTAAAGCTTCTTCTTATATTGAATTACCAAAATAAATAAAACTAAAGAAGGCAGTTGTTAATATTAAGAACAATGATAAATGTTTTCTCTGGTCTGTTCTTGCTCACTTACATCCACCAAATTGTAATTCAGAAAGAGTAAAACAATATATGAAATATGAGAATACCTTGGACATTAAAGATTTTAAATTCCCAATGCCACTAACAGATATTCCTAAATTTGAGAAAAAGAATAATCTTTCTATTAATGTATATGGATTAACAGATACAAACATAGTTGAAATATTAAAAATTTCAAACAACTATAAAAATGAAGAAACACACATTGATCTTTTATATTTTAGTGTTGGAAAGAATTCACATTACACATACATCAATAATTTATCTAGATTAATCTCTTCTCAGGTATTCAGAACAGCAAACAAAATATATCCTTGTAAGCGATGTCTTAATTCATTTCATACAAAAGAACGATTAGAACATTCAAAATATTGTAGTAATCATAAATCAGCTGTAATTACAATGCCGAAACCTGGTGAAAAGATTTCTTTTGAAGATTATAATAAATCTATCATGCACCCATTTGTGATATATGCTGATTTTGAATGTATCCCAAAAAAGATAAATACTGCTTCTCCTAATCCAAAATAATTATATACAAATAAATATCAAAAACATATTCCTTGTGGTTTCTGTTATTATATCAAATCATCTGTTGAAGAAAAGTATAATAAACTTGAACATTATAGTGGGAAAAAAGCTTCACAAGAGTTTGTAAAAAGATTAGAAAAGGATTGTATACAACTAATTAAATTATTGAAAGAAACAAATGAACCGATGAAATTAACCGAAGAAGAAAAATTAGAATTTAGAAAGAACAATATCTGTCATATTTGTGAGGGGGAAATTGAGGAGTCTAAAGTTAGGGATCATTGTCATCTTACTTGTGAATATAGAGGTCCCGCTCATTCCTGCTGTAATCTTAATTATAAATTTCCTTCTTTTATTCCAGTCTATCTGTCATATTTGTGAGGGGGAAATTGAGGAGTCTAAAGTTAGGGATCATTGTCATCTTACTGGTAAATATAGAGGTCCCGCTCATTCCTGTTGTAATCTTAATTATAAATTTCCTTCTTTTATTCCAGTCTATCTGTCATATTTGTGAGGGGGAAATTGAGGAGTCTAAAGTTAGGGATCATTGTCATCTTAATGGTAAATATAGAGGTCCCGCGCATTCCTGCTGTAATCTTAATTATAAATTTCCTTCTTTTATTCCCGTCTATCTGTCATATTTGTGAGGGGGAAATTGAGGAGTCTAAAGTTAGGGATCATTGTCATCTTACTGGTAAATATAGAGGTCCCGCTCATTCCTGTTGTAATCTTAATTATAAATTTCCTTCTTTTATTCCAGTCTATCTGTCATATTTGTGAGGGGGAAATTGAGGAGTCTAAAGTTAGGGATCATTGTCATCTTACTGGTAAATATAGAGGTCCCGCTCATTCTTGTTGTGATCTTAATTATAAATTTCCTTCTTTTATTCCAGTCTTTCTTCACAACAGTGCCAACTATGATACATATCTATTTATAAATGAACTTTCAAAAACACCAGGGAATATTTCTGCCATAACAAACACAAGTCAAAAGTATATTTCATTTACAAAAATGATATTCACAAAACCTTTAACTCGTATTAGGTTTCTAGATTCTTACAAGTTTATGGGAACACCACTCGCCTACCTAGCATCAAAACTAAGCTCCACGGGGTCTCTTCCAAATCTCAATTCATTCTTTCCAAAAGAGGAAATTCTAACTAAAGAGGAAATTCAGATTAAAGAGAGAATTCAAAGTAAAGAGGAAATTCTAATTAATGAGGAAATTAATGAAGAAATTCTAACTGAAGATGAAATTCTATTTACAAAGAAAATTCAAACAATGAATGAAATTCTAACTAAAGATGAAATTCTGATTAAAGAGGGAATTCTAACGAGAGAGGAAATTTATCCTTATGATTATATGGATTCATTTATGAAATTTAAAGAAACACAACTTCTTTCAAAAGAAAGTTTCTATAATAACCTTTATGAAGAAGAGATAAGTGATAAGGAATTTGGAATAAGGAAGTGATAAGGATAAGGAAGGATAAGTGATAAGGATAAGGACACGCACAAGAAATTTGGAAAATATTTAAGATAAAGAACCTTGGAGAATATCATGATTTGTATCTAAAAACAGATGTTTTATTGTTAGCTGATGTGTTTGAAGCTTTTAGATCACTCTGTTATAATAAAAATTGTTATGGATTAGATCCTGCCCACTATTTCACAGCTCCTGGTTTAGCTTGGAGTGCAATGTTGAAAATGACAAAACAAGATATAGATTTAATCAGTGATGTAGATATGCTTTTGATGATTGAGAAGTCTAAGAGAGGTGGAATATCACAAGTATGTTCAAAAAGATATGCTAAAGCAAATAATAAATATCTTCCAAATTATGATAGTGAAAAAGATAGTAATTATTTGATGTATTTTGATGCTAATAATTTGTATGGATGGGCAATGTCTCAATCTCTGCCTTTCTGGTAAATTAGAGTGGGTGAAAGAAAAGGATTATGAAAAGCCTTTGTATGAATATTGTTATTTCTTCTCAAGAGGAATTGAATGAGGAAGAAGAAGGTTATTATTTTGAAGATGATTTGAGGTACCCGAGTGATCTTCATAATAAGCATAAAGACCTTCCTTTTGCATGTGAGAAAGAAACCCCAAAGAAAGAATGGTTAAGTGATTATCATAAAAGTTTTAATATTAAAGGCAAATCAACAGAAAAGTTATTAACAACATTCTATGATAAAGAGGGATATGTTTTGCATCAGAGAAGCTTAAAACAGTTTTTGAGAGAAGGATTGAGAGTAGCTAAAATTCATAGAGTTTTAAAATTTAAACAAAGTCCTTGGATGAAAAAGTATATTCAATTCAATACAGATATGAGAACAAATACAAAAGTAAAATTTGAAGGGGATTTCTATAAATTGATGAATAATGCTGTCTTTGGAAAGACAATAGAGAATGTTAGAAACAGGCAAAACATTAGATTTGCAACATCTTGGAAAGAAGCTTCGAGATTGATAAATAAACCAAGTTTTAAGAGAGAAGAGGTTTTTTCAGAGAACTTTTCTGCTATTCATATGGAAAAGCAAAGTATTGCAATGGATAAACCAATTTATATTGGAACAGCAGTTCTTGATTTATCAAAGATATTTATGTATGATTATTTGTATAATGGCTTAAAGAAAGAGTATGGTGAAAATGTTTCATTGTTGTATATGGACACTGATAGTTTTATCCGAGATATAAAAACTGAGGATGTTTATAAAATATGAATAAAAATATTGGAGTATATGATGCAAGTAATTTTAGTAAGAAGAGTGAGTTATTTTCCAAAAAGAATGAAAAGGTTATTGGTAAGTTTAAGGATGAGTTGGGTGGAAAAGTAATGAGTGAGTTTATTGGATTGAGAGCAAAGGCATATGCTTATAAGTATGGTGATCAGATTGATAAGAGTTTAAAGTGAATAAAGAAATATGTAATAAAGAAATCAATAACTTTTAGAAATTATTATAATTGTTTGATGAATAAGAAAGAAGAATATGGGAAAATGAATACAATAAGAAGTTAGAAACATAACATATATAGTGAAGAAGTAAATAAAAAGGCATTAGGAGCCTTTGATGATAAGAGATTTATTTTAGTTAATGGAATAGATTGTGTTCCATATGGATATTGTATGATAGAGTGTATAAAATAGATTGTGTTTTAATGATGGGAAGATGGGTTAGGGTTTTTTAAGGGCGACCGCCGTGTTTTTTCACAATATATAAATGGTCAAACCAAGTATTAATCAAACTAAAGAGTGGAGAAAATCTCAGTCTTGGTATATAAATGGAAAACATAATGAATGTGAAAAATATCAAATAAGTCTGATGGTAAAAATAACTAAAACAAAGGTAAATAAAACAAATAAGCGAATCAATTTAAAAACTTGCAAGTTAAAGGATGTAAAGAAAAAAAAATATCCTTGAATTGACTGAAAACTTTGATGGTTATCAATTGAACAATGAAAAAACAATTTACTATAATCTAAAAATGAGATGTGGCTCAGGAGGTGGTCAAACAAGAGCATTAAGAGAAGTTTTTCATTTTGTAATGGCACAAAAGGGGTATCTTAAAAAAATATAAAGATTCAAATGTTTTGTTTTTAAATATTTTAGATGGGGATTATTGTGCAAAGAAAATTAAAGTATTGAAGGAATTTGAGAATGAACAAATCTTTATAGGTTCAACGAGTGAGCTAAACAATATGCATTAGTTATTTGAAAAAGAGTGTCCCGAGGCTTAGATGTTTCAGATATTTCTTTGGAATCACCTTTAACAAATCACATTACTACTTTACCACTTGAACAAATCTTTATCTTATTGCATTGGTAATTTGAAAAAAAAGTGTCCCGAGGTTAAAAGGGGAGACAAATAAATATACTTTGGGATAAAAAGGGGGTTTACTTTTTAGGGGAAAAAAATATGAATCGCTGAAAATCCCCCATTCATTTACATGGGGAAAAGTGAGCCAGAATCAGTATATTCACCCTACTCACCCATCAATGCTCAAGCTACCGAAAAGTCCTGCAGCATCCCTCTATCCCTCTATCTCCAATACTTCCAGGTATTGGAATATCTTATTCCAATTTAAACTTATCTACCGTTAGTGCTGCCACTGCCTTTCCAGGGAGACCATTCCATGCATTAACTACTCTCTGAGTAAAAGACCCCTGCCTCACTACTGTCTTAACTGTCTTCTTTACTCTCAGGCTATGGCCCCTGGTCCTATCACTGTCTAATCTGCTGAATAATTTTTCTGCACTTATTATGTGTATACCCTTCGCTATCTTAAACATCTCCATCATATCTAGAACTAGAGGGTATGGACCCGAATGTTGAACGGTTCACGAAAGTGGAATGGCAAATGAATGAACTTTTACGATGCTATCGTGAAATTTATGAAGAAAAAAAGAAAATTACAACGCAGACCACAATAACGGGATTCCTCTCGAGAGTTAAACCCAGGACCTCTACCCCTCCAAGTCCTTCCATTTTCTTGCCGTCATCGCCCTTACCCGGGCCCTCCACAGCTCCTGATAACCCTCTTGATACTTCCGATGATCCTGAACCACTACCACACTTTGAAGGATTCAATTCAATATACATATATGTGTGTGTATATATCTTCTTCTTCTTCCTCTTTCGGCTTGCTCCCGCTAGGGGTCGCCACAGCGGACCAACTGTCTCCATTTTGCTCTATCCTCCACATCTTCCATTGACACACCAACCACCCGCATGTCCGCCCTCACCGCATCCATGAACCTCTTCTTTGGCCTTCCTCTTCTCCTCCTGCCTGGCGGCTCCATCTTCAACATCCTTCTCCCGATATACTCCGTTTCCCTCCTGTGCACATGTCCAAACCATCTCAATCTCGCCTCTCTCACTTTGTCTCCAAACCGTCCTACCTGCGCTGTCCCTCTAATACACTCATTTCTTATCCTATCCATCCTCGTCACTCCCAACGAGAATCGCAGCATCTTTAACTCTGCCACCTCCAGCTCTGCTTCCTGTCTTTTTGTTAGCGCCACCGCCTCCAAACCATACAACATAGCTGGTCTCACTACCGTCTTGTATACTTTCCCCTTCACTCTTGCAGCTACCCTTCTGTCACAAATCACTCCTGCAACTCTTCTCCACCCACTCCATCCTGCCTGCACTCTCTTTTTCACTTCTCTCCCACACTCTCCGTTACTTTGGACAGTTGATCCCAAGTATTTAAACCAATCCACCTTCCCCACCTCAACTCCTTGCAACTGCACCATACCACCACCCTCCCTCTCATTTACGCACATGTACTCCGTCTTACTCCTACTGACTAACATTCCCCTTCTCTCCAGTGCGTACCTCCACCTCTCAAGGCTCGATTCAGCCTGCTCCCTACTCTCCCTACAGATCATGATGTCATCCGCGAACATCATGGTCCATGGAGACTCCAGTCTGATCTCGTCCGTCAACCTGTCCATCACCATTGCAAACAGGAAAGGGCTCAGAGTCGATCCTTGGTGCAATCCCACTTTAACCTTAAACCGGTCCGTCATTCCTACCGCACACCTCACCGCTGTCACACTGTCCTCATACATATCCTGCACGATCCTCACATACTTCTCCACCACTCCCGACTTCCTCATACAATGCCACAACTCCTCTCTTGGCACCCTATCATAAGCTTTCTCTAAATCCACAAACACACAATGTAACTCTTTCTGGCCTTCCCTATACTTCTCCATCAACATTCTCAAAGCAAACATCGCATCAGTGGTGCTCTTTCCTGGCATAAACCCATATTGCTGCTCACAGATCGTCACCTCTCCTCTCAACCGAGCTTCCACTACTCTTTCCCACAACTTCATGGTGTGGCTTAACAACTTTATCCCTCTGTAATTTCCACAGCTCTGCACATCACCCTTATTCTTGAAAATCGGAATCAGTACACTTAATCTCCACTCCTCCGGCATCCTCTCACTTTCCAAGACTTTATTAAACAATCTGGTTAACAACCCCACTGCCATCTCTCCTAAGCACTTCCATGCCTCCACTGGTATACCATCTGGGCCAACCGCCTTTCCACTTTTCATCTTCTTCATAGCAGTCCTCACTTCATCCTTACTGATCCACCCCACTTCCAGATTCACTATCTCCACCTCTTCCAACCTTCTCTCTCTCTCATTTTCTTCATTCATCAGCTCCTCAAAGTACTCCATCCACCTTCTCAACACACTCTCCTCGCTCGTCAGCACATTCCCATTTGCGTCCTTTATCACCCGAACCTGCAGCACATCCTTCCCAGCTCGGTCCCTCTGTCTTGCCAATCGGTATAAATCCTTTTCCCCTTCTTTTGTATCCAGCTTCTCATACAGCTCGTCATATGCCTTTTCCTTGGCCTTTGCCACCTCTCTTTTTGCTTTTCGACGCCACTCCTTGTACTCCTGCCGACTTTCTTCATCTCTCTGACTATCCCACTTCTTTTTAGCCAACCCCTTCTTCCTTATACTTTCCTGTACTTCCTCATTCCACCACCAAGTCTCCTTATCTTCCTTCCTCTGTCCAGATGTCACACCAAGTACCTTCCGAGCAATCTCCCTCACAACTTCTGCTGTCGTTGCCCAATCATCCCACCCATCTTTACCACCATCCAGCGCCTGTTTCACCTCCTCCCTAAATTTCACGCAACAGTCTTCCTCCTTCAGCTTCCACCATCTGGTCCTTGGTTCAGCCCTCACTCTCTTCCTCAACCTCACCTCGAAAGTCATCCTACAGACCACCAATCGATGCTGTCGAGCTACACTCTCCCCTGCCACAACCTTACAGTCACTAATCTCTTTCAGGTTGCATCTCCTACTTAAGATGTAATCCACCTGTGTGCACTTTCCTCCACTCTTGTATGTCACCCTGTGTTCCTCCTTCTTCTTGAAATATATGTATATATATATATATATATGTATATATATATGTATATATGTGTATATGTATATACACATATATACACATATATATATATACATATATATATATATACACACATATATATATATACACACATATATATATATATATATACACACATATATATATATATATATACACATATATATATATATATATATATATATATATATATATATATATATACACATATATATATATACATATATATATATATATATATATATATATATATATATACACATATATATATATATACATATATATATATATATATATATATATATATATATATATATATATATATATATATATACACATATATATATATACACATATATATATATATATATATATATATATATATATATATATATATATATATATATATATATATATATATATATATATATATATATACACATATATATATATATACACATATATATATATATATATATATATATACACATATATATATATATATATATATACATATATATATATGTATACATATACATATGTATACATATACATATATATATATATATATATATATATATATATATATATATATATATATATATATATGAATACATATATATTGTTGTGGTTACCAGATTTGCAAACCACCATTCAGGTCCCTTAGGTGAGGTATCTCGGCAAGTATATGTGTAGTTAGGCCCAAACCCGTTGTCTAGTGGGAATACATGTCATTTATGCGAGCTGCGACTCTTCAGGATAGCCGTTTTTCTTTTACTATCTTTATTTTGGACCAACCGCCATGATTACCACCACAACCACAACATCAACCACCAACCACAACGCCGCTTCACCACAACCGCCACGACCTTCCCGTCACACCTCGCAACCGTAGCATCGCCACCGTTCTTGCCCCGCTGTGGGTACCGGTATTGGACTCGTGCAGGGCGCACGTTGAACAGCGTGTACAAAATCACGGATTTTGTGCTTCAAAAACGGATCAAAAACGACACACGCCCACTTTTTGCCGTCCAATCGGTGAGCGAGGGGCGATTTGGCCCCGCCTCCAGAACGATCGATATATGCAAATTTGTGGATCAAAAAGCCTTCACGCCCACTTTTTCTCGGGCCAATGGGGAGCGAGGTGAAAGGTCAAAGGGAGGGGGTCAAAGGCGAAGCTACGGGGGGATAAAAGGACCGTGTTCGTCAGTCAGAGCAGTGTGGAAGTCTGGAGCCCGAAGCCTGCAGTAGCTGGAGAAGCTGAAGAGAGTCGAACGAGGAGAGCCCAAAGAAGAGGCCAGGGTGGAGAGTCCAGAGGCGGAGAGGCGGCAGCGGCGAAGGCAGACGAGGGGGTGCTCGCGACGGTGCCGGGAGCTGCACGCCCGAGGAAGGCCGGCAGCGGCGAAGGCAGACGAGGGGGTGCTCGCGTCGGTGCCGGGAGCTGCACGCCCGAGGGAGGCCGGCAGCGCGACCTGGCCGAGGTGGAGACGCACACCAGGGATAATAAAGATCCTCTATACCCCGAGCATCAGCAACCCCCTCCTGTTTCCCCCCGCGCTGAGATAGTGCGACCAAGGGGGCCCCTTTTCCCACCCCCTGCCTGACACTGTCCGCGAGGCCCGCGGAGAGAGGCGCCATCGCCGCTCCGCGTCTCATCACCAGACGGGTAGGCGCGACCCGGTCTCGGCCTCAGGCCTGCCTCATCCTTGAGGGTATTTCTTTTCCTTGGTTTTGGGTATGTGTTGTCGGCGCCGTCTGTGAAGTAGAATTGTATAAGTGTTGCCGTGTGCTCGGTAGTCGGTATTAGCTCTGCATTGTTTTCGCTTTTATATTTGCTTTTTGTGTAAATGGAATTGTGTTTTTTCTGTGTGCATTTGGTGGAATTGTATTTGTGTGCTTTCCATTCGTCGCGAATAAATGTGCTTTATTGTTGAACTGTTCTCCCGCTTCGCTTCGTCTTCTCCTCCATTGAATCCTCATCTTGCTTCACGTAAAGGGTTGGTAGTGGGCTGAATACGCCCGATAATTAATCGAACAGTCGAGGTCGACGATAACACCGCTCGGTTATTCTGATAGTACGGAACGGGTCGCTTAAGTGGCCCGTGTCCGAAGTCGACCTGCGGCGAGGTGCGATCGCCCGGTCTACCCTCCGCGTGGGTACTTAGGTAGGTCGAATTTGGCGAGCAACCCTATCCCACGCGGGTGCTGATTGGCTCGATCGCGGTGAGACCGAAAGGTCCACCCGAGACTGGTTCCCGGCGTTAGTCCGAGAGGGTCACGACTGGATTGTCCGTCCGGTGGGCGACGTGCCGCGATTCGAGTTACGTGGCCGTCAGCACGCCGGCGGGCGCGAAATCCGCAACACTGGTGTCAGGTCGTGCGATACAAATTCATCGCCCTCCTCGCGGCACTGGTATCGGAGAACAGGAAAACAGGCTCTCCTGTCTCCGGCTAAATTCACGGGAATCGGTCCAGGGGTGAGAGAAGCGACCCCCGATTCGCTCCAAATTACGAGCGAGCAAATTAACCCTTCACGAGAAGCAAGATGACGTCTCAAGGCGAGCGGGAGCCGGGGGTATTAGAAATGGATGTAGAATGTGTAGAATCCATGGTCCAGGATGGAATCCCCGAGCAGGAAATGTTGACTGTGCAGGAACACGGACTCGCCCAACTGAACCCAGGGCCCGAGGTGGGTGCGGCAGCGGCCGCGGTGTATGACACCTCCCCCCCCCCCTCTCCACCAAGACCCTTCCCCAACCCCTGCCGAAACGGCTCACTTGTGCATCCGACATGGCCCAGCTATTCACCATGCTGGCACAAATGAATGCGGCAATGACAAATGAAATGAAAAACGAAATGAAAGGCATGAACAAACAAATGATCGAAAGAATGGATGCGAATACACAACAAATGAACGAAAAGATGGATACAAATACAAACGAAATGAAAGGCATGAACGAAAAGATGGATGCGAATACACAAAAAATGGATGAAAAGATGGATACAAATACAAATGAAGTGAAAACGACGATGGATGCGAATACACAGCAAATGAGGGAAGAGATGAAAAAGTTCCGGGGTGAGACGCAGAACATGGGCCGATGCCTGCAGGCGGGCATGAAGGCCGTGACAAAGGAAATAATAGTTGAGACAAGGGAGGTAAAGGGTGAAGAGTTGGCAGAGACACGGGAGATAGAAAAAATAGAGGAAAGACTACACGAGGAAGACGGGGTAAGTGACGCACACACACACACAGAGGTAGTGGAGGATAATGGGGGTGAGCTGGCGGACTGGGTGGAGACCCAGTGCGAGCACCTGGATGGCCTCCTCCAGGAACAAGGGGAGGGAGTATGCCCCCTTGAGGCGAGTCACGACCAGGTGAGTTCGGTCGTGCTTTGCGAGGTTGAGGGGACGAGTGCTGTGGACGGGTGCACGGAGAGCTTGGGGGGTATAGAGGCCCCGGACACCCTTGTGGGGACACAAATCCCCAGTGTGGTTGTCCCTGTGTGTGTGGTGCAAGGTGTGAGTGCGGCACCGTGTGTGGAAGCGACCCCGTGTGTGAGTGGTGTGGTGGCGATGGTGCCAGAGTACGTGCTTCCCAGCACGCCGTGTGTGGATGAGGCACCGTGTATGGAAGAGGCCGTGTGTGTGAGTGAAACGGCCAGTATGAGTGAGGAACCGCGGGTGAGTGCCCCCGCGTGTGTGGATGAGGCACCGCGGTTAAGTGCCCCCGCGTGTATGAGTGAGGCACGGTGTGTGGATGAGGCACCGCGGTTGAGTGCCCCCGCGTGTATGAGTGAGGGACGTTGTGTGGAAGAGACCGCGTGTGTGAGTGTCGCCGTGTGTATGAGTGAGGTACCGCGGGTGAGTGCCCCCGCGTGTATGAGTGAGGCACGGTGTGTGGATGAGGCACAGCGGTTGAGTGCCCTCGCGGGAGTGAATGGAGCACCACGTGTGAGTAGTATGGTTTGTGTGAGTAGTGAGGCACGCGTGAGTGAACGGCCGTGTGCAAGGTCGCTGTGTGCCAGGGAGACCGTGTGTGTGAGAGAGCGGTATGTGAGGGAGATGTCGGTTGGCATGTGGGAGCACGCAGCCGCGTCTCCCCGTGTGAATGTGATGGAGTGGACTGTGTAAGGCCGTGAACACGCAGGTATGCGTGTGTGGAATGGAGACGGAGACGGCGACAGAGGAGAGAAAGCCGAGTAGCGGCTGTAGTTATTTCGGGGACCGTGCCGGGTTCGCCCAGCAGTGAGCACGCGGTTCGTGCTGTGCAACGCACGAGACCGCCACGTGCTCGCTTGCGAGAGTGAAGTCCCGGTCCGGAAACGCCAGCGGTGGATTTGCCGATCCCGCGGACGGACAAAGTTTAGGCAGGTAAACGGATTTGGACCGGACGGGTTCTCCACGCGATCGTGTGTGTTAAGCTCCAACGGGCAAAGCACATGTGTTCGCGTGGGGAACCCCTCGAGACGTGGGGCTTGTGTTTTTTTTTGCGCACGGTGACGTCATGGCTGCACGTGTGGTTGGAATCCGGCAGGAGGGGTATCCCGGCCGGATGGTACCGTCCAAGGAGGGACGAGGAACACGTGCAGCTGCATGACGTCACGGGCAGGTGCAAAGTGCGCGAGCTCTGAGTTGCCGCGCAGGTGCTGCGCATGAAAAAAAAAAAAAAAGAAAACAGTAAGCCTCACTTTCGGGTGCACAGGATTCCTGGGCAAGGGGTGAAAGACCCCCTTACCGGGGCACAGGATGGAAACTAGTTAGGGGGAAGGGTTAGCTTAGTTAGACCGACTCCATGGGGCAGGGGTAAGTCCTCATGGAGTCCGTGGAATGGATTAGTTAGAGGGATTGTAGCCAGATTTAGGTTGGGAAATAAAATGAATTTTTGAGTTAGGAGACAGAGACAGACTGGTGAATGTGTAGTGGGGACGTAGCTTAGCTACGTAGTGTTAAAAGGAATGTGCTATAGTGTAAGGGACGACGTGGGAGCACGAGTTAGTTAGGGGAGGTAGTTAGAAGGATGGCAGAGTTCAGCGTGTGTGTGTTGAAGAGTTGTGAGGCGAGTACATGATGAGTGAGTGAGGCCAGCGGGTCTGTGTGAATGGAGCGAATGGGGAATGCATGGTGCGATGAGTGATTGGGGGAGGAGTGACTCGCCTCAAGGGACCCCGGGTCAGAATAAAGTGAGTAAGCTGGGTTAGTCAAATTGAAAATGGAGGTCGTATTTGTTGTTGGTGGGAGTGTAGGCTCGAGACCCATTTGGAGGGGGGCAGGAGCCCTGTTGACGGGCTTGGGAGCGTGGCTGCGAAAGGTGAGTATCGCTGAGTGGGTACCCCGGGCACCAGGCTAGTCGGCCGCGGTAGGCCATGGGCCCATGGGGGGCCGGGATAGAGTAGTGGGCACGGGTGCGCCTGCTTGGTGCGGGGGCCCGGGGCGCCATTAGCCGCGTGGGCAGTGTTGTGGGCACGGGTGACCCTCGGAAAGGGGCCCGGGAGGCCGGCCTGCCACGTGTGCGTTTCAGGGGAGGTGCCATGGGGGGCACTCCCCGGTGTTAGGGAGCTGGTAGGCTCGGAGGCAGTGTAGTGCCCGGGGGTGCCATAGCGGGAGATTTGGCAGAGGGTCGTGCCTGCCAAAGGGAGCCACGTGTCCTAGCCAGGAGACTGTGTGAGGGCACGGAGCGAAAATTGGGGGACGAGGCCCGAAATTGTGAGGACACCAACACAGGCGACGGGAATCTGGGTTGTTAGAACCAATAGTTTAAGCGAGAGGCGCTTGTTGAAAGCCCCGGGGTAGTTTAGCAGTTAAATGGTTAGGGTAGATTAGGAGATGTACCCCTCCGCACCATCCATCCCCTCGCTGTCGTTGTGGGCCGCTGGACCCACTTGGTGTTAAGATCGCCGAACTCTGGGGAGGCCATTCTGAGGCTTCGTTGGGCCTCGACACAGGACGTTAGCTCTCCCTTGTTCCCCTCCGGGAAGGGAACGTAGGGGTTGGGAGTAGGCTAGGTGACAGGATAGGTTAGCCGAACAAGGACGATAAAGGGGGTTAGGGGACGATTTATAGTGGGGAAGTAAAAATAAAAACAACAAAAAAAATAAGTTGGGGCTAAATTGGGGTTTGACAAATTAAGGGAGTGGGTGTACAGTGACAGGCAAAGGCGATAGGTTGGGAGGGAGACAGGTAGGTAGGTCCGAGCCCGCCTTCCAAGTGGCCAGCACCACCGCACTCCCTCCACCAACCTCCATTGAACGGCAAAGGCTGGCCAACTTCATCGGCTGGCCGTGTTTTGCTTCAAGGCCTGTGCCGGCCACTTCGTCTGCAGCTGCTGTACTTCAAGGCCTGTGCCGGCCAGTTCATCTGC
>NC_140961.1:47769154-47901654 GCF_056783735.1 Eptatretus burgeri
CTTTTGCTTTGAGTATATGTGTTGTCGGCGCCGTCTGTGAAGTAAAACTGTATAAGTGTTGCCGTGTGCTCGGTAGTCGGTGGTAGATCTGCATTGTGTTTTGCTTTTACATTTGCTTTTTGTGCATTATTGTGTGTTTCTTCTTCTTCTTTTACATTTGCTTGTGGTGTATAATTGTATATGTGTGCTATCCGTGTGCCATCGCGAAATAAATGTGAATTATGTTGAACTGTTTTCCCGTTTCGCTTCGTCTTTTCTTTCATTGAATCTCCATCTTACTTCACGTAAAGGGTTGGTAGTGGGCTAAATACGCCCAATAATTAATCGAACCGTCGAGGCCGACGATAACACCGCTCGGTTATCCCGATAGTACGGAACGGGTCGCTTAAAGTGGCCCGTGTCCGAAGTCGACCTGCGGCGAGGTGCGATCGCCCGGTCTACCCTCCGTGTGGGTACTTAGGTAGGTCGAATTTGGCGAGCAACCCTATCCCACGCGGGGGGCCGATTGGCACGATCGTGGTGAGGCCGAAAGGCCCACCCATGACTAGTTCCCGGCGTTAGTCCGAGAGGGTCACGACGGGATTGTCCGTCCGGTGGGCGACGTGCCGCGATTCGAGTTACGTGGCCGCTCGCACGCCGGCGGGCGCGAATCCGCAACACTGGTGTCAGGTCGTGCGATATAAACTCATCGCCCTCCTCGCGGCACTGGTATCGGAGAACGGGAAAACGGGCTCTCCTGTCTCCAGCTAAATTCACGGGAATCGGTCCAGGGGTGAGAGGAGCGACCCCCGATTCCCTCCAAATTACGAGCGATTCAAATTAACCCTTTACGAGAAATAAAATGGCGTCTCAAGGCGAGCGGGAGCTGGGGTATTAGGTATGTGTAGTCATGTAGGATCCATGGCCCAGGTCGGTTCTTTTTATAATTATAACCCCACCACTAACTGTGGTCAGTGGGAGCGGCTTGAGCACGAACGTTGCCGGCAAACGGAGTCGCACAATGACAGCGCGATCGCACCCCAGCGCAGCACGGAGCGGGCTGATATTAATGGCACAGCACGAGGCGTGAGCTCCCAGTCACCGGTTCAAGGCACGTGGTCACGGCATGTGCCATGGCAGGCGTGGCAGGATGACTATGCGAGCATTGGCAGGCTTCAGGCACAATTGGGGGATGTCTTGGAAAAGGTGAAGCGTTATGAAGAATATATCGAGGAGGTGCAACGTGGAGTGGACGAGTCACAACGGCACGCAGACGCGCTTCAGAAAAATTACGTGTACGGGGGGACACAGCGATTGGACGATTTACTGGAACGAATTCGGTGGCAAAAACATGACTTGGCCAATAGAGTCGACAAATTACGTGGGAAAAAGAATTTGGTAGTGTTTTATACCCGTCAGTTGGAATATGCAAAGAGCAAACTGAACAAAAGAATAGAGGAACAGCAGATTGGTATCTCCCAGGAAAGGAAACAATGGGAGGAAGAATGGAAAACCGAGCTTGAAAAGAAACAAAAGGAGCACGACTTGGAAGTAAAACAATTAATGGAAAAATTATTGGAGGAAGCAAGGCGGTTCAAAGAACTAGAGGGGAGAGTGAGGGAAATACAGTTGGAAGAGAAAAAATGTGAACACGATGGGGAGTTGGAACAATTGAAGGAAGAGATAAGAACAGGCAATCAGGAAAGAGAAAGCCTAGAATGGAAGATAAAAAGAGGAGAGAGACAGCTCGAGGAAAGGGCGGAGGAATTGCTGGAAAAGTCAGAACAGTTCGAAGAACTGCAGGGAGAATTGAGGGAGGAAGGAGAAAGGAAAGCAAAGCTCGAAAAGGAAAAACGCAAACAAGATGGGGAATTGGAACTACTGAAGCGAGAGGTAAGGGCAAGCCAGTTTAAAAGAGAAATCCTGGAAGGGGAGATAAGAATGGGAAAGGAATGGCAGAAAAAACTAAATGAATACAGTAAAAAAAGGGACGAATTGAGGAGGGAAGCGGTGGAAAGAAGAGATGAAATGAGTGAAGAAGCATGCAAATTGAGAAAGGAATTGGAAACAAAAACTTCTGTGATACTGAAACACGAAAACAAAGAAAGAGGATTACAAGACGAACTGAGGATGTTAAAAGAGGAAAGGAAGACAACAGAGAATGAAACGTTAAGGAACCACACTGAGCAGATTGAACAATTAGAAGCCAAAGCAAAGTCGGAGTGTGCGGAGATGAGAAAGGAATTAGAAAAGAAAGCTTCTGAGTTACAGAAACACCAAAACAAAGAGAGGGAATTACAAAACGAGTTGAGGATGGTGAGAGAAGAAAGAACGACAACAGAGGATGAAACGTTAAGGAACCACACTGTACAGATCGAACAGCTGGAAGCGAAGGCCAGATTAAAGAATGAGGAACAAGAAAGAGTACTGAAAGAACAAGGAATGAGACAGGAGAAGGAAGTCAGCCAACTGAAAGAAATAATGAGATTGCAGAATGAGGAACAAGAAAGAGTACTGAAAGAACAAGGAATGAGACAGGAGAAGGAAATCAGCCAACTGAAGGAAACCACGAGATTGCAGAATGAGATGCAAAAAACAGTAATGAAGGAAGAACAAATAAGACAGGAGAAGGAAGTCAGCCAACTGAAAGAAATGACGAGATTGTAGAATGAGGAACAAGGAAGACAGTGGAATAGGAAATACAAAGAACAAGGAATGAGACAGGAGAAGGAAGTCAGCCAACTGAAAGAAATAACGAGATTGCAGAATGAGGAACAAGGAAGACAGTGGAATAGGAAATACAAAGAACAAGGAATGAGACAGGAGAAAGAAATCCGTCAATTGAAGGAAACGATGAGATTGCAGAACGAGGGACAAGAGAGACAGTGGAATAAAAAAACTGAAAGAGTATGAATTTGAAACTGAACGACAAAAGGAAAAAATAGGTTGGAATACGAGGAGAAGTTGAAGGAGCAAGGAATGAAGCAGGAAGGAGAAATCAGGAGATTGAAGGACACAAGGAGATTGGAGAGGGAAGAACGAGAGGAACAATGGAATAGAAAACAAAAAGAACATTAATCTGAGGTTGACCAATTGAAAGAAAAGCTGAGGCTGGAGTACGAGGAGATAGACAAAGAACAGCGAATGAAACACAAAATGGAGATGAACCAAATGAAGAAAACCATGAAACTGGATAAGGAAAGACAGGAGAGGAAACGAGGAAGAGTAATTAGACAGCAGCAAATGAAACACAAAAAGGAGATTAACCAAATGAAGAAAACCATGAAACTGGAGAAGGAAGGACAGGAGAGGAAACGAGGAAGAGTAGTGAGAGAACAGCGAATGAAACACAGGAAGGAAATGAGCCAATTGAAAGAAACAATGAGATTGGAAAACAAAGAGCAGGAGGAACAGTGGGAGAGAAAACAACAACTATATGAGTGTGAAATTGAACAACTAAAACGGAGAGCGAGATTGGAGTCAACGGAGATTGAGGAGCTCCGGAGGGAGAACGAACAGCTAATGGGGCTCAGAGAAAAAGAACGACTCAGATGGGAAGGAAAAAGGAACCAGGAAGAGACAGAAATAAGGAACAAGGAGAGAAAATGTAAAGAGACACGGGAGACAAGAGACGAGGTGAAAGTAATTGGGAGGGAGAGAAAAGAACAATTAAGACGGAAAGCAAGGAGGAGGTACGCAGAGATCGTGAAAGAGCAAGGAGTGAAAAACAGCGAAGGACGGGAGCGACTTAAGGAGAAAGCAAGGTTGACGTACATAAAGATAAGGGAAAGACGCCAGAAAGAAGCAGAGACCAATAGACACGAGGAGACGACAGAAAGAATAAAATGTATAGAGACACGGGAGATAGAGGGTGAATTAGACGGGGTAAGTGACGCACACACACACACACAGAGGTAGTGGAGGATAGTGAGGGTGAGCTGGCGGACCGTGCAGGGACCCGGTGCGAGCAGCGGGATAGCCTCCTCCAGGAACGAGGGGAGGGAGTATGCCCCCTTGAGGCGAGTCACGACCAGGTGAGTTCGGTCGTGCTTTGCGAGTTCGAGGGGAGGAGTGCTGTGGACAGGTGCACGGAGAGCTTGGGGGGTATAGAGGCCCCGGAGACCCTTGTGAGGACACGAATCCCCAGTGTGGTTGTCCCGGTGTGTGTGGTGTCGAGGTGTGTGTTCACGAGTGTGGCGAAATGCGTGCTGCAACGCACGCATAGCGCGGGTCCAAGGGCGTGTGTGAGAGCGACCGGGTGGGTGACAAAGACCCCGTGTGTGGAAGCGACCCTGTGTGTGAGTGGTGTGGTGGCGACTGTGCCGGAGTACGTGCTTCCCAGCACGCCGTGTGTAAAAGGGGCACCGCAAGTGGAAGAGGCCGTGTGTGTGAGTGAAACGGCCAGTATGAGTGAGGAACTGCGGGCGAGTGCCCCCGCGTGTGTGAGTGGTATGGTTTGTGTGAGGGAAATGGCACGAGTGAGTGGAAGGCCGCGAGTGAGTGGAGCCACGTGTGCAAGAGAAATGGCATGCGTGAGTGAGCGGCCGAGTGTGAGAGAGACAGCGTGTGCAAGGTCGCTGTGTGTAAGGGAGATGTCGGTCGGCATGTGTGAACATGCAGCCGCGTCTCCCGGTGTGAGTTTAATGGTGAGGTGTGTTAGCGTCGTAACACGCGGGAGTGCGTGTGTGGAATGGAGACGGAGACTGCGACAGAGGAAAGAAAGCCGAGTAGCGGCTGTAGTTGTTTCGGAGACTGTGCCGGGTTCACCCAGCAGCGAGCACGAGGTCCGTGCTGTGCAACGCACGAGGCCCCCACGTGCTCGATTGCGAGAGTGAAGTCCCGGTCCGGAAACGCCAGCGGTGGATTTGCCGATCCCGCGGACGGACAAAGTTTAGGCAGGATTACGGATTTGGACCGGATGGGTTCTCCACGCGATCGTGTGTGTTAAGCTCCAACGGGCAAAGCACATGTGTTCGCGTGGGGAACCCCTCGAGACGTGGGGCTTGTGTTTTTTTTTATGCGCACGGTGACATCATGGCTGCACGCGGGGTTGGAATCCGGCAGGAGGGGTATCCCTACCGGATGGTACCGTCCAAGGAGGGACGAGGTACACGTGCAGCTGCATGACGTCACGGGCAGGTGCAAAGTGCGCGAGCTGTGAGTTGCCGCGCTGGTGCTGCGCATGTGAAAAAAAAAAAAAAAGCAAGCCTCACTTTCGGGTGCACAGGATTCCCGGGCAAGGGGTGGAAGACCCCCTTAGCAGGGCACAGGATGGAAACTACTTAGGGGGAAGGGTTAGCTTAGCTAGACCGACTCCATGGGGCAGGGGTAAGTCCTCATGGAGCCCGTGGAATGGAGTTAGAGGGATTGTAGCCAGATTTAGGTTGGGAAATAAAATGATTTTTTGATTTAGAAGAGAGTGACAGACAGTGAATGTGTAGTGGGGACGTAGCTTAGCTACGTAGTGTTAAAAGGAACGTGCTACTAGTGTAAGGGATGACGTGGGAGCATGAGTTAGTTAGGGGATGTAGTTGGAAGGATGGCAGAGTTCAGCGGTGAGTGTGTTGAAGAGTTGTTGGTGAGTGAAGTGGAAGCATGTGCTTGGTGAGTGAGTGAGGCCAGCGGGTCTGTGTGTATGGAGCGAATGGGGACTGCATGGTGCGATGAGTGATTGGGGGGAGGAGTGACTCCCGCCCAAGGGACCCCGGGGTCAGTGTAGAGTGAGTTAGGGGGTTAGTCAAATTTACAAAATGGAGGTCGTTTTGTTGTTGGTGGGAGTGTAGGCTCGAAACCCGTTTGGAGGGGTGCAGGAGCCCTGTTGACGGGCTGGGAGCGTGGCTGCGAAAGGTGAGTATCGCTGAGTGGGTACCCCGGGCACCAGGCTAGTCGGCCGTGGTAGGCCAAGGGCCCATGGGGGGCCGGGATAGCGGAGTGGGCACAGGTGCGCCTGCTTGGTGCGGGGGCCCGGGGCGCTGTTCGCCGCGTGGGCAGTGTTGTGGGCACGGGTGACCCTCGGAAAGGGGCCTGGGAGGCCAGCCTGCCACGTGTGCGTTTCAGGGGAGGTGCCATGGGGGGCACTCCCCGGTGTTTAGGGAGCTGGTAGGCTCGGAGGCAGTGTAGTGCCCGGGGGTGCCATAGCGGGAGATTCGGCAGAGGGTCGTGCCTGCCAAAGGGAGCCACGTGTCCCAGCCATGAGACCGTGTGAGGGCACGGAGAGAAAATTGGGGGGCGAGGCCCGAAATTGTGAGGACACCAGCACAGGCGACGGGAATCTGGGTTGTTAGAACCAATAGTTTAAGCGAGAGGCGCTTGTTGAAAGCCCCGGGGTAGTTTAACAGTTAAATGGTTAGGGTAGATTAGGAGATGTACCCCTCCGCACCATCCATCCCCTCGCTCTCGTTGTGGGCCGCTGGACCCACTTTGGTTATAGATCGCTGAAGTCTGGGGAGGCCATCCTGAGGCTTGAGTTGGGCCTCGACACAGGACGCTAGCTCTCCCTTATTCCCCTCCGGGAAGGGAACGTAGGGGTTGGGAGTAGGCTAGGTGACAGGATAGGTTAGCCGAACAAAGACGATAAAGGGGGTTAGGGGACGATTTATAGTGGGGAAGTAAAAATTAAAAAAAATAAGTTGGGGCTAAATTGGGGTTTGACAAATTAAGGGAGTGGGTATAGACAATGACAGGCAAAGGCGATAGGTTGGGAGGGAGACCGTAGGGTAGGTCCGAGCCCGCCTTCCAAAGGCTGGCCAGCTTCATCTGCTGGCTGCATTGCTGCAAGGCAAAGGCCGGCCCACTTCATCGGCAGCTGTTGTTTTGCTGCAAGGCCTGTGCCGGCTGGATCGTCTGCAGCTGCTGTGCTGCAAGGCCTGTGCCGGTCGGATTGTCTGCAGCTGCTGTGCTGCAAGGCCTGTACCGGCCGGATCGTCTGCAGCTGTTTTCTTCGAGGCCTGTGCCGGCCAGTTCGTCTGCTGGCTGTGTTTGCCTGCAGCGGCCTTGTTCTGCAGGCTGTGTTTGCCTGATCACCTTTGCCATGCCATGCCCACTGCGCCTGTTCACCAGGCCCGTTCAATTTTTGCTTTGCCCCCCCCTGTTCATTGCCATGTGCGCCAGGATCAGAAAGCAACAGTTTGCAAGCTGCAAGAACTGCCCTGTTGGCAGCTACAACACAGGCCTGCAGTGGCGGCCCGTGCACCATGTTTGTGTCCATCCATCCATCCGTTGTGTTCATTGCGTGTGCCACTTGAGCTGGCACGGAGACTGTGTTTGTGCAGCCCATGCACCGTTGTGGTTCACTGCGTTCAGTTCAAAAGGGAAGGCCTTGGACTGCGAGTGAGCAGCCGGCCACGTTCCCTGTCACCTGCATTGTTTGAGCCAGAGACTGCATGCTAGCAGCCTGGCTCCCTGCTAACTGCTTTCTTTTTGCAGAGTTCATTGATCCTGGGCCATGGTTTAGTGTAAAATTTGTAAGTTAAGGTTAAGATGTACTGTACATATGAGTGCGCCCCCGGCATGTCTGTCTTAGCGCCGGCAATTTTATTTAAGTCGTCCGTGTGAGTGAGTTTGTTTAGGTAGTTACTCAGCCCTCAGGTTATTTATTTTGGGGACACAAATACCATGAATGTCGCACTGAGGGATCCGTAGGTAAAATGTAGTAGGGGAAAACTACACATGATGGCACACGAAAATTTGACGACTCGGGACGAGTCTGTAAAAAGGGGAGGGGGCAGTGTTGTGGTTGACGAAATTCGCAAACCACCATTCAAGTCCCTTAGGTGAGATACCTCTGTAAGTATATGTGTAGTTAGGCCCAAACCCGTTGTTTAGAGGGAATAAATGTCACTCATTCGGGCTGCGACCCTTCTAGATAGCCGTTTTTCTTTTACTATCTTTATTTTGGACCAGCCGCCATTACTACCATTACTACCACCACCAACCACGTCTCAACAGCCATCACACAACAACCACCAACCGCAACGCCGCTTCACAACCACAGCCACGACCCTTGCCGTCACATCTCGCTCTCGCAACCATCGCATCACCGCCTTCCCGCGCCGCTTGTGGACACCGATCCTGGACTCGTGCAGGGCGCGCACCGAGCAGCGGGTGCAAAAACACCAACCTTTCCGAGAAATCGGATCAAAAACGGTTCACGCCCACTTCTGTTCTGTCCTATCGGCGAGCGTGGGGCGATTTGGCCCCGCCTCCAGGTGCGTCGGAGTGTGGTCGCTATATGCAGATTCGTGGATCAAAAAGCATTCACGCCCACTTTTCCTCTGTCCAATGGGGAGCCAGCCAGAGGTAAAGGGTCGAAGGTGAAGGAGCGAAGCCACGGGGCTATAAAGGGCCGCGTTCGCTCGCGAAAAAGGCAGTTGAGTTGGGAAGAGTCGGTCAAGAGAAGAGTCGGAGAAAGCAGTTGGACGGAGCTGTGGAGAGTGGCAGAGGTGGCGGCGGCGAAGGCAGTCGAAAGGGCGCTCGTGTCAGAGTCGGGGAGCTGCGGAGAGGGGAGGCCGATAACGCGACCGAGGTCGCGGTGAAGACCCTCGTCGCGGGACCCGAGCCAGCGAGGTATCCTCATCCCCCCGAGCATCAACAACCCCCTCCTGTTTCCCCCCCGCGCTGAGATAGTGCGAGAAGGGGGGCCCCGTTCCCACCCCATACCAGACACTGTCTGCGAGGCCCGCGGAGTCGGGGCGCCACCGCCATCTTGCGGCTCATCACCAGACGGGTCGGCTCGACGCGGTCTCGGCCCCAGGCCCGTCTGCCCCCCTCATCGTTGAGGGTGGTCCCTTTTTCTTTTGCTTTGAGTATATGTGTTGTCGGCGCCGTCTGTGAAGTAAAACTGTACAAGTGTTGCCGTGTGCTTGGTAGTCGGTGGTAGATCTGCATTGTGTTTTGCTTTTACATTTGCTTTTTGTGCATTATTGTGTGTTTCTTCTTCTTCTTTAACATTTGCTTGTGGTGTATAATTGTATATGTGTGCTATCCGTGTGCCATCGCGAAATAAATGTGAATTATGTTGAACTGTTTTCCCGTTTCGCTTCGTCTTTTCTTTCATTGAATCTCCATCTTACTTCACGTAAAGGGTTGGTAGTGGGCTAAATACGCCCAATAATTAATCGAACCGTCGAGGCCGACGATAACACCGCTCGGTTATCCCGATAGTACGGAACGGGTCGCTTAAAGTGGCCCGTGTCCGAAGTCGACCTGCGGCGAGGTGCAATCGCCCGGTCTACCCTCCGTGTGGGTACTTAGGTAGGTCGAATTTGGCGAGCAACCCTATCCCACGCGGGGGGCCGATTGGCACGATCGTGGTGAGGCCGAAAGGCCCACCCGTGACTAGTTCCCGGCGTTAGTCCGAGAGGGTCACGACGGGATTGTCCGTCCGGTGGGCGACGTGCCGCGATTCGAGTTACGTGGCCGCTCGCACGCCGGCGGGCGCGAATCTGCAACAATATATATAGTCATGCGCCGCTTAACGACGTTCCGGGCAACGACGGATCACATATACGACAGATCTGCCAGCTCTGAAAAAAAGAAAAAAAGAAAAAAATGTAGCTGAAAAATTCCTATCACCGAGTGATGTAGCCGATGTAGCGCTGCCAGTCGTATAAAAATAGCACATACAATTATGTACGCTCTACAGTACATAATACTTCATAATGATAATAAACGACAGTGTGGCCCTGTTATAATGCGATCGTTGAGGTCCATAAAATGTCATCGCGAAAAAAAGCAGGGTCATGCTAAATCGGGATTCACGGAAATCGGCTTTTAAACTGAACCAATGTTTCCACGTTTACCTTCTCGCAAGTAAATTACCTTTGAATTGAAGAATTCCGCGAATAAATCGTTGTTGTTACAGTTGAAATTAAAACATTTATTTTTGGTGAAGCTTTTCATGTTGTTAAAGCAATTGCACTGTTCCGAAAATTTATATCACAATTGACAGGTGCTCGTTGTGCTGTATCACTTGGTTGGGTTTCATATATCATGACTCGCCCGCTAGGGGTTGTGGTAGTGTACATCCGAGCGTGCAATAAAGCGGAGTTACTACTACACTCTCACTCTCCGTGTTCCGCTGCACTTCGGACACTACAGTTGGCTGACGAGGATGGTTGATAGATGAGTCATGGCGCACGGATAGGTGCCCGTTTTCGTCAGAGACGACTTCGAATTGTTTTCGGAACAATTGGGGTGCTATTTCCACGCGAATGATGTGGACGACGAGAGCAAGCAAAAGTCGATCTTGCTCGCCTCGCTGTCGACGGCACATTATCGACTGCTGAGTGATTTGGTGTCGCCGGACAAGCCCAATGAGGACACGCTGTCGTTTCAGGACATTGTGCAGAAGATGAAAGCACACATGGCGCCAGAGAAGTCATTACAACAAGCTCGATACCAGTTCGATCACCTTGCAAAAGGTACGGAGGGCGCGTCGCGGATTTCGTAGCGCGAGTGAAGCATTCTTCTGTGGCCTGCAAGTTCACGGCGGGGGGAGCGTCCAGCTCGATCGACTCAGAGATCACTTTATTTCCGGTTTACAAGATGCAAAAATGGTTTCGGCGATTCTACGGCTGAGGGGTGAAGCCATTACATTCAACTCGGCGGTTGACACTGCTACAGCTGTCGAGCAGACTCTCGGAGATGTTCGGGCCATCGCCGGCCACAGCATGCCAGATGGCCCGGGGGTCCACGCGGTGTCGCGAGCGCCCCGGGACGCACGCGCGACCTTCGGTGCTGGCCGGTGCCAGACGTCGCCAAGCGGCCGCACGAGCGGCGAGGTGACCCCACGGACGTGTTTGGATGCGGAGGTCGACACCTGCGGCGTGTGTGCCCGTTTAAAAACACCGTGTGTTTACATTGTCACAAGGTGGGTCATCTGAAACGTGTGCGCTGAGGGGCGTTGGCCACCGTTAAGGTCATGGACGGCAATGTGCGAGGCGACCCCGGCGACCCGGGGCGGAACCTGCAGCCGATGATGAGCCTGTTTTCAATTGGTCTGGCGGCAACATGACCGATGACGGTGGAAATCGAAGTGAACAAAACGGCGATCACGTTTCAGGTTGATACGGGAGCAGCTGTGTCGATCATAGGCGAACAGATCGCGCGTAGACTCAATGGCCTGAAGCTTATCAGGTCAAACCTCACACTGTACACGTACACCCGCGAGAAGATAACGCCAGTCGGGATGGCAGACGTGTCTGTAGTCTACCAAGGCCAAGTCGCCGTGCTTCCGATGTATGTGGTGCGGGGGAGGGGGCCGTCTCTCCTGGGCCGGACTGGCTGACCCGCATCAGGCTAGACTGGGCCGCCATTCACCTTGTGCAACCCGTGCCGAGCCGATGGGAGGATCGGTTGGAGAAGATTCTTCAAAGACATCAAGGTTTGTTTTGCGACGACCTTGGGAAACTCAAGGACGTGCAGGCAAAGCTCTTCATGAAGGAGGGGGTGGTTCCTCGTTTTTGTAAACCACGACCGGTGCCGTATGCCCTGCGGGATAAGGTCAAGGGTGAACTGGATAGGCTGGAGGCCTGTGGAGTGGTCGAACGGGTATCGTACTCAAATTGGGCCACCCCGGTCGTCACGGTGCTGAAACGGAATGGAAACGTCCGATTGTGCGGGGACTTCAAGTCCACGGTTAACCCGGGGCTCAGCGTGGAGCAGTATCCGCTGCCGTCAATCGATAAGATATATGCACGATTGGCGGGAAGTCAATACATCACGAAGCTTGACCTGCGTGATGCATATTTTCACCTGGCGATGGATCCCGGGAGTAGCGACCTTTTGACAATCAACACGTGTCAAGGACTCTATCGATATACCCGACTCTGTTTTGGGATTGCTTCGGCCTCAGCCTTGTGGCAGAAAGCCATGGATCAGGTCTGCATGGGCCTGCCCGCTCAAACCTACCTGGACGATGTGCTCATTGCGGGGAAAACGGCGGACGAGCACCTTGCGAACATTGCCCAAGTGCTGACGAAGCTGGAAGCGTGCGGCCTGCACTTGAACTAGGACAAGTGTGCGTTCTCCAAGCAGCGCTTGGAATACCTCGGGCACATCATCATGCCAGAGGGGCTGTTGAAAGGTCCTCGGAAGGTGGAGGCCATTCAGCATATGCCACCGCCTCGTGACAAGACGCAGCTGCGCTCATTCATTGGTATAGCACAGTATCACCAAAGATTAGTGCGCGGGCTCAGCTCGCAGCTTGCGCAGTTAACGCGGTTGCTCAGGAAGGACGAGTGCTGGGCCTGGGGGGCATGCACACCAGGCGTCGTTCGACCGCGTCAAGTGCCTGCTTACAGAGGATACGGTCCTCCTGCACTACGAGCCTGCACGTCCGCTCTTATTGGCATGCGACAGCTCTGCATACGGCATCAGGGAAGTGCTCTCCCACAGGATGGACGATGGTTCCGAGCGGCCTGTTTGTTTTGCATCCCCGGACCCTGTCTACAGCAGAGCGGGAATATGTCCAGATCGAGCGCGAGGCTCTCAGCCTCGTCTGGGGTGTGCGGAGGTTTCATCAATACCTGCTGTGGCGGCATTTCACTTTGCAGACGGATCACAAACCACTTCAATTCATCCTGAGACCCGAACGCGGGGTACTGGTGGTGGCGGCCACGCGAATACAGCGGTGGTGGCTATTTCTTGCTGCCTACAGCTACGATATTCAGTTCCGAAGCACCGAGAAGCATGCTAACTGCGACGGTCTCTCACACTTTCCTTGCGCAGAGGGTCCAGCTTCGTCTGAATCAGCCGACCGGGTTGATGTGTTTGCACTGAGCCAGGTCCAAAGCGGGCCGATCACGGCCAAACAGGTCGCGGTGGAATCGGCTCATGATCCAGTGCTCGCCCGTGCCGTTCAGGCGATTTATACGGGGAATTGGAGCGATCTACCTTCAACACCGGCATTTCAGCCTTTCACGTCGCGCGCATCAGAGCGGTCGTTGGTCCGACGGTGCGTTATGTAGGGAATGAGGGCGGTGATTCCACCGAAGTTCAGGCAGCAGTGTTTGGTACAACTACATGTCAGTCACCTTGGCGTCATGAAGACCAAGAGTCTTGCTCGTAGCCTGTTGTGGTGGCCGGGGTTGGATAAAGACATTGAGCAGATGGTTAAGCATTGCGCCACATGTCAGGCAGATGCTGATAATCCGCGTCGAGCTTCGGGACTATGGCTGACCCCAGACAGGGCCTGTGATTTTGCTGGTCCGGTTAAAGGCAAAATGTTTCTGATTGTGATCGATGCGTTCTCTAAATGGCTGGAGGTTGTAGTACTGCAGCATACATCGGCAAACGTTACGGTAGAAAAACTGCGGACGATCTTTGCTAATAAAGGAATACCCGAGATTCTGGTCTCTGATAACGGTCCGCAGTTCATCGCGGGTACATTTGATGAGTTTATGCATCAAAACGGTATTCGACATCTAAGGTCCGCACCGTATCATGCTGCCACGAACGGGCAGGCGGAATCATTTGTTAAGATGTTGAAACAGGCTTTGCGTAAGGGGGGGTGTTGCACCTGTGCAGACTGTGGTCGATATCTTTTTGCTCCAATACAGGAACGCTGTTCATCCTGCCACCGGCGATTCTCCTCCCATTCGTCGCTATGGACGGGCATTGTGATCCAGACTGGATTTACTGCGACCTGGAGGGTCGGCGAGTGGGGCGGTGTCACGCCCGACGCTGCTGCACGGTTTTGATGTGGGGCAGCGGGTCATGGCACGCGATTATTAGCACGATTCCAAATGGGTGCCGGCTGTGGTCTCTGTGGTACTGGGGCCGGCAAATTGCATGGTGCGGTCTGATGGTGGGGAGGTGTGGAAGCGGCACGTGGACCAAATGCATGATCACTGTTCAGAGTCACCCCCCCCCTCCCGTGCCGAGCGACATGGGGCACCCACCTGTGATGTCGCCGTGACCAGACGGTGTATTGCCAAGGCCAGACGTGCCGGCGCCCGCGGGGTGTTCACCTGATTCAGTCCTGCCCGAGGGAGACGAGCAAGCTTGTCGGCCGGGGGTGGTTGTTGTTGCGGATGGGTCAAGTCCGGCGAGGGTGTCACCTCGACCTAGCCAGGAGGCGTATGAGCCTGGGCCGTCTGGCAGCACTGCCCGCCAAAGGCGGGTCAGAAAACGGCCGCGGTACTTGGAGGATTTTGAATGTTGATTGGTTTCGTTTGCTCATTTTATAATTGTCATTTCATCATTAGAATTGTCATTTTACGAGGGGAGGAGTGTGCTGTATCACGTGGTTGGGTTTCATATATCATGACTCGCCCGCTAGGGGTTGTGGTAGTTTACATCCGAGCGCGCAATAAAGCCGAGTTACTACTACACTCTCACTCTCCGTGTTCCGCTGCAACTTGGACACTACACTCGTTTCTTCATTTATAAATTATAACATCGATGCAATGATTACGTATTTATAAAATGCAAACGCTATTTATGCATCTTTCCATAATCGATGCGAGAGGAGATTGTAAGCTGCTGCTAACAACAATGATGGCCGTCATGAACTAACGTGTCTTCCGTCTCTCTTGGATGTGTGTTACAATTGCCAACAGTATTCAGTACAGTAACATGATGCACAGGTTTGTATCCAAGGAGCAATATACTACACCATATAGCCCAGGTGTGTAGTTTTGTGTAAGTACGATGTTCGAAAACATTCGAAAACGAAAAAATGATGTTCGCACAACGACGACGTCGCTTAACGACGGGTTTCTCAGAACGTAACCCCGTCGTTAAGTGGCGCATGACTGTCTACATATATATATATATATATATATATATATATATATATATATATATATATATATATATATATATATATATATGTCTGTATGCATATATTGTTGCGGAAATGGCCCTTAGTGTGTTATTAAATATAGGATTAGCTCAGATCCCCCATTGAATGCATGCTAAGCCAGGTTGTTCGGTAAATGGATGCTACATGTGTGTTGGAAGGCGTAAGAGGCTGTTTATTGTTCGTACAGTGGTGGTGGATCGAGAGGTTCTTCTTCTTCCTTCCTCTCTCTGGACAATAGACCCCACCCAGTGCTCTGGGAGGGGGAGGAGTTTTGTCGGCTTCGTAGAGAGGCGACGAGCGCCGAAAAAGAGGTGGTGAAACTGAGAGCGCCGAGACTGAGAGGAGAGGTGAGAGAGAGCACCGAGAAAGAGGAAGTGAAACTGAGGCTACGAGCGCCGAAAATAGGAAGTGAAACAGAGAGGCGCCGAGCGCCGAGAAAAAGGAAGCAAAACTGCAGTCGGCTTTGAGAGAAGCGAGCGCCGGGAAAAGGTGGAACTGAGAGCACCGAGGTCAGTCTGCGATCGGCAGAAGGTGAAACTGAGCGCCGAGATGGCGTGATGGGTTTTTCGTGAGGGAGCCGAAAAGAAAGGCAGGGAAAGGACTGCATGAGGTCTGTCTGGCCTCGGCTGGATGAGAAACGATTAGTGGGAGTCGTGTTCTGCTGTGTAAGGGACGGCTGTGTCTGTCTGCGATCTGCTTCGTGGAAGAGGCAGGAGAAACGACTAGTGGGAGTCGTCGATCGACTTTGATGAGGAGGACATCGACAGGTTCATCCGGAGTCGTGACGGAGCCTCTGAGTGTCCCTACTCACCTCACGGCTCGACGACATCTTGGAATCCCATGGACCCAGCCTGCGGAGCCCAACACCTCGATTTGGCCTGGTATGGTGAACAGGCCAGGCCTGGACTTGTATACTGGACCTTGTGAGAAACCAGCTGAAACCGACCGTCGACCTGACGGTCTTGTGCCGTAGACATTACGCGGGGTCAGAACGCGCTGAGGAGGGCGTGCACAAGTGGTGCCTTGAGAAAAAAGAGTACGACGCCGCCATCTTGCCATGCGGCATGCTCGAGCTTGGGTGCTCGAATCCGTGGACATCGGCTTGTCACGAGCCACATTCGTGCCTTTGACACTTTTCCTCTCATCCATGAAGCATCACCAAGTACTCTCTGTCTTGTCTGCATGCTGTCCGTGTCTTGTCTGCATGTCGTCTAAGGTTTATCTCGTTAGGGTCCCCTTCGAAACCCGTAGCTCCCGAGTTAAGAACGGGTTATAGATTGATTATAACATTGTCGTGAATGCTTTGCTTGTGTCGTGTTTCCCGATGTGTCCCCAATAAATCTGGCTGATTCGTATGAAGTTGCCGCTTTGAATTAATTTGTGCCGCGCCGGGGAACGATCCTCTCGATTTGGATATAAAAACGAAAATGGTTACAGACTGGCAGAATTCGCTCGGTATCTGACAAAACCAGTCTGTAACGGGGGTCTATTTCCCCAACTGGTAAGGTCCAGGGGTACGTTGGTACATTCGAGACGCGTGACCCGAGGCCTGTGCTGAACCAGCCAGCGTTATAACCCCGGAGACGGTGGTGGTTAAGTGACGCCGAATCTGTAACATTTGGCTGTCGAGAGAAGGGTGCGAAAACCCAAACTGGTTACGGACAGTGATTGACATCACTCGTCCGAATCCCACCACCGCTGAATCCTTAACAATTGGTAGTCAGGATTGGGATGAGAATCCCTCCCAGGTCGAAAAACCAGTTAAAACCAGTACACATTTTCAACTGGTCTCTATTGGTTCTAATTGGTCTTTAACTGGTCTCTATTGGTTTCAACTGGTACCAGTTAAATTCAGTCAGAATTCCAATTTCCCAGTTGAAAAAACCAGTAGCTCATATTTGTACCAGTTAAAGTCTTACTGGTTCCAGTTGATACCAGTTGCAATGTACTGGTCCCAGTTGATACCAGTTGCAATGTACTGGTCTCCCAGTTGATACCAGTTACAATGTACTGGTCCCAGTTGATACCAGTTAGTTAAATACAATTGTATTTCAACTGGTAATATATCACTCTATTCCAATTTCCATATTAAAACCAGAAAGAAACCAACTGGCTTTACTGGTACCAGTTGGCTACTGGTTTTCAACTGGTACCAGTTGACCAGTAAGCTACTGGTCTTTACTGGTTTTTTGACCTGGGCTCCAACTCAATAGATTTGCAGGACACCGATTCCAACAATATCTGGTGTCGTTCACACCTCGAACATTGGTTATGAGAGGTGCAGGGAAAAAAAAAAAAAGACACTTGCAAATTCCAAATTTGCTTTGATTTTATTTTGAGCGGATCGGGTGTAAAACTTCGAAATTATAAAGAAAAATGGAATCGCAAAATGGCGGCGCGGCTCCACCTCAGCGCGACACGAACCGGGAGTGGGCTAATAATAGCGCAACGAGCCGCATGGCACGAAGAAAAGGCTCCCGCCCACGGTTTCAAACCACGTGGTGACAGCATGGGTCATGCCAAACGAAGCAGGATGGCAACGTGTACATTGACGAGATTCATGCACGATTGGCGGATAACCTGGAGCAGAGGAGGTGTGATGGAAATCATATATAGAGGGGTTGCAAATTAAATTGGACGAGGCATTACGGCACACAGACGAGGTTCGGGAAAATTATGTGCATGGGGAGTCACAACAATTGGCCGATGCACAGGAACGAATTCGGGGGCTGGAAAAGGACTTAGCCAACACAGTCGAGGAACTACATGGAGAAACGACAAAAGTAGAGTGGTATGCCCGCAATGAGGAGTGGTTTACCCGTAGGTTTGAACATGAGAAGAGGGAACTGAACAAAAGAATAGAGGAGGAGCAAATTAGTAACTCCCGGGATAGGAAGAGCTTGGAGGAAGAATGGAAAATAAAGCTGGAAAAGGAAAAATGTGAACCCAATTTGGAATTGAAACAAAGGAAGGAAGAGGTAAGATCAGGCAATCAGATAAGAGGAAGTCCAGAACAGAAGATAAAAACAGCACCGCAAAGCGGGCGTAGCCCCTCAGCCCCTTGACGCAAACCAATTTCAAGATGGTGGCCATATTGAAAATCGCAGCATGCCAATTTTCGAAAGGAACTTCCTCGACTCAACCCTAACACACCCAGCAAAAATGGATTTAATCGGACAAGGCGTTCTCCTCGAAATTGACGGAAACCAATTTTAAGATGGCTGCCGTGGCGGCCACAGTGAAAATCGCAGCATGCCCATTTTGAAAAGAAACCTTCCTCTACTCAACCCCATTATACCTCGCCAGAATAAAATGAATGTGTGAAGCCATTCTCAAGTTATTGTACGGAAACCAAATTCAAGATGGCTGCTCTCGCCGCCATATTGGATATCGGATTGCGCTGAATATCGAAAGGAACCTTCCTCTAAACACCCCCATTATATCACACAAAAATGAAATCAATAAGTCAAGCCGTTCTCAAGTTATAGTCCGGAAACCAAATTCAAGATGGCTGCCCTAACCGCCATATTGGATATCGGATTGTGTTGTATATCGAAAGGAACCTTCCTCTAACCACCCCCATTGTACCCCAATGAAAATAAAATCAATCTGTCAAGCCGTTTCAAGTTATTGTTCGGAAACCAAATTCAAGATGGCTGCCCTAGCCGCCATATTGGATATCACATCGCACTGATTATAATTGAAAGGAACCTTCCTTTACCTAGCCCCAACACACACTGCAAAAATGGATTTAATCGGACAAGGCGTTCTCCTCAAAATCAACGGAAACCAATTTCAAGATGGCTGCCATGGAGGCCACATTGAAAATCGCAGTGTGCCCATTTTCGATAGGAACCTTCCTCTACTCAACCCCAACATACCCTGCAAAAATGTATTTAATTGGACAAGGCGTTCTCCTCGAAATTGACGGAAACCAAAAGTTGACAGACGCCCGGACGGACGCCCGCCTATGACGACAATACCCTTATCCAATTCAGGCTGAGGGGTAAAAATGGATTTAATCGGACAAGGCGTTCTCCTCGAAATTGACGGAAACCAAAAGTTGACAGACGCCCGGACGGACGCCTGGACAACGCCTATGATGACAATACCCCTTCTTAGCCAATTCAGGCTGAGGGGTAAAAAGGAGAGAAATATCTGGAGCAAAGGAAGGAAGAATTGTTGGAAAAGTCAAGACAGTTCGAAGAACTACACGGAGAAATGAGGAAAGTAGAGTGGAGTACCCATAAGTTGGAACAAGAGAAGAGCGAACTGAATGAAAGAATCGAGGAAGAGCAAATTAGTAACTCCCGGGATAGGGAGAACTTGGAAGAAGAATGGAAAACAAAGCTGGAAAAGGAAAAACGGGAACACGATTTGGAATTGCAACAACTAAAGGGAAAGGTAAGAACAGGCAATCAGATAAGAGAAAGCCCAGAACAGAAGATAAATATACTATCAGAGATGGGGAATCCCCCGCCATTGAATGAAAAAGGTTATATAGTCTGGGAGCCAACTGCCATTTTTCCCTTAACCTTGCATCGTTGTATTAAGTTTTTTTTACTGTTGATTTTGGTAGCCAAGGGTCTCTATTTTCAGAAACTGCTTGATGACATGTTGTCACCCTTGAGGAATTTGAGAAATTCAAGATGGCATCCAAGATGGCCGCCATTACCTATAAATGACCATAACTCCCTAACTATTCACCCTAGGAAGGTGATTTTTGTCTCTATACCTGGGTTTTAGGGGTCAAGCTAACCATTAGAACTAAGTATTATGTTAATATCATATTGTAATAAACGGGCACTAATACTTCACTATTGTCTTTTCAGGTACTGCCCGTATGACGAGTAAAAAATGAATGAAGAACAGTACTTTTTCGTGTCCAAATTTGGATGTGAGAATAAGACCGAACCGTTGAAAGACACTGGCCCTGTCAGAATTCAAAACTTTATCAAGCATAGCAAAATCTACGGGGACAGGTATCATGAACTTCTTGAAGAAAAAGTTAGTAAAAATCCTGAATGCACAGTTAAATGTCACAGAAACTGTGCTTCAACATACACTTCAAGCATCCAGGTTGAAAGGCGGAAGAATCCAGAAAGTGCTTCGTCTTACATTCCACCAAAGACCAGGAGACGTTCATCACTACCAGGATTTATCTTCAAAGAACATTGTTTGTTTTGTGGTGAAACTTGTGTGTTTGAAAAAGATCTGAAAAACCCAAAATGTTGGTGACCAGCATATTCACGTCGGGAAATAGGCGGTGCAGGTGGCAAGAAGTCACTCAAGCAAACTATTCTTGAAGCCTGCAGACGGCGTCAAGATGAGTTATCAGACGTTGTGCGGCAAAGGGTAGATAGCGCTTTAAATGACCTCACGCAGCTGATGCAAGGTATCATGTGGATTGCCAAAATAGCTTCTTGTCAGAAAAAAATGTGGCTTCAGCTGCAACCAAGTCTGATAGCCAAGTTAACATTGATCGTGCCTTTGAATCACTTGTTGTAATGATCAATGACTCGTCCGGCTTCCCGAATTCAGTTGAGTTGCATGAAGCATACAAAGAATTCGGGGGTGATAGGCTGACACGTCGTTTAATTGTCCCAAACCTATGCAAACGCTTCGGAGATGAGTTGGTGGTTTTAAAGTCTCCAGGGTTAGCAGACATTGTTAGCTTGCGATCTATAGCTGCAAAATGTATGCGATTGGTTCAAGACGAGGACGATGACATTGATGTAACAATCAACAAACTGTGCAAAGTCATCAGGCATGAGGTCAAACTAATAACATTAGATAAAGATTGTTATGATACTAGGGTTAACCGACAGGAATGTAGATAGACTGTGAGTGACACTTTGATGAAACCTTTAGGGAAGGTTTCTAACCTAGATAGGGCACTACCTGCACTTCTCATTGGTTCAATGGTAACTGGGGTGATGAAAAACCAGCCCACTAGTTTGCAAATGACTCTTGGCATCAAGATGAGGAGATCAAAAAAAAACAAAAACTTATTTTTTTATCAACATGTTACAAGAGTATGGTGTTACATGTACCTACGATGAAATACGGCGTTTTAAACATTCAGCTGCCAAAGCCACAACCATGAAACCTTCACTACCAGGCCTATAAACTTCAAGTTCAAGCTTGGTTCAAGTTATTGTAGACAATTTTGATACTGACATATCGTCTCCAAACGGAAAGTCATCCACCCATTCCCTTGCCATGCTGCTCACACAACCAGATATTAACAGTTGTGAAACAGTCCAAGAAGACACCATTAGGCGTGTGAAAAAGGAAGACATGGTTGAGCCACTCGAGTATGACATCGAGATAGAGAGATATAATGGTCCCAAGAAGCCTCCGATGCCACAGAACACCCCCAAACAATCAGTTCAGCCCCTGCGTATGCTGGCACAACAAGTAATTTCAAAGGGAAGAACCAGTGAGATGGACCGCGTTCCTTCAAGACATGAACAACACACTAGATTGTCCTGAGTACAATGGGTACAACACTGGGGCTGCACGTTGACAGGGTCATTCAGCACAACCAAAGACGAAGGCTGTTTACCTTCCCTTAATAGACATGATCCCGTCACACCAAGATACCATGATGACATCAATGGCCGTTGCACAGGTCAACACACGCAATATCGGGCAACAGTTCGTAGTTTTTACCTGTGATCTGCAGTTGTACAGGGTCGCTCTAGAAGTTCAGTGGACTTATCCAGAAAGGTTCTGAAATATTATTCCACGGTTGGGAGGGATGCACTCTCTAATGAGCTTCATTGGATCTATCGGAACACTGATGGCTGATACCGGTCTGTCAGATATAATGTCCTCTGTGTTTGGCGGTGTGTCGAAAAGGCTCACTGGAAAAAAGTTTCCCCAGAACGTCAGAGCATTACGAATGGTAGCTGAAGAGACACTTCGCGGAATCATTCAGGATAAACCACTACATTGCAGTGGTGACCTCATGCAAATTCTCGAAACCGAAGCCAGCAAGAGTCAAACTACCAAACTTTGGGTTGATGTCTTGATAAAACCTGTCCTGCTCAACATGATGTTCGTACGGGCTGAGCGCGAAGGTGACTGGCCACTTCATCTGGCAGCCTACAAGTAAATGCTACCATACTTCTTTGCTGCGGGGCATGTGAACTATGCGAGATATGGGTTGTGCTACTTTCGTGAGATGGAACGGCTACCACAAGAGGTGTTGTCACACTTCATGAAGGGTGAGCATGTCATGCACCATTCTGCTGGCTTATGGAATGGCATCTGGAGCGATATGATGATTGAGACGACCTTCATGCGGTATGGGCATGCTCCTGGGGGGATAGTTGGCATCATGCTTAAGCCAGAAACGCTGAAGGTATGGGCCCTTAGTCTGCATGCATGCAGCAGGTTGGAATCTGATCTGGATGACATGATGGATGAGGACACTCAAAGCAAGGTGGTGACAACACACAAAGAAGAGGCAAAAAGCCAGGATCGCTGAAGACAAGAGAGACCGAAATGGAATCAGACAAAAACTTGACACTTGCATTAATCCTTTAGATTCTGCGGCACACCCCAGTGGTATAATCAATGTAGTTAGTGGCCAGATTGGTTCAACTGAAGTCAATGTCCACAATGCTGTCACAATCGGGACTGAACAAATGAAAGTTTTCGAAAGTCGGTTACCGCAGGGATTTTATGAAACCATCACGAAGAAGGTTGTTACTATGGATCATACAAGGAAGCATGTGAAGGTCGGAGCTGCGAAAGTATTTGATACCAATTTGATTTACTCAAGGGTGATTGGCCTAAAGGCTAGTGGGTGGGACATTGACATTAAGGATGTGCTTGGTCATGAACTTGCGCCAGTTCCAACGTCCATGTTTGACGATACTGGAGATGTGAGGATTGCAAAATCGAAATCTACCTTGAAGAAAATTCTCCAAGTTGAGGTGTCTGATAGAGTTGCTGGTGGTGCAAAGGTTAGTGTGCTCTATGGCTCAGCAATACTCTGGGTAGTTCCTTGGCCTGCTGATGGGTCTGTCAAGGACTATATAGCGAACTTCAAATATGCCATAGGAAAAAGGTTACGGGTCGAGGACGTGTATCTGATATTTGACAGATACTATGATTACAGCACAAAGAGTGTTACCAGAGGATCTAGGGCAACTGGTGTCAGTAGGGTTCATCATTTGCAAGTCAACAGTAAACTTCCAGCGCAGAATATTCTACTAGCCTCTTCCAAAAACAAGTAGCAACTGATGCAACTGATAGTTGATGATCTAGTCCAGGATAAGAAGTTTCACGAGGACAACACACGACATCACAAGTTAGTGGTAACAGGAGCAGATCAGGTGCCAATCAAAATCAGTGAAGGTGGAGTTGTCATCTCACGGGCAGATCTGGCAACTTCACACGAAGAAGCAGATAACGTCATTGTCCAACAGGTCTTGAGTTGTGCCGCGGAAAATGCAGAAAGCAAAATCACAGTTGTTGCCGATGACACTGACGTCTTTGTACTGTTGCTGCATTATCATCACATGGCAAATCTCAAGAATGTTGTATTGATGGAGTCCCCCATCAAAGGAAAGACGGGGTTGATATAGGCAAAACTGTGCAGAAGCATTCTGAGATAGTCGAAGGAATACTCCCGGCACATGCACTTTCTGGCTGTGACACCGTTGCCTCCTATTTTGGAATTGGAAAGGTCACTGTACTCAAAAAACTTCGATCGGGGCACTCACTTAACTTGTTGGGTGGACCAGGGCATTCTATGGAATCTGTTATTCAACAGGCGACCTCCTTCATTTCCACATTCTATGGACAAACAAACTGTAGTATAATGTCAGAGACAAGGTTAAAGGTATGGCTATCAAAAACAGGCAAAGGGTCATCAACACCGAAGTTGTGTAGCTTGCCACCAACAACTGAGGCATTCAAGGAAAATGTTAAAAGAGCTCGCCATCAGGCTTTGGTATGGCAGTCACTGGAAGCGCAAAATCCACCCGAGTTGGACTCAACGGAATATGGTTGGGTAAAGGATGACCAAAACAAGTCCCTTCAACCAGTCACCCTCCCAGATGAAGTCGAACTGGCCCCAGAGATGGTACTACGTCTAATAAAATGTGGATGCCACAGTACTACTCCATGCAGTTCACGTGCTTGTAGTTGCAACTCTGCAAACATGAAATGCACAATATTTTGCACCTGCTATAATCAGGGTTGCTGTAACCCGACATCATAGTTGATTGTACTGTATGTCTTTGCGATGCACATGGGCAACACAATGTACAACAGTGTAAATTATTTGGTGAAGTGGTAGCCATCCTTAAATATGAATTGTATAATATGCTTTTGGTAGTCTGTGTGAGAATTCAGATTTAAAATTAAAGAACATTTGTTATAATATAACACCTGTGGTCATTTACCTTTTCATATTTTCCCCAAGATTGAATAGTATAGAAGATATACCAGTGCTTGTAAACTGGCAGCCATCTTGGATTTCGAGATGACATCATCAGTATATGAACTTTGATCTGATACAGATAGATGTGTCTCCAAAATACCCAGTGATAGACACCGTCACGACTAATTTGGAGTAAATAGTTAAGAAGATATGCCACTTTTAGTGTTACGGTGGCCATCTTGGCAGCCATCTTGGAAATTACCATTATGTAATACGATATTAACATAATACTTAGTTCTAATGGATAGCTTGACCCCTAAAACCTAGGTATAGAGACAAAAATCACCTTCCTCGGGTGAATAGTTAGGGAGTTATGGTCATTTATAGGTAATGGCGGCCATCTTGGATTTCTCAAATTGCTCAAGGGTGACAACATGTCATCAAGCAGTTTCTGAAAATAGAGACGCTTGGCTACCAAAATCCACAGTAAAAAAATAACTTAATACAACAATGCAGGGTTAACCCTTTGCTCCCGGACTAATACACATTCCAGATAATGAGGGAGCTGAATTGGAAACAAGACAACATTTGGTCATCATCTCGAAAATGTTCCCCAGGGGTGAGGAACGTAGTAACCAAAAATAATTGAAATCAGATAAGCTGTTTTCCATTTATTAGAAAAACATTTTTTTCAATATGGCCGCCCCAGTCGGCCATCTTGGATCCGGCCACGCCCAAAATCAATAGGGTTCTTCCTTTCCAGGTGGTACATGTGTGACTCAAATTTCAAATTGATATGGCGAAAAAACATTTTTTTGAAGATGGCCGCCCCAGTCAGCCATCTTGGATCCGGCCACGCCCAAAATCAATAGGGTTCTTCCTTTTCAGGTGGTACATGTGTGACCCAAATTTCAAATCGATATGGCGAACAGTTTATGAGTTATCGCACTCACAGCTATAAATGTTGACGCCCGGACGGACGGACGGACGGACGGACAGCCGGACGACCTGGGTGACAACAATATCCCCCTTCGGCCACGCGGCGGGGGATAAAAATTGAAGAGAAATATGTGGAACAACTAAAGGAATACGGTAAGAGAATGGATGACATGAGGAAGGAAGCATGCGAAAGAGGTAAGGAATACGGTAAGAGAATGGACGAAATGAGGAAGGAAGCATGCGAAAGAGGTGTGGAGATGAGAGAGGAATTATGGGAAAAAGCTTCTGAGTTACAGAAACACCAAAATAAAGAGAGGGGATTACAAAACGAGCTGAGGATGTTAAGGGAGGAAAGAAAGAGAACGGAGAATGAAATGTTAAGGAACCACACTGTGCAGATCAAACATTTAGAAACCAAGGCAAGATTAAAGAATGAAATGGAAGAGAGAGAGAGAGAGAGAGAGAGAGAGAGAGAGAGAGAGAGAGAGTAGTGAAAGAACAACGAATGAAGCAGGAAAGGGAAATCAATAAATTGAAGGAAACGACGAGATTGGAGAATGAGGAACAAGAGAGACAGTGGGAGAGGAAACAAAAAGAACATGAATTTGAAATTGACCAACTAAAGGAAAGAGCAAGGTTGGAGTACGTGGAGATTGTGAAAGAACAAGGAATGAAGCAGAAAAGGGAAATCAACCAATTGAAGGAAATGACGAGATTGGAGAAGGAAGAACAAGAGAGCAGTGGGAGAGGAAACAAAAATAACATGAATTTGAAATTGACCAACTAAAGGAGAGAGCAAGGTTGGAGTACGCGGAGATGGAAAAACTCCGGAAAGATAACGAACAACTCAAAAGGCTCAGAGAGGAAGAACGACTCGAATGGAAAAGAAAATGGAGCCAGGAAGTATAACAGCACAATAATATGGGAGGTGTGACATCACCACAAGAAGTGATGTTAGTGGTGCGGAACTTGATTGACATCACTCGCCCAATGAAACCACAATTAGAGCAAACCCTGGTGAAGGAGACATTGAGGGGGCATACGGAGTTGTTGACGAATGAAGCACATTTTGAGCCGGTGCAGCATGTGGAGCTGACAGCCCCAGAGGAGTGTGGCAAATCCATGATGAGCAACCTGCTGGAGAGAGGCGACCGGACAGAGGTGACTCTGGAACGAAGCAGGTACGTGGGCACATGCATACATGGTGCGGACGAGGAGCTTAAGGTAGGAATTGAATTTTATGTTAATGAAAAGACTCTGTCCGATGGGGTGTACGTATGCGTGACCCCTGAATGTATGTATGGAGTGCCTGTGAATGAATGCTGTGAGCCCACAATCCAGACTACAGCACCAGCATGTGCTGCCGAGGCTGAAACGTGTGTGGGTACTCACGTGGCAGTCGAGAATGTAGCCCTGGAGTGCGAGGCAGTTGGTCAGTACACAGGCAAGGTTGAAGATGTGGAATGTCAACACATAACCTTGGAATGTGTGCAGCCTGCTGTGTGTGGGAGTCCTGAGCGTGGAATGAGTGGTGACATAAGAAATAGGTTAGAGGTGCAAGGGGAAATAGAAATGCCACCAGGACAGAACTTGAGCCAGGGGACGGAAACCATAATGGACAGCTCCGCATGAGTTCTTACAGAGTTAGAGGCGCTGCATCCAGGAGCAGGCTTTAGAAATTGGATTTTAATTTCTCTATCAGCCTCACAGGAACTTTGGGGTAGAGCGCAGATGAGTAGCAAGTGGCACTGGCGTGTGTTACTTGGTCTTCAAACCTTTCTGAGCACACGAGGGGTTTGACTAGCTGAGTGGGGTTTATCTGTCTTCAGGGAGTTATGGAGATTAGGGGGAGGCCATTCCACCGATTGGGGTTTACCTGATTTCCGTGAACCATGGAGGAGGTGGGGGGGGGCGTTCCACCGATTGGGGTTTACCTGATTTCCGTGAACCCTGGAGAAGAGGGGGAGGCCGCACCCCCGATTGGGGTTTACCTGATTTCCGCGAACCCTGGAGAAAAGGAGGGGGTGGACCACAACCCCAATTGAGATGTGACCCCTTTGAGCCGTGGCGGAAAGGCGGCGGCGTCATGTAATGGGTGATGAGGGATTCGTATTCGTTCCCTCACTCCCCTTCCAATGAGCCAAAGAAGCAGGCCATATTGGGATGTAAAAATCTTGATTGAAAATTATAGAGAGTGATTGCAAATTGAGACTGACAGAAAGGATGAGTGGCACGAGTGGATTTGGGTGATTATTAAAAAAAAAAAAGTGGTGGAGACATTACAGGCAGAGCGTTAAACACACCTGGAACAAATAGATGACAAAGGGTGGCTTGTTTGAGGAAAGACTGAAATGCCTGGTTAGAACTATGCAGAGAGAGGTTCCATGGGGCTGGTGAAGAGATTTTGATGTTTTGTTTAAATTGTTGGAAATAAACGATTAGGGCAGTATGGAGGAGGCCAGCGGACGATGGACGTAGTGACAAATTAATTGGGGTTTCATGAAAAAGTGTACTGATTAAATTTTATGACCAAGTGGGATCCGAGGGACAGGTGTGTTTTTGTTTTCACATAAAAGTGAAAGGTGTTGGATGGTATTGTGGGCTGGGTGTGTGGCACTGTGAAATGAATGATTAAAGAGTGTGGGTGAATGGCGTGATTATGCGAATGAGGAGAGTGAGTGCGAACAACGTACCCTGTCAGTAGGAGTCTCTTAACGAAGTTAGTGTAGGTTAGGGGGACTTCGAGGATTCGACATGGATTCTGGCTGCTGTTCCATTGTGCAGGCGGACTGCGAGGGGTAGATGCAGGCCAAAGTATGGGGGTACTGGCTGGGAGTGTGACATGGTATTGGAAGTTGGTGAGTTGGGAAATAGGGCACCAGGGCTTTGGGGGTTCCTGGCAGGTGAAGGCTGTCAGAGGTGCCAGGAGAGCACCGTAGGGTTCAGTGCCAGGAGAGCACAGTAGGGTTCAGTGCCAGGAGAGCACAGTATGGGGGCTAGAGAGCCCCCCTTAGTTAGGAGCGCCAAAGCACGCTCAGGTGAGCTCCGGGGTCGCTGGGTATCCTCCACCCCCGATTGGAAGCAAGCAAAGAGGCCTAGTAGTAGTCACACTCCCCAGCCAGCGAGTTATGCCAAGCACCACCAAATGGAAAAAGACAAATAAGGGCCTTGCCCAGGTTTAATAGAATGGAACAGTGTGTGCCAGGTCAGGAAAAATGAGTCATTAGGATCATTCTAGCCATAGCAGGGTTTGTTGCATTGTCTAGAGCTAAAAGTAAATGGTTAGGTTCGATTAACTCTCCTCCACACCATTCATGTGTGACACCTGGTACGAGTAGTGTTGATGGGAAAATTTGGTAACAAGGGCCAGGCTAGGTCACCCTCTCCAAGTGCCAGAGAGGCCACCAGTATGTCATGAGCACACATCCACGAAGATAACGTTGAGTAAGAAACACACCATTCCTGTCTGCTAATAAAAAAAAGAGAAAGAAAGGAAAAAAAAAGAGAACTTAGCCAAAACAAGTCCTGCCAAAGCCAGTCAGGAAAGGAAGGTTAAGGGTACACTCCATCTCACCTGGTCTGAGGTCATCACACCAATTTGCGTCCTGAAGAACACCTTCAAACTGCATTTGTTTACCATCAATATCACCGTGCCACCATTGCTGTGTCACCTGCTGTCCAATGCAGGGCTTGTTGCCTGCTGCTGCTTGTGAGTAGGCCATATGGGCCGAAGCATCTTTGTGGGCCAGAGGCCAAAGTGCTTTTGTGGGCCGTTGCAGCCGAAGATTCATGCCATTTTGTGGGCCGTTGCGGCTGAAGATTCATGCCATTTTGTGGGCCGTTGCAGCCGAAGATTCATGCCATTTTTGGGTTCAGTGGGCCGAAGAACTCTGTGAGATTAGGCCACTGGGCTGACTGAACTCACCTGGTGAGAGGCCAATAAGGCCACAAAGTGTGGAAACCCTCAGGGGTGAATGGACAATACTGCCGGGAGGGGGGCATGAAGGAGCGAACACGTGAAAGAACTTTGAACCTTAGAATGTTCTGCTCCTATGCAAATGTTGGTGTTAAAAGTAAATTTGAATGCCCTCCCATTCAAATCCATAATTAGAATGTTAAGTAGTGTGCATAGAGTGAATTTGTTTGTTAGATTAGTAACCTGACACACTAGGATAGGGACATGCCAATCTTACTGTGACACTTTGGTTTTTGGAGTTAAGTGCTTCCCATGTTGTGGGTTAGAGTAAATGGGAGATCTGTACTGTACGATAGACAGGGCCATTGCCGTGGGCTGCCCCAAATGGAGGCTCGGGAGAGCCTCGGGAGAAAGGTGGGGGTTGTGTTGCGGAAATGGCCCTGAGTGTGTTATTAAAGGTCCCATGACACCCAAAAGTACTGAAATTGCATATATATATATATATATATATATATATATATATATATATATATATATATATATATATATATATATATATATATATATATATATATATATATATATATTGTCGCGAATTCGCGCCCGCCGGCGTGCGATCGGCCACGTGACTCGAATCGCAGCACGTCGCCCACCGGACGGACAATTCTGTTGTGACCCTCTTGGACTAACGCCGGGAGCTAGTCACGGGTGGGCCTTTCGGCCTCACCACGATCGTGCCAATCGGCCACCCGCGTGGGATAGGGTTGTTCGCCAAACTCGACCTACCTAAATACCCACGCGGATGGTAAACCGGGTGATCGCACCTCGCCGCAGGTCGACTCCGGACACGGGCCGCTTAAGCGGTCCGTTCCGTACTATCGGGATAACCGAGCGGTGTTATCGTCGGCCTCGACGGTTCAGATTAATTATCGGGCGTATTAAGCCCACGACGAACCCATTACGTGAAGCAAGATGGAGATTTAACAAAGGGAAGGACGCAGCGAAACGGGGAACAAGTTCACACAAGCACTTTATTCACACAGACACAGGCACAAAGCACACATACACAGCCAAACAGAATCAGAAATGCACATAAAGCGAATGCAAGAGGAAAACAATAAAGCAACGACGACGCAGAGCTACAACCGACTAAGACCGACACACGGCAACACTTATACAGTTTTACTTCACAAGACACGGCGCCACAAGTTCCATACAAAAAAAAACCCCGAAAATAAATGGTGACTTCCCTTTTGGGCCGTCGAGTCCCTCTCCTACGTCCGTCGACGTGGTCCCGCCTGGAACCGACTCCGTGCCCTGGTAGGCGAGTCCTCTCCTGCGTGCCTCGTGCCTGCACGTGTTGGTCACTCGACGCCACGGACTGAGTGTTTGGCGCTATCCCAGCGCGGATAGGGGGGGGGAACGTGGATGCCCGAAGTCGGGAGAGGGGAATGGCGGACGCTCCTTCCCGCCAGCTGGGTCTTGCAACTGCCCCACAAAAGACCAGGCCAGCGGCCACCAGGACGAGCGAGCCGGAAGACGAGAGCGAGAGCAACCACGAAGGAAGAATATCCACTGAGCAAGAGCATCCACCAAACTGCTTCGCCCGTCTCCGACTTTTATATCCTGGAGCTCCGCCCTGTTGCTCCGCCCCGTTCTTTGCTCCACCCCCCTTTGAGGCGCTTCGAGAAAGGTCTCGAAGAGGGGCGTTCTTCCTCCCTGGCCGCGTCACACCGCGCATCCACCAATCGGGCGCCAGCTGCCCTCCCCTCACTTCTCTCCCCTCACACCAAGCGCAGAGAAGAATGGCGCAAAAAGCCCACCGAGCGTCCTCGTTGGTTTTTATTTGAAATAAAAGATAGAGAAAGAAAAACGACTGACTCAAAGCGTCGCAGCCCGAATGAAACACATAAATTCCCTCTATACAACGGGTTTGTGCTAACTACACATGTACTTACAGAGATATCTCACCTGAGTGCCCTTTATGGTGGTTTGCAAATTTCCACAGCCGTAACAATATATATGTCCTATAGGAGTTTTCCATCGTGATTTCAGATCTGACAATGTTTTTTCACAATACTCGTTCTGTAAAATGTGAAATGAAAAAAAACCGCTTCGGGAACGCCCCTAAAAATTCTGCTGAAAGGGGCGTAACCCACATGACGTCAACTGCAGGGTGACAAAGGCTGCACGTAAATTACTCGGGTTGGTGGTCTACGTGATTGTATTGGCTTCCTGTGTGTTTCCACATTTGATTGGTCGACTCAATCGCTTCGTTCATTTCTGCTTTAAAAAAATCAAACATTTGGTTTTGAATAATGGATGACATGGACTTTGATTTGTCTGGTAGCGACAGTGAGTGTGAGAGAAATGAAGGATTTTGGTCTGAATCAGATGGAGAATTGTCGGAAAACGTAGTAGCGGGAGGTGAAGTTCAGGCAGCTGGAAATGAAATACGGCCTTAGCAGTTCGAGCCCGAAGCAGGACAAGCAGAGGAAAATGGCGATGAAATTCCTGGCGTTCATTATGATCGGGAGGACATCGAAGGAAGACTTGGCAATAACAATTGGTTAGACAAAATCCTATTCGTAATTCAATAATGTAAATTCAACTTGCATAATGCTCGATATCAGAAATATTTTAGTGAGGTGACGTGACCAGCGCAGCGCAGCGGACATGTTTCTCTGCGGCGAATGAATCACAAGCAAGGCCAGCCCATGTCATCGGCCGTATCTCTCCGCGCATAAAACAAAGCAATCTCGCTGTCCGGATACGATGAAAACTTGTGTGGAGAACACACCTTGCGACACAATTGTCTCGAGTAGTCCGATAAATCTGACGTTCTGTTGCATTTTTATTTATTTTATTCCTACTGTCGTCATGTAGCGCCAGTAGAAAACAATGAAGAAAAGAGAATAAGAAAAGAAAGCTACAGCACGTCAGATTTATCGGACTCGTCTGGACTCTGGAGTTGACAAGTAACTTGTATTAGCATGCACACAATGTATAAGTCAATGCCTAAGAGTCCCGAGGCTATGAGGCCGTGTAATAGGACAGATAAATTTGTCTTTCATAGTTGTGCCAACATATTTTTCCCTGTTCATTTATTACAGCATTTTGGCTAATTGTTTATGAATAGCAAGCCAATGGAAGCAGTTCCTTCACTTTAGAATAAACCCATGTATGTCGAGTGCAGCCACACCTGGCTTGCATGTATGTGGAATCGTACCTATCCCAGCAGGCTGGTTTCAACGAACAATTCAATAAGCTGCAAAATGTGGGTGCAGGTTTTTCACATTGTTTGATTTTAAAATTATCTCCTTGCGCCTTATTTGTACACGACTATGACAAGGTAGTAAAGGGATAAATTATTGTCTCGTGATTGTTGTGCATACACGGCTCAGAAGTGGAATTTCTTTTCCGCGAAACAATCACAGGAATTAAGATGATCAGTGAGATAGCAAACACATGTGCACAATGCATTTGTACGTACTTTATACGGCGCTCGACATCGAGTCAATCCACTCTGTGCGAGTTTCTGCAGATGATGTCAACACTGTGGTTCGCTGAAGTCAACTTTTTTAAGGGGCGGGGCATAGCAAGTTGTGAAAAGCACCAGAAATGTTCGAAATATTGGCCTAATTTTCCCATTTTTTTTTTTTTTAAAACATGGGTGATTTCTTCACTGGGAAGGTCAAGTTAATATAAAAATAACCAGAAAGTTTTGAGTGTCATGGGACCTTTAAATATAGGATTAGCGCAGATCCCCCATTAAATGCATGTTTAGCCAGGTTCGGTAAATGAAGCAATATGTGTATCGGAAGGTGTAAGAGGCTGTTTATTGTTCGTACAGTGGTGGTGGATCGAGAGGTTCTTCTTCTTCCATTCCTCTCTCCGGACAATAGTCCCCGCCCAGTGCTCTGGGAGGGGGAGGAGTTTTGTCGGCTTCGTAGAGAGGCTACGAGCGCCGAAAATGAGGTGGCGAAACTGAGAGCGACGAGACTGAGAGGCGAGGCGAGAGAGCACTGAGAAAGAGGAAGTGAAACTGAGAGGCGACGAGCGCTGAAAAGAGAAAGTGAAACTGAGAGGCGAGGAGCGCCGAAAAGAAGAAGTGAAACAGAGGCGATGAGCGCCGAGAAAGAGGAAGCGAAACTGCAGTCCGCTTTGAGAGAAGCGAGCGCCGGAAGAGAAGGTGGAACTGAGAGCACCGAGGTCAGTCTGCGATCGGCAGAAGGTGAAACTGAGCGCCGAGGTGGGGCGATGGGTTTTTCGTGAGGAGGGAGCCGAAAGAAAGGCAGGGAAAGGACCGCATGAGGTCTGTCTGCCCTCGGGTGGATGAGAAACGACTAGTGGGAGTCATGATCTGCTGTGTAAGGGACGGCTGTGTCTGCGATCTGCTTCATGGAAGAGGCAGGAGAAACGACTAGTGGGAGTCGACGATCGACTTTTATGAGGAGGACATCGACAGGTTCATCCGGAGTCCAGTGACGGAGCCTCTGAGTGTCCCGACTCACCTCACGGCTCGACGACGTCTTGGAATCCTATGGACCCAGCCTGCGGAGCCCAACACCTTGATTTGGCCTGGTCTGGTGAACAGGCCAGGCCTGGACTTGTATACTGGACCTTGTGAGAAACCAGCTGAAACCCACCATCGACCTGACGGTCTTGTGCCGTAGACATTATGCGAGGTCAGAACGCGCTGAGGAGGGCGTGCACAAGCGGTGCCTTGAGAAGAAAGAGTACGACGCCACCATCTTGCCACGCGGCGTGCTCGAGCTTGGGTGCTCGAATCCGTGGACATCGGCTTGTCACGAGCCTTATTCGTGCCTTTGACACTTTTCCTCTCATCCATGAAGCATCACCAAGTACTCTGTGTCTTGTCTACATGCTGTCCGTGTCTTGTCTGCATGTCGTCTAAGGTTTATCTCGTTAGGGTCCCCTTCGAAACCCGAAGCTCCCTAGTTAAGAACGGATTATAGATTGATTATAACATTGTCGTGAATGCTTTGCTTGTGTCGTGTTTCCCGATGTGTCCCCAATAAATCTGGCTGATTCGTATGAAGTTGCCGCTTTGAATTAATTTGTGCCGCACCGAGGAACGATCCGCTCGATTTGGATATAAAAACCAAAATGGTTACAGACTGGCAGAATTCGCTCGGTATCTGACAAAACCAGTCTGCAACCGGGGTCTATTTCCCTAACTGGTAAGGTCCAGGGGTACGTTGGTATCGCGATTTGAGACACATGACCCGAGGGCCTGTACCGAACCAGCCGGCGTTATAACCCCGGAGACGGCGGTGGTGAAGTGACGCCGAATCTGTAACATTTGGCTGTCGAGAAAAGGGTGCGAAAACCCAAACTGGTTACGGACAGTAATTGGCATCACTCGTCCGAATCCCGCCACCGCTGAATCCCTAACAATATTGTTGCGGATTCGCGCCCGCCGGCGTGCTGACGGCCACGTAACTCGAATCGCGGCACGTCGCCCACCGGACGGACAATCCAGTCGTGACCCTCTCGGACTAACGCCGGGAACCAGTCACGGGTAGACCTTTCGGTCTAACCGCGATCGTGCCGCCAATCGGCCCCCGCGTGGGATAGGGTTGCTCGCCAAATTCGACCTACCTAAAGTACCCACACGGAGGGTAGACCGGGCGATCGCACCTCGCCGCAGGTCGACTTCGGACACGGGCCACTTACGCGACCCGTTCCGTACTATCGGGATAACCGAGCGGTGTTATTCGTCGGCCTCGACGGTTCGATTAATTATATCGGGCGTCTTCGCCCATGACCAACCCTTTACGTGAAGCAAGATGGGGATTCAATGAAAGAAATGACGAAGCGAAGCGGGAAAACAGTTCAACAATAAGCACATTTATTTCGCGATGAACGGAAAGCACACATATACAATTCCACCAAAAGCACATGTAAAAGAAGAAGACAATGCAATATTACACAAAAAGCAAATGCAACAATGCAGATCTATCCGACTACCGGGCACACGGCAACACTTATACAATTTTACTTCACAGACGGCGCCGACAACACACATTCCCAAAGCAAAAGAAAAGAGAACCACCCTCCAGGATGAGGGGGTAGGCGGGCCTGGGGCCGAGACCGTGTCGGGCCTACCCGTCTGATGATGAGACGCGGAGCGGCGGTGGTGCCTCAACTCCGCGGGCCTCGCGGACAGTGTCTGGTAGGGGGTGGGAAGGGGGCCCCCTTTGTCGCACTATCTCAGCGCGGGGGGAAACAGGAGGGGGTTGCTGATGCTCGGGGAAAGGAGGATATAACCCTGTCTCGGGTCCCGCGGCGAGCGTCTCCTCCTCCACCTCGGTCGCGTTGCTGGCCTCTCCCTGTGCCGCTCCCGGCACCGACGCGAGCACCCCCTCGTCCGCCTTCGCCGCCGTCACCTCTCCACAGCTCCGTCCTCTTCACTCCGACTAGTATCACTTCTTTCCAGCTCCACCGACGACTCTCTTGAATTCCGCACACTCAACTCAACTTCCAACTCAACTCCCACTCAACTTCCAACTGAACTCTTACTCAACTTCCAACTGAACTCTTACTCAACTTCCAACTGAACTGAACTCGACTGACGAACGCAGTCGTTTTTATAAGCCCCGTGGCTTCGCTCTTTTTCCCTTGACCCTCTACCTCCGACCCTTCACCTCTCTTGCTGGCTCCCCATTGGCCCGAGGAAAAGTGGGCGTGAATGCTTTTTTATCCATGAATTTGCATATAGCGACCGCCCTTCAACGCCCTGGAGGCGGGGCCAAATCGCCCCTCGCTCACCGATTGGACGGAACAAAAGTGGGCGTGAGTCGTTTTTGATCCGTTTTTCTGCGGAAAGTCCGTGATGTTTTTGAACACGCTGCTCGGTGCGCGCCCCGCACGAGTCCAGCATCGGTGCCGAGTGGCGTGGGAATGACGGTGATGCGATGGTGGCGAGTTGTGACGGTAAAGGTCGTGGCGGTTGTGGTGAAGCGGCGTTGTGGTTGGTGGTTGTTGTTGTGAAGCGGCGTTGTGGTTGGTGGTTGTTGTTGTGATGGCTGTTGAGACGTGGTTGGTGGTGGTAATAATGGCGGCTGGTCCAAAATAAAGATAGTAAAAGAAAAACGGCTATCCTGAAGAGTCGCAGCCCGCATGAATGACATTTATTCCCTCTAGACAACGGGTCTGGGCCAAACTACACATGTACTTACAGAGATATCTCACCAAAGGGACCTGAATGGTGGTTTGTGAATTTCGTCAACCACAACACTACCCCCTCCCCTTTTTACAGACTCGTCCCGAGTCGTCAAATTTTCGTGTGCCATCATGTGTAGTTTTCCCCTAGTACATTTTACCTACGGATCCCTGAGTGCGACATTCATGGTATTCGTGTCCCCAAAATAAATAACCTAAGGGCTGAGTAACTACCTAAACAAACTCACTCACACGGACGACTGAAATAAAATTGCCGGCGCTAGGACAGACATGCCGGGGGCGCACTCATATGTACAGTACATCTTAACCTTAACTTACAAATTTTACACTAAACCATGGCCCAGGATCACTGAACTCTGCAAAAAGAAAGCAGTTAGCAGGGAGCCAGGCTGCTCACATGCAGTCTCTGGCTCAAACAATGCAGGTGACGGGGAACGTGGCCGGCTGCTCACACGCAGTCCAAGGCCTTCCTTTTTGAACTGAACGCAGTGAACCACAACGGTGCATGGGCTGCACAAACGTAGTCTCCGTGCCAGCTCAAGTGGCACACGCAATGAACACAACGAATGGATGGATGAATGGTTTGAACTGAACGCAGTGAACCACAACGGTGCATGGGCTGCACCAACGCAGTCTCCGTGCCAGCTCAAGTGGCACACGCAATGAGCACAACGGATGGATGGATGGACACAAACACGGTGCACGGGCCGCCACTGCAGGCCCGTGTTGTAGCTGCCAACAGGGCAGTTCTTGCAGCTTGCAAACTGTTGCTTTCTGATCCTGGCGCACATGGCAATGAACAGGGGGGGGGCAAAGCAAAAATTGAACGGGGCTGGTGAACAGGGGCAGTGGGCATGGCATGGCAAAGGCAGCAGGCAAACACAGCCCGCAGAAGAAGGCCGCCGCAGGCAAACACAGCCGGCAGATGAACTGGCCGGCACAGGCCTTGAAGAAAAACAGCCAGCCGGCAGATGAAGTGGGCCGGCACAGGCCTTGCAGCACAGCAGCTGCAGACGATCCAGCCGGCACAGGCCTTGCAGCACACAACAGCTGCCGATGAAGTGGGCCGGCACAGGCCTTGAAGAAAAACAGCCAGCCGGCAGATGAAGTGGGCCAGCACAGGCCTTGCAGCAACACAGCCAGCAGATGAAGCTGGCCAGCTTTTGCCGTTCAGTGGAGGTTGGTGGAGGGAGTGCGGTGCTGCTGGCCACTTGGAAGGCGGGCTCGGACCTACCTACCTGTCTCCCTCCCACCTATCGCCTTTGCCTGTCACTGTACATACCCACTCCCTTAATTTGTCAAACCCCAATTTAGCCCCAACCTCCTTTTTTGTTGTTTTTATGTTTTTTTTTTATTTGTTTTTTTTTACTTCCCCACTATAAATCGTCCCCTCACCCCCTTTACTGTCCTTGTTCGGCTATCCTATCCTGTCACCAAGCCTACTCCCCACCCCTACGTTCCCTTCCTGGAGGGGAATAAGGGAGAGCTAACGTCCTGTGTCGAGGCCCAACGAAGCCTCAGAATGGCCTCCCCAGAGTTCGGCGATCTTAACACCAAGTGGGTCCAGCGGCCCACAACGACAGCGAGGGGATGGATGGTGCGGAGGGGTACATCTCCTAATCTACCCTAACCATTTAACTGTTAAACTGCCCCGGGGCTTTCAACAAGCGCCTCTCGCTTAAACTATTGGTTCTAACAACCCAGATTCCCGTCGCCTGTGTTGGTGTCCTCACAATTTCGGGCCTCGCCCCCTAATTTTCTCTCCGTGCCCTCACACGGTCTCATGGCTGGGACACGTGACTCCCTTTGGCAGGCACGACCCTCTGCCGAATCTCCCGCTATGGCACCCCCGGGCACTACACTGCCTCCGAGCCTACCAGCTCCCTAAACACCGGGGAGTGCCCCCCCTGGCACCTCCCCTGAAACGCACACGTGGCAGGCTGGCCTCCCAGGCCCCTTTCCGAGGGTCACCCGTGCCCACAACACTGCCCACGCGGCTAATGGCGCCCCGGGCCCCCGCACCAAGCAGGCGCACCCGTGCCCACTACGCTATCCCGGCCCCCCATGGGCCCTTGGCCAACCACGGCCGACTAGCCTGGTGCCCGGGCTACCCACTCAGCGATACTCACTTTTCGCAGCTACGCTCCCAGCCCGTCAACAGGGCTCCTGCACCCCTCCAAACGGGTTTCGAGCCTACATTCACACCAACAACAAAACGACTTCCATTTTTCAATTTGACTAACCCCCTAACTCGATCTACACTGACCCCGGGGTCCCTTGGGCGGGAGTCACTCCTCCCCCCAATCACTCATCGTACCATGCATTCCCCATTCGCTCCATACACACAGACCCGCTGGCCTCACTCACTCATGTCTCCACCTCACAACTCACCAACTCTTCAACACACACACCGCTGAACTCTGCCATCCTCCTAACTACATCCCCTAACTAACTCGTGCTCCCACGTCGTCCCTTACACTATAGCACGTTCCTTTTAACACTACGTAGCTAAGCTACGTCCCCGCTACACATCCACAAGTCTGTCACTGTCTCCAAATAATTCATTTTATTTCCCAACCTAAATCTCGCTACAATCCCTCTAACTAATCCATTCCACGGGCCCCATGAGGACTTACCCCTGCCCCATGGAGCCGGTCTAGCGAAGCTAACCCTTCCCCCTAACTAGTTTCCATCCTGTGCCCAAGTAAGGTCTTCCACCCCTTGCCCAGGAATCCTGTGCACCCGAAAGTGAGGCTTGTTTTTTTTTTTGTTTTTTTTTGTTTTTTTTACATGCGCATCACCAGCGCGGCAACTCCCAGCTCGCGCACTTTGCACCTGCCCGTGACGTCATGCAGCTGCACGTGTTCCTCGTCCCTCCTTGGACGGTACCATCCGGCAGGGATACCCCTCCTGCCGGATTCCAACCCCACGTGCAGCCATGGCGTCACCGTGCGCAAAAAAAAAAAACACAAGCCCCACGTCTCGAGGGGTTCCCCACGCGAACACATGTGCTTTGCCCGTTGGAGCTTAACACACACGATCGCGTGGAGAACCCGTCCGGTCCAAATCCGTAATCCTGCCTAAACTTTGTCCGTCCGCGGGATCGGCAAATCCACCGCGTGCGTTTCCGGACCGGGACTTCACTCTCGCAAGCGAGCACGTGGCGGCCTCGTGCGTTGCACAGCACGGACCTCGTGCTCACTGCTGGGTGAACCCGGCACGGTCCCCGAAACAACTACAGCCGCTACTCGGCTTTCTTTCCTCTGTCGCCGTCGTCGTCGCCATTCAACACACGCACACCTGCGTGTTACGACGCTCACACTCCACACCATTACATTCACACCGGGAGAATCGGCTGCGTGCTCCCGCATGCCAACCGACATCTTCCTCACATACCGCTCTCTCACACACACGGTCTCCCTTGCACTCGGCCGTTCACTCACGCATGCGGGGGCACTCACCCGCGGTGCCTCATCCACACACCGTGCCTCACTCACACACGCGGGGGCACTCACCCGCGGTGCCTCATCCACACTGGCCGTTTCATCCACACACACGGCCTCTTCCACACACGGTGCCTCATCCACACACGGCGTGCTGGGAAGCACGTACTCTGGCACCATCGCCACCACACCACTCACACACGGGGTCGCTTCCACACACGGGGACGCACTCACGCCTTGCACCACAAACACAGGGACAACCACACTGGGGATTCGTGTCCCCACAAGGGTCTCCGGGGCCTCTATACCCCCCAAGCTCTCCGTGCACCTGTCCACAGCACTCGTCCCCTCAACCTCGCAAAGCACGACCGAACCCACCTGGTCGTGACTCGCCTCAAGGGGGCATACTCCCTCTCCTCGTTCCTGGAGGAGGCCATCCAGCTGCTCGCACCGGGCCTCCACCCAGTCCACCAGCTCACCCCCATTGTCCTCCACTACCTCCGTGTGTGTGTGTGCGTCACTTACCCCGTCTTCATCGTGCAGTCTTCCCTCTATCATTCCCATCTCCCGTGTCTCTGCCAACTCAGTCACCTCTTCACCCTTTACCTCCCTTGTCTCAACTATTATTTCCGTTGTCGTCACCTCGCGTCTCGTCTCACACGTTTTGGTCTCCCCATTTAATTTTTCCCTTTCGGTCATCGTCACGACCCTCGCCCAACACGCCCCCCGAATTATTTTTTCACCCTCCTCCACCGCGGGCCCGACAGCCGTTGCACCCCCTTCCAGCTCGTTCGCTCCTACACGTGGAGTCGCCATTTTAAGCTCCCTGCTAACGGCCTTCATGCCCGCCTGCAGGCATCGGCCCATGTTCTGCGTCTCACCCCGAAGCTTTTTCGTTTCTTCTTTCATTTGCTTGCTCATGCTTTTTATTTCGTTTATAAATTCATTTGCGTTTGCATCCATCTTTTCCTTCATTCCTTTTATTTCGTTTTTCACTTCGTTTGTCATTGCCGCCAGCATGGCGCATAGCTGGGCCATGTCGGGTGCGCTTGGGTGAGCCGTTTCGGCAGGGGTTGGGGAAGGGTTTTGGTGGAGAGGGGGAGGGCAGGTGTCATACACCGCGGCCACTGCCGCACCCATTTCGGGCTCTGGGTTCAGTTGGGCGAGTTCGTTTTCCTGTACAACCAACATTTCCTGCACGGGGATTTCATCCTGAGCCATGGATTCTACACATTCTACATCCATCTCTAATACCCCCGGCTCCCGCTCGCCTTGAGACGCCATCTTGCTTCTCTTAAAGGGTTAATTTAGCTCGCTCGTAATTTGGAGGGAATCGGGGGTCGCTTCTCTCACCCCTGGATCGATTCCCGTGAATTTAATTGGAGACAGGAGAGCCCGTTTTCCCGTTCTCCAATACCAGTGCCGCGAGGAGGGCGATGAGTTTGTATCGCACGACCTGACACCAGTGTTGCGGATTCGCGCCTGCCGGCGTGCTGACGGCCACGTAACTCGAATCGCGGCACGTCGCCCACCGGACGGACAATCCAGTCGTGACCCTCTCGGACTAACGCCGGGAACCAGTCACGGGTGGACCTTTCGGTCTCACCGCGATCGTGCCAATCGGCCCCCGCGTGGGATAGGGTTGCTCGCCAAATTCGACCTACCGAAGTACCCACACGGAGGGTAGACCAGGCGATCGCACCTCGCCGCAGGTCGACTTCGGACACGGGCCATTTACGCGACCCGTTCCGTACTATCGGGATAACCGAGGGGTGTTATTCGTCGGCCTCGACGGTTCGATTAATTATCGGGAGTCTTAGCCCACGACCAACCCTTTACGTGAAGCAAGATGGGGATTCAATGAAAGAAATGACGAAGCGAAGCGGGAAAACAGTTCAACAATAAGCACATTTATTTCGCGATGAACGGAAAACACACATATACAATTCCACCAAAAGCACATGTAAAAGAAGAAGACAATGCAATATTACACAAAAAGCAAATGCAACAATGCAGATCTATCCGACTACCGGGCACACGGCAACACTTATACAATTTTACTTCACAGACGGCGCCGACAACACACATTCCCAAAGCAAAAGAAAAGAGAACCACCCTCCAGGATGAGGGGGCTAGGCGGGCCTGGGGCCGAGACCGTGTCGGGCCTACCCGTCTGATGATGAGACGCGGAGCGGCGGTGGTGCCTCAACTCCGCGGGCCTCGCGGACAGTGTCTGGTAGGGGGTGGGAAGGGGGCCCCCTTTGTCGCACTATCTCAGCGCGGGGGGAAACAGGAGGGGGTAGCTGATGCTCGGGGAAAGGAGGATATAACCCTGTCTCGGGTCCCGCGGCGAGCGTCTCCTCCTCCACCTCGGTCGCGTTGCTGGCCTCTCCCTGTGCCGCTCCCGGCACCGACGCGAGCACCCCCTCGTCCGCCTTCGCCGCCGTCACCTCTCCACAGCTCCGTCCTCTTCACTCCGACTAGTACCACTTCTTTCCAGCTCCACCGACGACTCTCTTGAATTCCGCACACTCAACTCAACTTCCAACTCAACTCCCACTCAACTTCCAACTGAACTCTTACTCAACTTCCAACTGAACTCTTTCTCAACTTCCAACTGAACTGAACTCGACTGACGAACGCAGTCGTTTTTATAAGCCCCGTGGCTTCGCTCTTTTTCCCTTGACCCTCTGCCTCCGACCCTTCACCTCTCTTGCTGGCTCCCCATTGGCCCGAGGAAAAGTGGGCGTGAATGCTTTTTGATCCATGAATTTGCATATAGCGACCGCCCTCCAACGCCCTGGAGGCGGGGCCAAATCGCCCCTCGCTCACCGATTGGACGGAACAAAAGTGGGCGTGAGTCGTTTTTGATCCGTTTTTCTGCGGAAAGTCCGTGATGTTTTTGAACACGCTGCTCGGTGCGCGCCCCGCACGAGTCCAGCATCGGTGCCCACGAGTGGCGTGGGAATGACGGTGATGCGATGGTGGCGAGTTGTGACGGTAAAGGTCGTGGCGGTTGTGGTGAAGCGGCGTTGTGGTTGGTGGTTGTTGTTGTGAAGCGGCGTTGTGGTTGGTGGTTGTTGTTGTGATGGCTGTTGAGACGTGGTTGGTGGTGGTAATAATGGCGGCTGGTCCAAAATAAAGATAGTAAAAGAAAAACGGCTATCCTGAAGAGTCGCAGCCCGCATGAATGACATTTATTCCCTCTAGACAACGGGTCTGGGCCTAACTACACATGTACTTACAGAGATATCTCACCTAAGGGACCTGAATGGTGGTTTGTGAATTTCGTCAACCACAACAATATATACATATCTGTATGTATGTATGTATGTATGTATGTATGTATGTATGTATGTATGTATGTATGTATGTATGTATGTATGTATGTATGTATGTATGTATGTATGTATGTATGTATGTATGTATATATATATATATATATATATATATATATATATATATATATATATATATATATAGTTACGAATCTGGAAACCATGCGCACTCAACATTGAGGTCGCAAAGTTAGTTATGCCGGTAAGTACGTGAGACAGGTCCCTTCCTGTTGTCTGGTGGGAGAGTCGAATATGTGCGTTGTGATGTTTTTGTTATAGTTAGGTTATTACATCTCACCACCTGCCCATCACCACCGTTGGCTGCTCGTACCTTGACTTGCCGAGAGGTGGGCCTCGCGGTCGCAGTCCTCGGCTTCCACGAACGTTCCACACGCAATCCTGGCTTCACCACCATCCACCTTCCTCAAACACGCGTGGAGGGGAGCGGCGGCCTTCTCCCAGCATGGCCGAAACCCCGCCTAGGAAGGCTGTGCCCGTAGGATCCTGGCCAATTCGGGACGGACAGCAAGATGATTCTCGCCAAGGCCCCGCCCCATGTGGGATGGGATATATCCCTGAGCACGCTCTTAGAGGGTGTGGAGATCTGGAGTTCCTGAGCGATTACGAGTTGGTTGACGGTGGTTGGGCTGGAAGGGGAGTGAACCGGCCTGTTCGTGGAGCCTTGGAGGGTCCCGTCTGTGACCGTGATCTCCGCCCGGGGGCTCCGATTGCTCCACAAGCCACGAGTCCCACACGTGCGATTGGGACCAGGCCGACGACCTGTGGCAGGTGCCGCATTACCGAGTACTCCCTTCCCTCCGATGACCAGGTACAAGCCAAACTCTGACCCCCAGCTTGTCTCACTCATTGGCTGGAGGGTCGAATAAAGAACCTTGGGTTTTCTTTTCATTTGCGTGTGGGTCATTCCACCTCAAATCACCCAGAATAAAAATAATTTGTAACCCGACCCCCTCAGATTTGGCTAATTTTTTGCATGTATGTTACATATAATAGTCTATGTTCACATACAAAATTTTAGCTAAATCGGACTAGGGGTTGACGAGATATGTATGACCTTGAGAACTTTTGACCTTTTCGACTGATGTCGCGTTTCCACCAAAATTCAAATCCTCATATCTCAGGAACCCCTTGCCCTATCTCGATTATTTTGATGTCGTTGGAAAGGTAATTGTCCATAGAATGCAAATCCAGCATCAGTTCGTCGATCTAGTTAAGTTAGGGGTGGATGATTTTTGGACATGACATTTGACCTTGAAGGCCTCGTGACCTTGACCTGGCCTTGCATGAAAATGAAAGTTCATACTGTCTACTATAACATCAAAAAACTGGAGGGGTAGTATTTTTGTTCTTGAGATATTTTCGGCCAAAGTTCAAAGGTCATAAAAATGCAACCAAATCATGACGTCATAGACATGCCCAGGCTCGTCAGTTTACAGTCAATATTAGCTAGATTACGTTCAAACATGAATGGACTTGTACAGGCCTGTTTCGCAGTGCTGCCGACAGAAAACAAGGCGAAACTGCATTGAGTTTTTTTTGTCATACTTGAATACATCGTTCAGAAGATTTTAAACACAAGTTCAATAAATTCCATCAGGGATTTTTTTTTCTAGAGAATACAATACAATTTTATCCAAGATAGATAAGTTTAGTCTCATTTATTAATTTTTGTTTTGCTAAAAAGTTTGCTAAATAATCGTTTTCTCTAGGTAGTTAGGGAATTTTAGCAAATTGTATTGACCATCTGTGAAAAAATTGCTTACCAAAAAATTTCTTCACTAACGTATTCATCTTGGTGTCTACTAACACCTATCAATTAGTGCAAACCCAAATCCTTGTGGAAAATTCTGGGGAGCCAATCAAAGTTCGGGTGCTCAGAGGGCCTGCACGAAAAAAAAATCGGAAAAATTAACTTTTGCCAATATTGACTTGTGGGATGTCCAACTAGGGTTTTTTTGGGGTGCTGAATTGATTCCAACCATTAGATTTGAGGAAAAATGACTCCCTGGCAGTAAAATATTGATACGATACATTTTTAGATATCTCAGACTGTGTTTTGCGGTAATTTGGCTCAATTGAATTCAGATTCAGGAAACTCTATCCAAGTTCACTTTGTACGGCAACCATGTAGTCAGGTTCTCAGACCATGAATGGTCCGGCACATGGACCGACATCACGATAGAAACCACACTCATGCGTGAGGCAAAATCCTCCGGTGGTCTAAACAGAGGCCGCTTTCGGAATGAGTCTTATCATAAGTCTTGGGTTCAGACTCTCAACCACTTCTCGTTCATTCACCAAGAGCTAGAAAGAAGCATGGTCAATGTGGGGTACCTGTCCACACCGACGTTAAAAGAGCCGAAATGAAGAGAGATAACGATGTTGTCAACACCATAGTTGGGTGGTTGGAGGAAATCAACCCTTGTGATGCCACACGGGACAAGAAGACTCTGGTGTCCTTCTCAACTGGGTTCAGCAGCACTCCCGAAGACCAAGTCAACGCTGATCAAACAGAAGAAGTTGGCAGAGCCATACAGGCTAAGATGGATGGGAAAACTGTTGTGGATGCAATAGTAACCAAACACAAGGTCAAATCACTTGCAAGCCTCAGATCTGGACCCAAAGGCAATGACGAGAAGCTGGTCATTGACTCACTGAAGCTATTCAACCGCCTCATTGTCATCAGTGAGTGTGAAGTCAAGACCAAAGAAGCTCTGCGCTTTGAGTTGACGCCAAAACCGATGTCTCTGTTTGACAAAAATCAAAAGTTGCGAAAGCCAGACAAGGCTGCCCGAGCAAGGTCCCCGAAGGCATGTGTGGCACCTGTCGAACAACCCCCCTGCACAAGCCTTGTGGTTGATGGTGGGTGACTCCTGCACAATGTCAAGTGGGAGGCTAACCTTACTTGGAAGGATGTTGCCGAGCGCTACCTCCGGTTTGTGAAGTCCATGGGGAGCCAATGCCTCCGGATAACGGTGGTCTTTGACGGATATGGCAGCTCCACCAAGGACCATGACCACTTGAGACGAACAAAGAATGCATGCTGTGACATTCAGATTCGTCTGGATCTCAAAATCATCATTGCAAGAGAAAAGTTCCTCGATAACAAGAACAACAAAGCCCAACTCGTTCTGCTCCTTGCTGAGACATTTAGTAGGAATGGAATCGGTGTACAGCAATGCTCCGATGATGCCGACACCTCCATCGTCCACGCAGCTCTAGATGAGGCAAGAGAGTCCCCCTGTCGAGGTGAGGGCTGAGGACACAGACGTCCTGGTTATGCTGATTCATCATGTTGCAGACCATGCGATCTTCCTCACGACAGCCAAAGAAACATCTTATGATGTCGGAAAGATCTGGGAGGCCCTCCCAGAGACATACCGGAGGTATCTCATCTTCTTGCATAGCTTCTCTGGCTGCGATACGGTGTCTGCAATTTTAGGGTTTAGCAAACCAACTTTGCTAAGCAAGCTCTGCAAGACTGATGAAGCAGAGAGGGCAATGGACGTGTTTATGGACATCCGAGCTGAGAAAGGTGATATCATTAAAGCAGGCTGTGATCTTTTCATGCTCATGTTCCATGGGAAATCCTCCAAAGATTTGGAAGACTTGAGATTCGACATCTTCAGCAAGTGAGCTGCTACTGGGAGCATAAAACCTGAGAAACTCCTCCCGACAACAGGAGCTACAGCACAGCACTCTCTCTGAGCTTACCTCCAGACTAGAGACTGGCTGATGCTGCAAAGTCTCTAACTACAGACCAATCAGCCTTCTCCCAATCATCAGCAAGGTTATGGAATCCATCATCGCTTCAGACATGAAATCCTTCCTCTTCTCCAATGGCTTGATTTCCAATCATTGATTTGGTTTCAGACCAGGTCACTCAACTATGGATATGCTGCTTCTGCTCTCCCATCAATGGATGGAGGTCCTCAATGCCAGACAGGAAATCCGAGCCGTATCCCTGGACATATCACATGCTTTTGACATAGTCTGGCACCCTGCACTACTCACCAAACTCTCTTCCCATGGTATTCAAGGCCATCTCCACTCATGGCTCGCAGACTTCCTGTCCTGTCGCAGTCAACGTGTGGCCCTAAATGGAGTTCTTTCATCCCCTCTTCCTGTGCAGGCTGGAGTTCCTCAAGGTAGCGTTCTGGGCCCTGTTCTTTTTCTGGTTTTCATCAATGATCTCTCCGACTCTGGAAAATCCTCTATTTCTCTTTGCTGACGACTCCACCCTCTGCCGTACCATCTGTCATCCCTCAGACCGGCAAGCAGCAGCTTCTTCGCTCACTGCTGATCTGGATAAAATCACAAACTGGTCCAACACGTGGAACATGTCTTTCAATCCAAACAAATCTCACACTCTCACTATGTCTTTTCGAAAGGACCATTTAGAAAACCCCCCCATCCACTTTCTCAACAATCCTCTGGAAGAAGTCTTTTCTTTCAAGTTTCTGGGTCTCACTATCTGCCATGACCTTTCCTAGGAAAGTCACATTTCCAACCTCGCCTCAAAAGCCAGTCGCCGACTGGGAATCCTCCGTCGTGCAAAGTCCTTCCTCGGCCCTCTTGAGCTCCTGACCACTTCCAAAGCTTTTGTCCGTAGCCTGATGGAGTACTGCTCTCCCCTCTGGGCTGGTGCTCCTGCCTCCCACCTTTCTCGGCTTCACGCTGTCGAAACCAGGGCATTTAAGATCATCGGCATCTCCCGCAATGACGCTGAGTCTTTGGGCCTCTCACTCAATCACCGCAGGTTGGTCGGTGGTCTTTCTGTCTTCTACCGACTCCTCTCCAGCCTTGCCCCCCCTGCTCTCTCTGCGATTTGTCCCCACCACATTTCCACAGGGCGCTCAAGGTCTGCCAACAACCCCCTTCTGGTAAAACTACCAAAATCACGAATCACTGCTCATCTTCACTCTTTCATTCCTCTTTTTTCCCGCCTTTGGAATAAACTTCCTCACTCTATTCTTTCCCATTCTTCCCTCCAGGCTTTCAAAACAGCTGTTCTCCACCACCTCTTATCTTCCCCCATCCAAATCCTCGATCTTTTCTACCCCCGATGATCCACCCAAGCCCACTTCCTTCAATTCCCCTGCTTTCCTTCCTGAAAGTCCCTGTAATGTCCATCTTCTCTTCGCCATGTTCCCCGTCCCATCCCCATCCCTCTCCCTTCCACAGTTCACCTAATGTGTCTGTTCCCCACTGTTTTGTCCCTTCCACTCCCGCCCCTCTTGTCTCATGCCCCCTTGCTGTGAGTTGTGTGTTAGCTCTCATACGAGCCTCGACAAGGTATACAAAAAAAAAAGTCCATCGTTGGACGCCCGAGACTATGGATGGCAACTCACTGAGCAAGGATATGCACCAGTCCCTTCTACAGACCCCATTGCACCAGATTCCCTCCTGACGTTTGCCAGCTGCAACTGTGTGGGGGACTGCAGCTCACTCAGGTGCTGCTGTAAAAATCAAGGAGTCAAGTGTATTTCTGCTTGCGGCATCTGTCATGGTAACTCTTGCCTGCACATAAACCAGCTGGATGACAAGAGGAGTGAGGAAGATACTGGGGAGTTTGCTGAATAAGGTTGTAAAAGCTGACGAAGCAACATTTCCATTGAGCACAGTTCTGTTAAAAAGTCAATAAAATACATTTTATATGATCAAGGAGTGTTTTTTTCTCAAAAATAATGGTTGGAATCAATTCAGCACCCCAAAAAACCCCTAGTTAGACATCCCACAAGTCAATATTGGCAAAAGTTAATTTTCCGATTTTTTCGTGCAGGCCCTCTGAGCACCCGAACTTTGATTCCTCCCCAGAATTTTCCACAAGGATTTGGGTTTGCACTAATTGATAGGTGTTAGTAGACACCTCGATGAATACGTAAGTGAAGAAATTTTTTAACAGATGGTCAATACAATTTGCTAAAATTCCCTAAGGGGAAGGAAACCATGTTCAAGTCACAAGATATCATAGATAAATCTTAATGGGTTTTCCACTTTCTACATAAACTGGTTATTTTTGCACTATTTTGTTCACTAATTTTATAACGAATTCTTATTCCAGAACCGACAACTAATGGTGGATCGGTCACACACAGAATGTCTGAATCTTCAATCCAACATCTGTCCCCATCCAGTGGCCAATTGAGATATTTAGTAGGACCATGGGGATGCATGAAATTGATGTGATACTCATCAGAAATATCCTCTACAAGTCCAATCCATGGATTTTCGTCATAGATAGCACAAACATAGTTTTGCTTACTGATGTCAAACTCTAGTCCTGATTCATCATCTACCTCATCAGTTTCGCCATCGACTCCAGCCGCACATACAGTTTTAGGTTCTTCTTCTTGTTTGCTCAGTTTGAATGCTTTTATACTCTATTTTGATAATAGAACAAATCGATGAAATTTTTGAGTACCGGTGATTGTCCGCATTTTCCAGTCTTTCTTTCAATTTCAGTTTGTAATGCTCAACAATACCAGGCTGTACATTGATGAAGTGAATTCCTGGAATATTTTCCGTGCAAAATTTCATGATAGCATCGGAAGTTAGGATCGCATCTGCGTACGGGCATTGGAGGCTGGCTTTTGTTAATAACCTCTTTACAGTTCCGCCTAAACCGTCACATACACTTTTGCCATGTGAAGTGGCAAAAAGTTCCACTCAGCATTGATTCCAAAGTCCTCCAAATGAAAGCACAGGTTCAAAAAATTATACTTATTTTTATATTGTCCCGCGCATCCATCAAATGTCTATGTACGTCATGATTTGGTTGCATTTTTACGACCTTTGAATTTTGACCGAAAATATCTCGAGAACAAAAAAAAATACTACCCCTCGTTTTTTGATATGTTATAGTAGACAGTATGAACTTTCATTTTCATGCAAGGTAAGGTCAAGGTCACGAGGTCTTCAAGGTCAAGGTCAAATGTCATGTCCAAAAATCATCCACCCCTAACTTAACTAGATCGACGAACCGATGCTGGATTTGCATTCTATGGACAATTACCTTTCCAACGACACCAAAATAATCGAGATAGGGCAAGGGGTTGCTGAGATATGAGGATTTGAATTTTGGTGGAAACGCGACATTAGTCGAAAAGGTCAAAAGGTCTCAAGGTCATATCTCATCAACCGCTAGTCCGATTTAGCTAAAATTTTGTATGTGAACATAGATTATCATATGTAACATACATGCAAAAAATTAGCCCAATGTGAGGGGGTCGGGTCACAACCCTTGGGGGAACTGAGGTAGAATGACCCGTGTGTGTCCGAAAGTGTTGGGCCCGTCTTGTAAGTAGAACTGCATAAGTGTTTTTGCACATTGTAAATACTTGCATTGAATATTCGCTTTAAGTCTCGCTTCTGTTGTCATTTATTTGCTGTTAATAAATTTATTAGAAATGTTCCCAGTTCGTTTCTGTCCCTTCTTGTATTGGTCCAGCATGGTTCGTATCCGAGTTTAGATGGGGTTTCATCCCCGGTAATCGGTACATCGTAGCTGGATCGTCCTGGGCAGGCCCGCTCGACTGCATCCGAGCCGGAGTTGGTCGGTGGAAGTTGATACTCTACCGTAGCTGGTAGAGTGATCCGGTTCGGCCAGACGTTCCGAGGGCATGAATCCCCGGTAGCCAAGACTGCGTGATTACTTAGGTATATTGGATCAGGACAATTAACCCTACGCCACGCGGTCGAGATATTGGCGTTTCATGGTCGATTAATCGACCCACCGGCTTCAGAGTTATCCGGAGCGACGGCCTAGAATTCCGGGGAGACCGGTGGGAGATGGCGTAAACTTCCCCACCCAGCGGTCGTTCTCGCCACCGACCCCCGGCCCACAACAAATTGGAGTCAGGAGTGGGACCACAAACCCCACGCCTCCACAATAAATTTACAGGGTTCGAATCCACAACAAATTGGTGTTCAAGGAGCCGGGGTTCGAACCCCTCTGCCTCCATAGAGAAATTTACGGGACTCGGATCAGGGGTGTGCTTGGCAACCCCCCCCCTCCGAAATTAAGAGCAAGATCCAAATTTTAGTGATTCTCGGTACGGACCAAGACGTGCTGGTACAGGTGGGTCCTGATATAATGTTAAAGGTCCCATGACGCTCAAAAGTTTCTGGTTATTTATATATTAACTTGACCTTCCTAGTGAAGAAATCACCCATGTTTCTTTTTTAAAATCAACAATGGGATAATTAGACAAATATTTCGAACATTTGTAGTGGTTTTCACAACTTGCTATGCCCCGCCCCTCAAAAAAGTTGAGTTCAGCGAACCGCAGGTCACGTGACCGTTGATGTCATCTCCAGAACGCAACTCGCTCAGAGTGGATTGATTAGACGTCACGCGCCGTATAAAGTACGTACAAATGCATTGTGCACATGTGTTTGCTATCTCACTGATCATCTTAATTCCTGTGATTGTTTCGCGGAAAATAAATTCTGCTTCTGAGCCGTGTATGCACAACAATCACGAGGCAATTATTTATCCCTTTAATACCTTGTCGTAGTCGTGTACAAATCCAATACATGTATGCATAATAAAGGGCTATACCATGTCCACAAAATATAAAATGTGACTGTTGAACCTTTTCATTGAATAAGAAACCTACAGGGACATACAAGTAAAATACTAAAGATTAATATTGCATCATTTCAAGGCGCAAGGAGATAATTTTAAAATCAAACAATGTGAAAAACCTGCACCCACATTTTGCAGCATATAGAATTGTTCGTTGAAACCAGCCTGCTGGGATAGGTACGATTCCACATACATGCAAGCCAGGTATGGCTGCACTCGACATACATTGGTTTATTCTAAAGTGAAGGAACTGCTTCCATTGGCTTGCTATTCATTAACAATTAGCCAAAATGCTGTAATAAATAAACAGGGAAAAATATGTTGACAACTATGAAAGACAAATTTATCTGTCCTATTACACGGCCTCATGGCCTCGGGACTCTTACGCATTGACTTATACATTGTGTGCATGCTAAAGGCCCGGTCACACCTTGACGTTTTAGCCAACGTATGCCGATTTTTGAATTTTTTTTCTAAAACGCTGGCACACGTTGAATACGTTATGGGTAAGTTTTGATAACATTGAGAGCACGCTGGCATACGTCGTAGTACGTTGCCATACGTCGTTGTACGTTGGCTTTAAACGTTGTACTTTTCGGTTGTCCTCAAATTTTTTCATGCTTGAAATTTCACGACGTATGCCGGCGTATGACTCACACGTTCCGCTACGCTAGCCAGAAGTTGTAGGCACGGTCTGCGATCGTTGACAGACGTCAACACATGCTACTTGTAAGTTAATCATAAGTTGAGACACGCCGAGGTAATGTTTAGCGTACCCGAAACTTATTTCTAACCTATGATTAACCTGTTGTTGGTACGTTACGCGATCGTTGCCACATGTCGACAGACGTTGCTTTTAAGTTACTCATAGGCTGAAAGACGTCGGTATAATGGATCGTCCTTGCGTCAGCGTCCACGGCCACGGCCAGGACACTTATTTGCAGCATTCTTCAAACTTTTCTTCGGCATGACGAGGATGTTCACACTTCGATGTCTAGCTTGGCAATGATTCCAATTGTCCATCGGCAGCGTCTATTGAAAATAGTCGAGTTTGAGCGTTTTAACACGTTCAGAAGAAACGCTTCAAATTTCCAAACCCCAGCGTCAAAAAAAAAATAAAAAAAATAAAAAAAAAAAAGGCGAGTGACAGCAATTTAAATCGTTCATTGTAAAACTAGCTGAGTGGTACCGTTTAAAAGTCGTTGAGTGTAAAAAAAATCCAATTGTTGAGCGCAAGCGTCTACTTTCAATAGTGGAGATGCAGCCATTTAAATCGTTGAGTGGCAGCCTATGAACCTACCCGTGGACACGCGGACGCAAGGACGATCCATCATAACCCACACCCTCACCCTCACACCCACCTACTACTGCCAACATGAACAAACTACTACTAATACTAATACTAATACTAATACTGATACTAATACTGATACTGATACTGCTGACATGGACATCGACTCAAAAAGGAACTCGAAAACACTGTTGGGTTCCCCTTTTATGAGCAGCATTTTTATATACCAATTCCCAAAACTGCTGCGAACACGTCTTTATATGGCAGTTGTAAGCTAGAAACACATTCTTTTTTTTTTTTGTCGCTCGGAAGACGTCATTGGAATACGTCTACATACGTCGATGTGTGTTGGGACTACGTAAAGAATTGGTTCAAAGCACGTCAAACATAAGTTAGAAATAAGTTTCGCGTAAAAAAGACATTACCGCGACGCGTTTCGACTTATGAGTAGCTTATAAGTAGCGTTTGTGGACGTGTGTAAGCGTCCACATATCGTGTGTAAAACTTATCCCCATCGCATGCGGAACGTGTGTCATACGCCGAGTACGTCCAAAAATTTTAAACATGTTTAAAATTTCCTGACGTACTCTACTTACTACGACTTATGATAGCGTATTTAGCGTTCTACTCGCACATACCAAACTTACCCATACCGTATTCGACGTGCCCCAACGTTTTAGACACACTTTTTGTTACGTCGGCATACGCTGGCAAGATCGCCAAGGTGTGACCGCGATTTTGACCCTTCCATTTCTACGGCAGTTATGATTTGAATCGTTGTGCGTCAGCCTTTTAATAGGCGACGCCACGACATCGTCGGCGATGCGTGCAACGCGCTATGCCTGAGTTAGACTATCGTTGGGCATCGGTTGTGTAGGCCGACAACAGGTTCAGCATTCCTTGGTATAAGTTATCTATAACACAACGAAACGTTCTGTGTAGTTACCAATGCGTTATACATAAGACCAAGTCGCTATGAATACGTCCGAATCTTTAAAAAAAAATATCAAAAGTTCAACGTAAGCCAGCGTTCTACATAAATTTTAACACGTTGCCATCGCTGGCTAAAACGTCAAGGTGTGACCGGGCCTTAATACAAGTTAGTGTCAACTCCAGAGTCCAGACGAGTCCGATAAATCTGTCGTCTGTCTGACTAGTCCGATAAATCTGACGTGCTGTAGCTTTCTTTTATTATTCTCTTTACTTCATTGTTTTCTACTGGTGCTACATGACGACAGTAGGAATAAAATAAATAAAAATGCAACAGAACGTCAGATTTATCGGACTACTCTAGACAATTGTCGCAAGGTGTGTTCTGCACACAAGTTTTCATCGTATCCGGACAGCGAGATTGCTTCGTTTTATGCGCAGAGAGATACGGCCGATGACATGGGCTGACCTTGCTTGTGATTCATTCGCCGTGGTGCAACATGTCCGCTGTGCTGCGCTGGTCACGTCACCTCACTAAAGTATTTCTGATATCGAGCAGTATGCAAGTACAATTTACATTTTTGAATTACGAGTAGGATTTAGTCTAACCAGTTGTTATTGCCAAGTCTTCCTTCGATGTCCTCCTGATTATAATGAACGCTGGGAATTTCATCACCAGTTTCCTCTGCTTGTCCTGCTTCAGGCTCGAACTGGCAAGGCCGTATTTAACTTCCAGCTGCCTGAACTTCACCTCCCGCGACTACGTTATCCGACAATTCTCCTTCTGATTCAGACCAAAATCCTTCATTTCTCTCACACTCACTGTCGCGACCAGACAAATCAAAGTCCATGTCATCCATTATTCAAAACCAAATGTTTGATTTTTTAAAAGCAGAAATGAAAAGCGTTTGAGTCGACCAATCGAATGTGGAAATGCACAGAAAGCCAATACAATCACGTGGACCACCAACCCGAGTAATTTACGTGCAGCCTTTGTTGTTCTGGAGATGATGTCATGTGGGTCACGCCTCTTTCAGTGGATTTCGGCAAAATTTTTAGGGGCGTTCCCGAAGAGGTTTGTTTTTTTTATTTTACAGTTTACAGAATGAGTATTGTGAAAAGCCATTGTCAGATCAGAAATCACGATGAAAAACTCCTATAGTATATATATATATATATATATATATATATATATATATATATATATATATATATATATATATATATATATATATATATATATATATATATATATATATATATATATATATATATATATATATATATATATATATATATATATATATATATATATATATGTATATATATATATATATGTATATATATATATATATGTATATATATATATATATGTATATATATATATATATATATATATGTATATATATATATATATGTATATATATATATATATGTATATATATATATATATATATATATGTATATATATATATATATATGTATATATATATATATATGTATATATATATATATATATATATATATATATATATATATATATATATATATATATATATATATATATATATATATATATATATATATGCAATTTCAGTACTTTTGAGTGTCATGGGACCTTTAAAGGAATCCGTGGCTCAGGACAACACCTGTGAGGAAGACCTTTCCCTGCAACCAAACCCAGAGGTAACACCGGGGCAAACAACGCAGCAGTTAATGGAGTTGATGAAAATGCTGCAAGCACTGAGGAGTGATATGAAAAACATGGGAATAGACTTACCAACAAGCTGGAAGGCAGGGCTGGCAGAGGTAAAGGGCGAAATTGAAAATGTGGATCGGAATTTTGCAAATGGGATCAGGACGGAACATAGAGGAACGACCGAGTCGAGGGGGAGTGCAACGGCTGTTCGGACCGCGATGGAGACGGGTAAGGTCGAGGGGACGAGTGACGCCGTAATAATTAAGGGAGAAATGTGTAAACTCGGACAGGGTATGACAGAATTAACAGAGACATAAAAGGGAGATAGATCAGGTAAAAGAGACGCAGAAATTAGAGGCGGTAAAGGACGAGTTACACAAAATTAAAAAGTAACACACACACACACACACACACACACACACACACACACACACACACACACACACACACACACACACACACACACACACACACACACACACACACACACACACACACACACACACACACACACACACACACACACACACACACACCTGGTAGGGGACATTGAGGTTGAGCTTGGGGAATGCGTCGAGACCCAATGCGAGGGTCAGAATAACCTCCCACAGGAACGAGGGGAGATGGTATGCTCCCTCGAGGCAGGCCGTGACGAGGTGAGTCCGGTAAGGCCATGCGAGGTTGAGCGGGAGCATGGCGCGAATGAGCACATGCCGAGCTTGGGGGGGTATAAAAACCCCGGGATTTTTTGGGTTAACCCAAGCACCAAGTATGAATATCCCAGAGTGTGTGTTGGAGCGTGTGAGTGATGCGAATGACATGGCATGTATGAGTGCATGCGTGGAATTGGGACACGGACCGATTCAGATGGGAGACGTGGGTCGTGTAACGGACGGGAACGGCGAGCCCAATGGGCCGCATGGAACTATTTTGGAAATCGTGCCGGCTTCGCGGGACATCGCGTGTGAGGTCCGTTCCGTGTTTTGGGAACGGCCCAGGCGCGCACGACTCCGTGATCGGGAGTCCCGTGATTGGTACGAAACCACCACGTGGACAGCTAAAATCGCGGCGATGGTGTGAATTTGGAAAGCACGTGGCCCCATGTGACCACGTGTTCGGAGGCCGATGTGACGCATGGAGCAAGTCCCGGGGACGTCACGGCAAGCTTCGTAGGGTCCGTGTGCGAGTGACATCGGCAGGGACCGCGCGGCACGAAGGCCACGTAAGTAGAGCACGCTGGCTCACATGGTGGTTGGCTCGGAGGCGAGCGGTTGATGCGATCGACGGGGCGACAATACGCTTTTGATTATCGCCCATACGAAGGGGACGAGCGAGTCATAGACCGCCGCCCTGGCGAAGCAAGGTTCGGAGGGCCTTGCTCAGAGTACACGATGCCCTGCCGGGATGTAGCGAACATCCTCGTGATTGGGCAAAGGAGCACTAGTTCGTGGGGAGGGTTTAGCAAAAGATAGACCGGCCTCATGGGGCATGAGCAGTCCTCCATGGGGCCCAGTGGGAATTTAGTTTAGAATTACAAATGGATTGGGGACATGGACAGACATGGACCGCGTAGTGGGGACGTAGATTAGCTACATATAATTAAACGGAACGTGCACTAGTGTAAGTGATGTCAAGGGGCACGAGCTAGTTAAGGGAACGTAGCTAGCAGAGTGTCAGTGTTGAAGTGAATTGGTGAAATAAAACGAAATGAAAGAAACATAATGAACGAATGTGGGTCAGCGGCCCTGAGTGCGAGTGGAGTGAATGTGGAATGCATGGTGCGAATGAAAGATTGGGGGGAGGAGTGAATCCCACCCAAGGGAACCCGGGGTTAGTGTAACGTTAGTTCGTGGGTTAGTTAAATTAACCAATCGGATGTGGTTTTGTTGTTGGTGTTGGATGAAGGCACGAAACCTTTTTGTAGGGTGCAGGAGTCTATTGACCGGCTGGGAGCATGGCTGTGGAAATGTGCGCACTGAGTAGAGGGCCCCCTGGGCACCGGAGTGGTCGGCCAGAGTAGGCCATAGGTCTAAGGGACCGAGTTAGTGTAATGGGCACTGGCAGCCCACGGAAACGGGACCCGGAGCACCAAAATGCCACGTGGGCATCGAAGGGGACACTGCCAGGGGCATTCCCCACATTCATACGGAGTAGGTAGGCTCGGAGACAGCCTCAGCGACCCGGGGGTGCCATAGTTCGAGTTCGGCAGATGGGTATACCTGCCAGTTGAGCCACGCTGCCCAGCCACAAAACTGTGCAAGAGCACGAGAGAAAATTTGTGGGCCGGGCCCAAATTAATAACGAAAACCAACACAGGTGACGGGAATCATGGTTTCTAGAACTGATAGTTTAAAGCATTGGTCCCCAATCTGCGGCCCGCGGTCCGCATGCAGCCCATGGAGCGCTATACTGCGGCCCGCGAGGACTTTCCAATCAAAACACATTTCCATGTAGCAATTTTGAAGGGGTTTACACAATGCCACTGCCAGACAGCGCCATAACCTGAAAAGCCTTCCACAATGCCACTGCCGGCCACTGCCTCTTACTGCCGGGAGGAATCAAATCAATTTGCATCAATAAAATGCATCAAATTTTTTCTGGTTCCCAACATCCTTGGGAGTAGTGAATGCGGCCCGTGGGATCAAAAGGTTGGGGACCACTGGTTTAAAGAGACAGGTGTGTTGAAAAGCACTGGGGATAGATTAACGTTTAATAAATGCGAGGATAGATAGGAAACGTGTACCCCTACGCACCATCCATCCTTTCGCTGTTTGTGGGCCACTGGACTCACCTTGGGAAATTGCTGGAATCTGAGGAAGTTATTCTGAGGCTGCATTGGACCTCGAGACAGATTCACTAGTCTCTTCCTCAATCCCCTCAAAAAGGATCTTAGGGATTGGGGATAGACAGTTTTGACAGGTGAGCCAAACAAGGACAATAAAGGGGGTAAGGGACGCAAGTAATTATTAAAAAAAATAAAAAAATAAAATACAAAGTCCAAATTTCGTTGTTGCTTTGTTGCAAGCTAATGGGGGTGGGCATGGACAAAGACAGGCAAAGGCGATAGGTTGGGGGGAACCATAGGGTAGGTCTGAGCCCGTTTTCAGACCGGCCGGCGCCACCACACTCCCTCCACAACCTCACGAGACCAGACCGAGGCCGGCCAGCTTCATGTGCCAACCTGTCGCACCTAACCTGGTCTGCATATGCCATGCTTGCCTGCCTTTGCCTTGCCTCCATACTGCCCATACCTTTGTTTGCATTCCCATGTCACAACCTTCACCATGTGCTCCAGGACCACCTCTGAAAGTGTTTTGCAAGGACTGCCCTGCAGGCAGCCGCATTCCAGGGGACTGCATTTCAGCAGCCCGGATACCTCCTTGTTGTTACATGAAAGCCAGTTCAAATGGACCGGGGACTGCACTGAGCAGCCCGGAGCTCTTGTTGCATAAAGGCCAGTTCAAATGGCCTGTGAGATGGCGTATGGCCTGCCGTGTTAGGGTGAGTTGCCTCCAGCAGCCAAAAGGAAAAACAACAAGAAGAAGAATTCAACGACAAACAAGGGACTGGCCCTAAAGAGATCCGACCATCGATGCCTGCTGCGCACTCACCCACCAATGTTAACTTTGCTGTGTTTTCTTTCCTCAAGTCACAGGTCCTGAGCCATGGGTAGTGTAAATATTAGAAATGTACATAATTTTAGCCCACCTGTTTGTTTAGCGCCAGCAATGTAGTTAAGTTGTCCGAGTGAGTCTGTTAGTTTAGTTACGCAACGCACTAGGTTATTTATTTTTGGGACATGTATTCTAATGTCGCACTCAGGGATCCGTAGGTTAAACGTACTAGGGGAAAACCTACACCTACATGCCACACGAAAATTGACGACTCGGGTCGAGTCTATAAAAAAGGGGGGGGGGTAGTGTTACGAATCTGGAAACCATGCGCACTCAACATTCAGGTCCCAAAGTTAGTTATGCCAGTAAGTACGTGTGAGACAGGTCCCTTCGTTTTGTCTAGTGGGAGAGTCGAATATGTGCGTTGTGACGTCTTTAGTTAGGTTTTACATCCAACGAACCCTCCAACAAGCCATCTAACACCCAACAACCATCCCATCTGCATGACCCACCTACGCATCACATGCCATCACCACCCGTTGGCTGCTCTTACCTTGACTTGCCGAGAGGGGGCCTCGCAGTTCCAGTCCTCGGCTCATAATTCTTGTATGGCTTTTTCAGCGTTGACCCTGTTACTCTTTGCGAGCGAAGCCACGTGGAGGAATAACTGGGGTCTCCGAACAGGGGCCACGGCTCCGCCCCAATAGGGTGTGGTCGTCGGCTAATGACGGACGGACAGCGAGATGATTCTCGCTAAGGCCTCTCCCCGTGTGGGAGGAGAGATATTGTTACGAATCTGGCAGCCATGAGCACACAACAGACAGGTCCCCGGAGCTCAGTTATTTCGTTAAGTATATGTGTATCATTAGAATCCATCCCCTGTGTCTAATGGGTGATTAAATGTTCGTGCGTTGTGAGAGTTATTTTGATAGTCAGAGTTTTCTTTTACATCTTCGCTTTCACAACAACAACACCTTTCACCTTCGCTCCATCCTGACACCATAACACCCATGGTGGGCGGAGTTCAACGAAGGACTTGGCGTCTCTCTCGACCAATCAGAGAGATGCGAGCGAGTTTTCCGTCGTTCAGCCAATGGGAGCCAACGCAGGACAATATTACTCATCTTCCTGTTTGGGGGGCAGTCCGCCATGACGCCCGCAACGCCCCCACCCCCCGGTCCAATCAGCGGATTTGGCGCCCCTTTTGGCCAATCACGGAGGCGACGAGCGCATTTGCGCACCAAAACTGTCCAGTGAGGGAGAGCGGGTCGGAGGAGGCGGCTCCTCCCCTCTGGAGAAGGAGTGAATAATTGTTCGGCGCGATCCGACTGGAAGCAGTTGTAGTTGGTTTTTGTCTGCTGGATCGTCCCAGATCGCCTGGCCTTGCCTGCTGGTGCTCGCTGCCTTGTCCGCGCTGGTTGGCGTCCGTCCTTCATCCTCCATCCCTGGTACTTGGAGTGGCATCGTTGATGTGGGTTCGAGTCCCACCGATCCAGAACGTCGAAGACCACACGAGGTGGACAGGTCCAAGATTGCTCTGGTCTCCAGCTCACCCTTTCCTCGAGCTGGAAGCCTTCAATAAAGACCCGACGGGGTCCATTTCTGGGTATCTGTGTGTGCGTGTGTGTGTCCGTGGGCCCCGTCTATAAGTAGAACTGTTAAGTGCCTTTTGTTGTACATCATTTGCCTTGCTTAGTCGTGATAACTCTGCCTTTACGTACTCCCCTCATTCCCCAATTATTGTTGAAAATAAATTCCCCTCTTGCTGAATGTCCCAGCTCGTCCTTGTCATTTCTATCATTGGTTTGCCATGCTGCGAATGGGAATTAGGAGGCCTCATTGTTACCGTAATCGTGCAATCGGCCCGGCAGGAAGCTGGTACCCTCCGCTCGGGGTACGACTCGGATCCGGCTCGGTATCGGCCCGGATCGCGCAGATCCTGCCGAGGGTGAATTTCCCCGGTAGATTGGACGACGGGGGTATTTAGGTATATTGAAATTGGCAATTGACCCTATCCCACGTGGTCGACCTATTGGCGATCTTTGGTCCGACAAGGGACCCGTGACCTTTCGGATTTATCTGAAAGGTACGACCTAAATTCCGGGTGTTCGGTGGAGCCGACTCTACTGGTCCCCCTAGCGGTCGTGCTCGCCACCAAGACGCGGACCCACAACAATTGGTGATCAGGAGTGCGATTCGGCCCCTCCGCCTCGGTAGAGAAATTCACGGGATTTGGATCAGGGGTGTAGGGAGCAAACCCCCCCATGTCCCCCAAATTACGAGCAGTTCAAATTATTCCCGGAACGCAACATGGCGAACCAAGATGGGCTGGAACAGGTGGGTAGTAGTGTCGTGTTAGAGGAACCCATGGTCCCGGACACTACCCCCATGCAAGAACTTTCCCCGCAACCGAACCCAGAGGTCGCATTGGGAGCGGCGGTGTATGACACTCCCCCCCTCCGTCAAATCCCCCCCCACCCCCGGTCCACGGCGAATCGGCCTCGTCGGGACCATCTGACTTCAACCGCATTATGGAGGGAATGAAGCTATTGATGTAAAACATGGAAAACCGGATGGATGCCAAAATGGAGGCAAACACGCAGGCACGGAGGGGTGATATGCGAACGCAGCGAGGGGAAATGCAGAGCATGGGGTTAAGCCTGCAGGCGAGCGTAAGAGGAATAATGGCGGCACCACGTGGCGGAGCGAGTGGACCAACAAGGAGTGTGGAATGTGTTCGGCCCGCAATGGAGACGGGTGAGGTTGGGACGATGAGAGACACCACGATCATTGATGGGGAGACCGAAACGTGTAGGGTGAGACACGAGGGGACGACGGAAGAACCAAAGGAGGTGACGGAGACGCAGGAAATAAAAGTGACAAAAAGCCAGGAAGTAACGGAAATAATAAACGAGGTGATGGAGATGCAGAAACCAAAAGAGGGGGACGAATTGAATGAAACTAAAGACGAGCACACACACATAGAGTTAGTAAGGGACAATGGGCTTGAGCTGGTAGAATGTTTTGGGACCTGGTGCGAGCATCAAGATAGCCTCCTTCAGGAACAGAGGGAGATGGTATGTTCCCTCGAAGTGGACTGCGTCCAGGTAGGTCTGGTCGGGCGGAATGAGGTTGAGCGAGTGAGTGATGTGTGGGGGAAAAATTTATATTAATGTATTTTAAATTGTAACAAATGGAGTTTCAGAAAATGTAACTTTTATGCTGCAAATTGAATTGGCTGTCATTTCTGGCCAAAAGACTTTTGCCCGAAATGATAAGAAATGTGATGTTCTGGAGCAGAGTGACCGAGCTGATAAATGAACCTTTGCTTAGAAATGTACAAAGTGGCTTTTCGTCTAAAGGACACGTCTACAGTCTGGGTGAATATTCCCCAACCTCTCTCTCACGAAAGTATAAAATGCTTTGAAATCTAAAATTGTTTTCAGTGCAAGCACGTGAGGAAGTATAGTTTCTCAGTGGCTTGTACTCCTTGGAACTGACCAAGTACCAAGTTAGAATAAAACTCTGATGTAATGTAGAAGTGAATTGAATCGGGTTGGTCTAACTGTTAACTAAAGTAAGAATAAATGAAATAGAACCAAATAATATTGCAATCAAATGGGGATTCTTAAGTTCATTGTACAAGGGTGAGAAGTGTATGGTGTATAATTAGGAAATAAATTGTTTCACAAGGAAGGACTTGTGTGGACATCAGTTTTATCAGTGTTGATAGGGTTTTTGTAGGATTTTATAATCAAATCGGACAAACGTTAAACTCTGTCTGAAGTCAAATAGGATTCCATAATCGGCCAGTTAGAATCCTTCAGGAGGACAACGATCACAACAAGGTGGGTTTAAAAAATCCACATCAGATGCAAACGGGTCCATGCAGAGTTTGGGGGGGGGGGGTTGAGGCTTTGGGATCCCTTGTGTGGACTCCCACCCCCAGTGTGATTGTCCCAGAGTGTGTGCTGAAATGTGTGCCAGAAGGTGAGTATGGTGTGAGTAACATGGCATGCGTGAGTGCATGCGAGGAATTGAAGCACGGATGGATTCAGACGGGAGACAAGAGTAGCGAGCCTGGAAGGCCGCAAAGGGTTAATTTGGCTACTGAGCCAGGTTCGCGCGACAGCGCGTACGAGGTCCATGGCGAGTTTCGCGCACGTCCACGTCTTCATGATCCGGCCCGGAAACGTTCCACGTCGGATACGTATATTATTACATTGGATTTATTTATATCGGATACGTTGGATTTATTTATTTATTATTACATCGTGGGGCATTTATATCTGACGGTTTTATTATCCTTATAACTTTTTTGTTTCTAAACCAAATAAAATAAAATTTCGATACAACATAGGCACATACTTTCAGTTTTAAAAATCAATTTTCATTCTTTATTTCTTAAAAATTACATCAGACAAATGGGCCCCTTTCGAATTCGTGCATTCACGACAGCGGATCATCATATTGTTCATTACCGCAAGCAATGTCTCTTGATCAATAGAGTGGATGGTTGCAGTGATGTTTCATCAATTCATCGATCGATGTTGGATGTTCCTTATAAACTTTGCCCTTCAAAAATCCCCATAGGAAGAAATCTGGTGGAGTTAAATCTGCCAAATGAAAGTGTGCCTCATGTCATGATGACCTTGTTTGTGAACAGAAATTGGCATGCTCATTGCATTAAAAAAAAAAAATCTAAAAATTATTTTTAAAATGCTCATTGCATTTAAAGTGCTCCATCATTAAAAACTTTTAAGCATTCTCTGTAAAACAAAGAAAACAATAATTAATTATGCCAAGACTGCTTCTGGCTAGAAAGATTGCAAATGTGTCAAATATAAAATGTGTATCAAATGTATTATTATTTGTTTTTGAATTATCATCTTGTAAATATTTGTGTATGTTCGTTAAACGTGTCATTTTGAAACAACTGTATTTGTGTAATTGTAGTGGGTTTGAGGATAAACCCCTTTTGCTTTCCTGGTGCAGTGCACCAGGTGCATTGCCCTCCACCATGCCCTTTGAGCACGTGTTAAAATCTCCGAGGATCAACATATCTGCCTCCTCTTAAGAAGGGAATGCACGGCTGTCCAGGGGCTGTTGGTTTATATAAACGGCATTCTCTCTGTCTGCTTCTCTCTGTCTGCTTCTCTCTGTCTGCTTCTCTCTGTCTGCTTCTCTCTGTCTGCTTCTCTCTGTCTGCTTCTCTCTGTCTGCTTCTCTCTGTCTGCTTCTCTCTGTCTGCTTCTCTCTGTCTGCTTCTCTCTGTCTGCTTCTCTCTGTCTGCTTCTCTCTGTCTGCTTCTCTCTGTCTGCTTCTCTCTCTCTCTCTCTCTCTCTCTCTCTCTCTGCCTCTCTCTCTCTCTCTCTCTCTGCCTCTCTCTCTCTCTCTCTCTCTCTCTCTCTCTCTCTCTCTCTCTCTCTCTCTCTCTCTCTCTCTCTCTCTCTCTCTCTCTCTCTCTCTCTCTCTCTCTCTCTCTCTCTCTCTCTCTCTCTCTCTCTCTCTCTCTCTCTCTCTCTCTCTCTCTCTCTCTCTCTCTCTCTCTCTCTCTCTCTCTCTCTCTCTCTCTCTCTCTCTCTCTCTCTCTCTCTCTCTCTCTCTCTCATGCACAGCCACATCTTTTAAGTTAAAACTCCAAACTCGAGGTACAAATACAACTTTGTGAGGGTGTAACATAGGCTATGTGGCTGCAGCCTCACGTGGGGATGTGGCTGAGCGGGGGGAGGGCTTAAATTCTCCATGTAAATGTGAACCGTGTAGCGCCACCTGGTGGTGATGGCAAAGGGTATGACAATTTCCTTTTTTTAACCTGGGAAACACTGAGGTGAAATCTGTCTCTTCGCAAGGGTAAATGTGTCCTTTCCCTTGTCCACCCCCCTCCCATTTGCCTTTTCAACCCCACCCCCTTCCCGCCCCAACACCCCCAAAAAACAAAAAACGGAGCAGCCTGTGAAAGCCTGTCATCGTGTGTAACATTTCTAGTGGGAAGGTACATCAGGACAAACGGGGGACAAAAGTGGGGGAGGGGGGAGAAGGATGTGAGGAGAGGGATGGGGAAGGGTGGGGTGAGGGATTAAAGCACTCTATGCACAGGTAAATTTGTCTTCCTTTCCTTCTGTTTCTCACCCAAAATTTTTGGCAAACATGATGACTAATTGGTCTATCAGCAAAGCGATGGGTAGGCCCTGCTAGTATCTCAATACAATAATTTGGAAATCCATACCACTTCAGCAATTCTCCAAACAAACAGGTTTCAAACTTTTGAATAGCCTTTTCCTGGAACATGATTTTATACGAGAACAGGAACACGGCATCCCACTGTGATCTGGACTCTTTCCCATCAAAACAATTTCATCTGTCCCCTCCATGGCCATAGCAGCTTGCAAGCATTCATACATGAATCCAGTCGTATAGTTGTCCTTCTGAGTGCAAGCCTCAGTCATCTTCACAAATTTGTCTTCTTTTCCTTGAATCTATGAAATCACTTTGAGTTTGTCCTTTTGCTTCCTTCAATTGTCTTTCAACACAGCAGTTCATCACCAATATATTTTGTAACCCATGACTCGTATTTCACCTTTTTCTCTGCTTGCAGCTCTCTTTACTCACACAGATTTTTGTATGCATTTCTTGTCCACTTGCTCCCTCCTCCCCACGTCAACCTTCCACCATATTGCAACTTCATGATTCTCGACTTTTATACAATACAAACTTCCATTTTATTCCAGCCTCAGATCAGGCATGGGTCTGTCAAATTTCACCACACATCCTGAATTATATGTACCCTCTCGAGCTTGCTTCCTTTTTCTGCACCCAGATATTATGCTGAAACTGGCCTAAAATTCATTCGCTTCGACACAGTTGTTCCACACACCATCCATTGAAATTACACGCCTGCATAATTTCGTTTCAGCTAGTAGGACAGCCTAAATGTCTGCACACTTGCCTCTGAGCAATATAGCCTGGGTTCAAAATCGCAGGGCGATTCATCTATGTGTGTGCCATCCCTTGGAAGGACGTTAAACTGGGTATCCCATCTGCCAGCATGAGTTGGTGGACGTGAAATTCCCAATGTGTCCTTCGTGAAGAAGAGGAAAGCTAGCACCAGCACCATGAACAAATTACAAATTCCTGCACACCTCCTGTTGGAGTTTCAACCCACCCAGGATTTTACTCCTTGCCAAAGGATCTGCTTCAGTTGTACTGACATTTTATGTCGAGGAGGTGGGGGGAACCTTTCCTCGTCAAAGGGCCATCTACACCATAATGGAGCTAAGTGTTTGTTATATCCTCCTAGACAAAGCGTCAATGGTCCATGAAACTCGGCTATATTGTACTTAGTATACATTGACTCTGGATCGCTCTGCTTTTTAGCTCATGAGCAAAAATGTACATACTCGCTCATTATCACCTGTTACTCCACTACATTTTCCAAAAAATGCTGTGACAACATATTAGGTGTCTCCACATGGCTATCTTCAATTAGAACCCCGTAAAAGCCACTCAAGAATCAACGCCTCATTCGGAAAAAAATGGCACATCAAAAAGGAATGAAATCACGACAACCACCACCTCTGCCACCCATCCATGGAACGGGTAATCTACTAGAAAAAAACTAATTGTTAAACTTTCTGCAGGCCGGTTATATGCACAGTGAAACATAAACATCCTGATTCTTGATACCAACTAAACAAAAGTAACATATAAAATCATATACATGTTAATAATAGTCATATTAGTCAAATTGACATGTAGGCTGGAGGTTCTCCAGACTTTGTGTAGAGTGTGGTGAATCTATCCATCCATAATTTTGGCTCATATTATCTAGTGTCTGTAAAACTTACCTTTCAGATCTTCTGCACCACTGCATTTTTGAACTGATGCCGTGATTGCATTCCTTTTGCAATCTGAAAGGGTGGGTGGGATGTATGAATTAGTTCTTGGAAGAAAGAAAAGTGTAATAATTCCATTCAAGTTCTGTTTGTGCTGCTTGACACTGCAGTCCCTCCAGTGAATGTTGGTTATTTTAAAACAATAAAAAACTCTTCCCTTGTTCGTTTAATTTATTTTCAATAAGAACTAGAATGGCACTCGGTCGGGCATATACCTCTGCCAGGCTAAACAGTTTACACACCCAACCGGTTCAACAAGTTTCGTCCGAATCCGTCCACAACTTTTTGAGATATGCTGTTTGCAGACACAGACAGGGGTGAAAACATAACTTCCGTCCATCTTCGGTGGTGGAGGTAACTAGACATGCACTTTATAACTACGAGCAATTATGTCGGGGCTCACGTTGGCCCGCTTTGATCAGACATGTGATCCATAACATAATTGGTTTCAATGTTGAGAGGGATGCACGATAGCCTCTAAGTTTTCTACCCTTGGTTTGAATCCCGGCCCAACTATAAATTATCATCCTGGTGTTTTACAGGCAGGGTGATTCATCAATGTGCATGCCGTCCCTTGGATGGACGTTAAACTGGGCATCCCATCTTGCTGGCATTAATTGGTGGATGTTAAAGATCCTATGGTGACCTTCATGAAGAGTAAGTGAGCTATTACTGGCACTGAAAAAATTCCTAATTCCTGACCACAACAGTCTTGAGATGAGTTTTAGCTTTATTTACCGTTCATACGGATTTTACATCACATTTCTTGTATATCTTTAGCTTTTGACCTTTGCTCATATTTACTGCAGGCTTTGATCAGGCTCCTTTTGATATTTTAATTGTAATGTTTTTTTTTTTTTTAAACGTCTGTTTGAAGCTTTCCTGAAATGTTTTTATTTACTTGCAGTTGCAATGGCTTGTAATCTCCAAAGAGCGAGTTCCAATTAACGCTTAACATTTTGAAACAATCATTGCTTTCTTTGAACAATCTTTTCTTTCTTACTCAATCCAGAAAGCAGAAGAGGAATTGATGTCTGGGGCATGTTGAGACATAACATGTCTGAACATTTCTGCTTTCAATCATCAATTGCTCCAATTACCTTATTGTTAATCTCAAGCAATTATTTATTGAATACAATCAAATACTTTTGAGAATAAGAATAGTGGAGCACCTGCTTCATTCATCACCTGTCTGTTTTTTTTTCGCTTGATGTTGCTGGTAATTTGAACAGAGAGTCAAAAACTTATATCTCAACTGCATTTTTATATTTAGCATTTATACCTTTTAATTTTTTTAAACATCTCTTGAAGAAGCATAAACAATTTGCTTCCAAAAATGAATGTACAAATCTGCTGAACATCTTAAATTATTTTTTTCTCCATCTGAAATTTTATGATATCATAAAAATCATTGTGGCTACATGATTAGCTGAGAAAAATATCCGATGCTTCTCAATCCCAATCAGAAACACAAATACGTGTATAGTATGTAAATATAAATAATGAGTTCTCTTATGAGGAACTTCAATGCAAGAGGAGGACATTAGGACTGGCCTATCAACTGACCTGCACTAGTGTTGTAAAATTCGGGTTTTGTCCATGCTCTATCCTTTTAAATTCTGAGCATCTAAACAAAGAAGTAGCACATACCATTTTTAAAGTCTTTAGTTTATGGGATCAGCTAAGGGTAAATTCAAACCACCAACCTCCTCAGACCCAGAACAGATGCTCTAACCATTAAACCACATAATTGGGTTAGGAAATGGATTTGATCCTACACTTTGAGCATCGTGAGCCATCGGTTCAGATGGGAATTTGCTAAACAGGCCAACAAATATACGATATGCATTTGTTCTTTGGATTGGCCTGCTTAGCATTTCCATCTGAACCAAAGGTGCATGACGCTTTGAACTCAGGTTCAAGTTCCACACATATAATTGCATTTATGTGTTGTCTATCAATGTCCTTGTAATTCCCATAAAAGAGCATTGATATTATGAACCTTATTACATCAACGTAAAAGCAACAGTAGAAACAACAAAAACAACAACCACAAAGGCAACAAGAAAGAGCAATCAGAGATTGCAGACTTTTACCAGGACTTGTTTTGTTTTGTGTGTGGTGTATTTTATATAGCAAATAAATGGAACGATGTACTAAATGAAAGGGTGCTGATTGCAAATGAAAGGACTGAATGGTCCAGTTGTAAATGTGAAAAAGTCAAAGGTCTGAAAAATTGTGAAAGCCAAATGGTTTGAAGGTCTAAAGATCAAAAGGTGTAAAAGGTCAAACTGTCTGAAAAGGTCTAAATGGGTCTAAGGGTCGAATTTATGGTTTTAAGTGTCTAAAACGTTTTAAAAGGTCAAAGGTCTAAAGTGTCTAATAGTGCAGTATCGGGGGTGAAGAAAGCAGGGGTCTAAAGGGTGTAATTTAAGGTCTAAAGGGTTGGAATTGTCTGAAGTGGTCTGAACAGTCTTAAAACATCTAAAGGTCAAAGGGATAGACAGGGTATTAAAAGGTCTGAAAGGTATGAGGGTCTAAAGGGTAGAAAGGAATCTAAGTGTCATCAGAGTAATCAAGGGTCTCAGAGGATCTAAAGGGTCTTTGAGGTCGAAGAGGTGTAAAGGGTGTAATGGGGTATTAGGGGTCAATAGGGGTTAATGGTGTCTCTAGGGTATTGTGTGCCTTCGGGGCCTTATGGGTCGAAAGAGTCTTAAAGTGTCTTAGGGTTCTAAAAGGTATAAAAGGGGCGCACGCACGCACGCACACACACACACACACACACACACACACACACACACACACACACACACACACACACACACACACACACACACACACACACACACACACACACACACACACACACACACACACACACACGACTGTTTGACGAGACACACAGGCACTGAGCTTGGGGGAAGTGCCGTCACTTCCTGGGGTACTGTGGGTGCCATTAACGTCACAAGGATGCCACCTTTCTCACCTCACTGTCGTGAAAAACCCAACAAACTACCAGGTATTGTTATTCTTGGTTTTAACATTTGAAAAACAATAAACAAATAAAAATGTTTCAGTTTAAAACGTTATTCTTCGGAGGGCACTTGAACGAGGCAAAAAGTGATTTATCTTACCAAAAATTTCATCTAAAGAGAATCCACACTTCTTCTTCACCTCCTCATGAAATTTTGCTGTGGGGGGAGGGGGGGTGAAAGAGGATTACTCCCATGGAGAACGTGTTATTTCAAACAACATGCAGTAATCCCTGAAAATAAAGAAATAAATATAAGCCAGAGTAAATTATCATGAAACTGAGAATGTTCGGGAATTTCATGAACATATAAGGAATTAATACTACTTTTTTTTAACTAAAAAGCAACCCAAAAGTTTAAAATAATTGTATAGGCTACATTCATGGTGATTGCAATCCTCTTAAGATACAGTAGTTGTTACCCTTCCAATGCGAAGTGAAAAGCAGGGTTAATGTCTGTCCATATTATCAGTTTATAATCAAGGAACAACATATAAATCCAATGTTGTATTTTGAACACGAATCGGAACATGAATAGGAAGACGTCTTTAATTTTACCGTACTTTGGCTCTGAATTTATCCGGACCGCACGTACACAAAGAGGAGTGAGAATTTTTTTACGCTTTCTGCTTGCCTGGCAGTCAAACAAAATTGATAATTATCATTCCAAACAGGAAACTCACTTTTTTAAAGACGTCATAAAAGACACAAACATCATGCACAAATAACTCCTCATGTAATGTGCTAAATAGGGTAATGTAATAGATGCTGAAGAAAATGGCGGTAGACCCCAGTAAATTGCTTGATTTATATGCCTTTATACCTCTTAAAACTTTTATTAGCCCCCATTGAACTTAGTTCAAAACGGGGGCTTATGGATTTGGTCTCGATTTCCTCGACAGGTATGGACCGATTTTATCCATGCTTGGCACAAACACAACACATGATAGCATACAAATGGATATAATTTTGTTTCGCAATGCGATCAAAAAATGGCTGACTGGCGGACATTTTATTTGTAAAAAATCCCGATGTTGAACACCTCCTCAACCATTTCTCGGACATTTACCGATGTTGTTCAAACTTGGCACTTCGATAATGAATGATGGCTTACATTTGAACTTGATTTTTTTTGAGATCATATCCAAGATGGCCAACTGGCGGCCAACCATTTCTCAGACATGCTTGGTCTGATTTTGTTCAAACTTGGCAAAGGCACAGCACATGATGGCATACACATGCACCTCACTTTATTTTGCGATCTGATCAAAGACAGCCAACTGGTACATTGGCAGCAATTTTGGTTGTAAAAAAATATATAAAAATAAAAACATCTGGTGTCGAACACGACATCCTCAACCATTTCTTGGACATGCATTTACCGGTCTTGTTCAAACTTGGAACACAGATAACGAGTGATCACTTACATATTATGTGTGTCTATTTTCATATCAGATCCAAGATGGCCAACGGGTGGCCATTTTGTTACTTAAATGTGTCCCCAACCATTAATTCTCCGACATGCATGGTCCAATTTTGTTCAAACTTTGCACACAGATTATAATGAATGAGGACTTACATAAGCACAACATTTTTTTTCGAGATCAGATCTAAGATGGCCAACTGGCAGCCATTTTGTTACTTAAACGTGTCCCCAACCATTTCTCGGACATGTATGGTCCGATTTTGTTCAAACGTGACACAAGCACAGTAAACGATGGCATACACTTGCACCCAACTTTATTTTGTGATCTGATCAAAGATGGCCGACTGGTAGACTGGCGGTCATTTTAGTTGTAAATAAAAATGGGCTTGCCCTTTAACTCCGTACATAAAAATTACTAAAACAAAGGGGGCTATTTTTTTTTTTCCTTGTTTAAATCTTTTTTCCTCGTTTAAATAAATTGTCTTTTTTCCTTGTTTAAATTTAATTGTGTATTTGACACTGTAGAAGACAAATTGCCTTCATAATACTTCCAAGAACCATGCTATATATCGATATATGTCATTGGAGGGTGTGGCATGTGAAATAGTACAGTATCGGGGGGGGGGGGGGGTGAAGATGAAGCTGCCATATGGCTACGTGCATCTATGGTGATCAATAATGCCTCCATCTCTTGAATTACGATTCATCGTCGTCTTTTTCACAATGTATAAGGTGAGGCTGCTTCAGTAGCGCTAAACTTCTGCATTTCTTAGTAACGATCTTAAACACATTGACTGCCAACTCTTATGCCTGGTGTTGGCTTAATGGTTAGGGTAGTGGGCTTGGGATCCTAGGGTCCTGAGTTCAAATCCCGCTCAGCTGTTGAATTAACACCAGGTGGGGTTGACTCTGCCTGTCATCCTTCCGAGGTCGGCAAAATGAGTGCCAGCATGCTGGTATACTGTGTCGGAGTGGCGACCCGTCCAGGATTGTTCCCAATAGCCAAGGAGACTGCTTCGGCGGCACCAACGCTCTGCACAGAGTATGGTCCTAATGGATGGATGGATGCCAACTCTTGTAGTGTATACATGTTTTGTTCGTCTTTTGGCTGCTTCTGTTAGGGGTCGCCACAGCGGATCATCCGTTATGATCCGCATACTGATTTGGCATAGGTTTTACGCCGGATGCCCTTCCTGACGCAACCCTGGTCGCCTCTTACGACACAGGGATAAGGATTGGGTTTCGCCATGATTCCGGGCTGCTCTACACCCTCTCATAGCACGGCCCAGCGCAGAGCTCCCGTCCTCAAGCGATCCTCCAACCCAAACCTCCGAGTAGCCGGATTACAGGCGCACGCCACTACGCCCGGTATATATATATATATATATATATATATATATATATATATATATATATATATATATATATATATATATATATATATATATATATATATATATATATATATATATATATATATATATATATATATATATATACACAGGGTGGGGCATTTATATCTGATGGTTTTATTATCCTTATAACTTTTTTGTTTCTAAACCAAATAAAATAAAATTTCTATACAACATAGGCACATACTTTCAGTTTTTAAAATCAATTTTCATTCTGTATTTCTTAAAAATTACATCAGACAAATGGGCCCCTTTCGAATTCGTGCATTCACGACAGCGGATCATCATATTGTTCATTACCGCAAGCAATGTCTCTTGATCAATAGAGCAGATGGTTGCAGTGATGTGTCATCAATTCATCGATCGATGTTGGATGTTCCTTATATACTTTATCCTTCAGAAATCCCCATACGAATAAATCTTGTGGAGTTAAATCTTCCAAATCAAAGTATGCCTCATGTCATGATGACCTTGTTTGTGAAATTGGCATGCTCATTGCATTAAAAAAAACAAACAAACAAAATTCTCATTGCATTTAAAGTGCTCCATCATTAAAAACAATCAAGTATTATCTGTAAAACAAAGAAAACAATAAATAGTTCTGCTAAGACTGCTTCCAGCGAGAAAGATTGCAAATGTGTCAGATATAAATGCCCCACCCTGTATATACAGGGTGAGTCAAAAGTAGCGCCCGATTTCTGTTTTTTCGGCTGTCAGATTCTTTCTGTGAAGTCATGCAATAATTGTCTTGCAGATTATTAATTTTCGTAATGTATTAATTTTGGATTTTGTTTTGCAGGTTATTGCTGCGAGTTTGGAAAGTTACTGAATTTGCACCAAATTGAACCATGAATTACGTTTCAATGAATCAACGGATTGTGGCCGTGAAACATTACTACAAATGTAATGAACAACCAACGATGGCAGCACGCCGTTTGGCACAGGAATTCGATATTAACCCACCTCAGCGAAGAAACATATGATTGATTGTCAAGAAATTTGAAGCAACAGGGTCGGGAGCTACTGCAAAGAAGTCTGGTCGTCCAAAAATGGCAACGAATGCAGCTAAGGCTGAAGAAGCCATCAGAAGACTGGAACAACGTCCGTAAAAGTCAACCCGCCGTTTATCTGCAGAGTTGGAAGTGAGCCAACCAAGTGTTATCCATATCGTTCACCAGAAAAAATGGAAACCTTACATTCCACGCTTACTGCATGCCCTTCATGATGGAGATGACGACCGCAGTCTTCAATTTTGCGGAGTTCTTAGCTAAACTTCACGAAGAGGACACAATGCTCGACAACATCTGGTGGTCAGATGAGGCATGTTTTAAGCTTAATGGCACAATCAAGACAATTGTGTCTACTGGGCTGCGAATAACCCAAGAGTGACACAGTTGAGGTAAATTTACCTGGAGTGACAGTTTGGGCAGCCATATCTCCATTAGGGATAATTGGACCCTTTTTCTTTGAGGGATCTGTCACTGCAGAAATTTACCTGGATATGCTGCAAACCTTCTTTTGGCCCAGGGTGCAAGATGGAGATTTTCAGCATGATGGAGCTCCACCTAATTATGGACGTTATGTTCGTCAGTGGGTTGATGAAAACTTTCCCAGAAAGTGGATCGGCCGCCGCGGTCCGATCGAGTGGCTGGCACGCTCCCCAGACCTTACACCTCCAGATTTCTTTCTTTGGGGGCTCATGAAAGACCTTGTTTATCATGAAAAGCCTCGTACCATTCAGGAATTGAAAGCTCAAATTACTGCAAAGTTTGAGGAAATTGATATCGAACTCTGCAGACGTGTGTACCGCTCTGTGCCTGCTCGGCTGCAATTATGCATCGTTCACAAGGGAGGGCAATTTGAAAATTGCAAGTAAAACAGCTTGGTAAAGTTCCGTAATAATTTTTTCTTGAATAAATGGTTAGATAAACATGTCATTCATTTATTTCTACCTTATTGAACACTGTAATACAAATGGCAAACAAACAAACAATCAACTGACAGAAATCGGGCGCTACTTCTGACTCACTCTGTATATACATTATATATATATATATATATATATATATATATATATATATATATATATATATATATATATATATATATATATATATATATATATATATATATATATATCTTCTTCTTCTTCTTCTTCTTCTTTCGGCTGCTCCTGTTAGGGGACGCCACAGCGGATCATCCATATGATCCGCATAGTGATTTGGCATATATATATATATATATATATATATATATATATATATATATATATATATATATATATATATATATATATATATATATATATATATATATATATATATATACATATATATATATATATATACATATATATATATATACATACATATATATATATATACATACATATATATACATATACATATACATATATATATACATATATATATATATATATATATATATATATATATATATATATATATATATATATATATATATATATATATATTGTGACGTCCACGGGACTTGAACAGTCCCGCCAACGTAGAATGAGCCGAAACGATGGAGGCGGTTTATTTATTTATAACCCAAACATGGCGGTTCTAATCGCTCTACCGCAAACGGGACGAGGAAGGTGGCACGAGTCACTTTTCACTGAGTTGATGTTTATTTGTTTTCATTATTACCAGAAATAACAAGACTCGGCAAGAAGAGGGATCCGGGGCGATTCGACGGGATGGTGTGGGATCGGGCGTGGGGAAAAACACAGACAATTCCAATGAATATACAGATCTCAATCCCTCTAAGGCGCCAAGCACACACACACACACACACACACACACACACACACACACACACACACACACACACACACACACACACACACACACACACACACACACACACACACACACACACACACACACACACACACAACGTAGCTATTTCTGGTGGTCAGGCTGGACCGTGGTGTGGACGCAACTGTCCCTGGATCGGCGTCGGACGAGCTGGCCTTGCTCTCGTCAGGGGGGCAGGAGAAACCGTGGTGCTGTCGACCTCCTGGTCTTGGCCCAAGTCCGCTCACAGCCGTCAGGGAACCAGTTCTGGCGCCAAGTTGCGAGCAGGAGAGGGAGGCAGGTCCGCCCGCCGTTCGACCCCGTACTCCGAGTCAGCAGAACCCCAGAGCCAACCAAGGTGAGGCACGAGGCTCAGCAAGGCTCCAAGACACGATCAAAAACACGATCGAATCAGCACAACAACAAGGATGCTCCCCGCGTAACAGCCTCTCCACCAAAAAAAAAAACACGATCTTTTTGGTTGTGATCTTCTTCCTCTTCCTTTTCGACCCCGAACAGAACCTTTTATCCTCCTGTCCTCGTCACTTCCAATCGAGCCGTTTATTGGCCCACCGCCATCGCCTTCCGCCAATCGTGATCACGGGGCGGAGCCATCCGCTGCACTGTCCTGTGACGTCACGGCCAGTCTCCAGAGAATACCAAAAGGGGTTTACGCAGACACACTTACCCTATCCCGTGTCCCTATCTAATTACGTGACAATTATCATTTCCCCCCCTTGAAGAAATGAACATTTACTAGACAACTTATCATCACTGAATTGCTACTTATTACATCGAGATCCTGGTAAACTCGAACAGCATGGCATACCTAATTAAACATCCTAATTACCCTTTGAATGCATACCCCCCCTCCAACGTAACAATATATATATATATATATATATATATATATATATATATATATATATATATATATATATATATATATATACATACACATACATATATATATAGATCGGAGGTTGGAGTGCGGGCAGAGACACCGAGGGTCGCCGAACCAGGGGCCAGTGGGTCACCAAGAGGGTGGCAGGTCGCCTGCTCGGTCTCTTGGAATCCCTTCGGTCATCCCGGCTCCGAGCAACCATAAAGGCTCACGAGCCCTGTTCTTGCTTTTCTGGGGTTTTGGATGAAAGTCTGTGGCGCCTTGTCTACCAAGTTGAACTGACTGAGTGCATGTACATAATAAATAGATATCGGCTGTAGGTTTTTGCTCGTGTCTTTTTCCCCATCTCCCCATTCATTGCATGTGTTCAAATAAATATCCCCATTGTTTGAATGTTTACCTGCTCGTTGCGTCCCTTCCTCCATTGACTGCTATAATTGCGTTCGGAATAATTAGCTGGCTGATTAATAGCTGATAAAACGTACATCTGGTCCGACGGGGCTTGGCGATATAAAACCGCTTGGCAATCGCAAACGGAACGAGCTGCTTAAAGTGGCTCGTTTTCGTGCAGGCTCCGTTGAGGTGTAAATCCCTGGCATTTCTGTCTGCGCGAATAATTAGGTACATCGACAATCGACCCTGTAGCACGTGGACAGGAGAGTTGGCTGATTTATGGTGTGGTTAACAACACCCGTAGCTGGGTTTCGGCGTTGATCCGAAAAGCTGCAACTAGATTGCTCGTTCGGTGGGCGCACGTGGCCGCAATTTAGCTAAAGGCGGTCCCCCGCACGCCGGGCGGGTGAAAATCCACAACTATTGTTACGGTTGTGGATATTCGCATTATACCATAAAGAGTCCTCAGGTGAGATATATCGGTAAGTTCATGTGTAGTTAGCCCAAACCCGTTGTTTCGGGGAAATATGTGTGATTCATCCGGGCTGCGACGCTTTGAGTTAGCCATTTTTCTTTCTCTATTGTTATTTTCGACCATTAAGCCGCCAACAACTCAAACACCACCCCAACAACCAAATCGCCACCATCAACAATGCCCCCGAACAACTCCACCAAACCGCCACTACCTTCACCTCCACAACCCAACCACGCAAGCATCGCCTCACCCTCCATTCTCTAACGACGCTCATCAACACCCCCGAACAGCTCCACCACCTTCGCCTTTCTCCTTCACAACTACCAACCGCACCACCTGTGAACACTGAACGTCGGGCTGTCTAGGGCCCGTTCGGCGATTTGTGCCAAACGCATCGAGCCGTGAGCGCGAATGGCGGCCTTTCCGAGAAAGGAATTCGGATCAAAAAGGCTTCACGCCCCCTTTGTTCCGCACCAATGGCTGAACAGAGGGTGGCGTGGCCCCGCCTCTAATCGCGTTTTGATCCGAATATTTGCATATAGGCTCCTCCTGAGGCCTATAAAGACGTGAGCATAAGGCGACTCAGGTGTTGAGTTGGGTTTTGAGATCGGTTGAGTTGCAGTTGAGTTGCAGTTGAGTTCGGTTGAGTTCAGTTCAGTGCGGAGTTGAGTTGAGTTCGCGCGGGTCAAGTGGAGACAGAGGTCGTCAACGAGGTTGCGATGTGGGGGTCGCTCGTCTCGTCGCGGGGTCCAAGCCAGCCAGCCATTCCCCTCTCCCTGAGCTTCAGCAATTCCCCCCCCCATCCGTGCTGAGATAGTGCCGGGGGGGGGGCCCGTTCATCCCCCACCCTAAACGTGGTGCCAACAAAACCGCTCGCGCGGAGCACGCTGGAGAGGGCTCACCGACCATGCCAGGGGCACGGAGTCGGCGCGCAGCTGCGCGAACATTGCGGCTTGCCCGCCATCGCGTCACGAGGACGCGGGTAAGATCTTCCCGGTCTCGTGGACCTGGCCGATCCTCCAGGATCCACGTACATTTGGTCTACGGACCTGTCTGCCTCCTTGCCTGTGAGGGTGGCTTTCTTTTCTTTCGGGTTCAATGCATGCTGTGGCGCCGTGTCCAACAAGTAGAACTGTTTAAGTGTTATAAATAATTGCCCCCCTTTTATTCGGTGTTAACTCTTTCCTTGCATTTGCTTTTGTTGCATGATTGTATGACTGTAAAATACGTGCTTCCGTGTGTGTAAATAAATGTGCATTGCTTGTTGAACTGTTTCCCGCTTTGCTTCGTTTCCTTCCTTTTATTGAATCTCCATCTTGCATCACGTAAGTCGTAAGGGATTGATAGTGGGTTTAAAACGCCCGGTAAATAATCCTTACCGTCAAGGTCGACAATAACTCTGCTCGGTTATCTCTGCAGCACGGAACGAACCGCTTAAGCGGTTCGTGTCCGAAGTCGACCTGCGGTGAGGTACGATCGCCCGGTCGACCACTCGCGCAGGTACTTAGGTAGGTCGAATTTGGCGAGCAACCCTATCCTGCGCGGGTGGTCAATTGGCCCGATCGTGGTGAGGTTAAACCCCCACCCGTGATTGGCTCCGGGCGGTAGTTACCGGAGGGTCACGACTGAATTGTCCGTCCGATGGGCGACGTGTCGCGATTCGAGTTACGTGGCCGATCGCACGCCAGCGGGCGCGAATTCGCAACAATATATACACAATATATATATATATATATATATATATATATATATATATATATATATATATATATATATATATATATATATATATATATATATATATATATATATATATATATATATATATATATATATACACACAAAATAGCACCGCAAAGCAGGCGTAACCCCTCAGCCCCTTGACGCAAACCAATTTCAAGATGATGGCCATATTGAAAATCGCAGCATGCCCATTTTCGAAAGGAACCTTCCTCTATTCAACCCCAACACTTCTTCTTCTTTCGGCTGCTCCCGTTAGGGGTCGCCACAGCGGATCATCCGTATGATCCGCATAGTGATTTGGCACATGTTTTACGCCGTATGCCCTTCCGGACGCAACCCTGGTCGCCTCTTACGACACAGGGATATGGTATACCTATTTTAACCGGGGTATACACCGGCCCAGTACACTGGTACTCACTTCGCCGACCTCGGAAGGATGACAGGCTGAGTCAACCCCCTGGTGTATTAATTCAGTGGCCCAACGGGGCTTGAACTCAGGAACTTTTGGATCCCAAGCCGCTACCCTAACCACTGCACCAACACCAGGCTTATGCTACTCAACCCCAACACACCCAGCAAAAATGGATTTCATCGGGCAAGGCGTTCTCCTCAAAATTGACGGAAACCAATTTCAAGATGGCTGCCGTGGCGGCCACAGTGAAAATCGCAGCATGCCCATTTTGGAAAGGAACCTTCCTCTAATCAACCCCATTATACCTCACCAGAATAAAATAAATGTGTGAAGCCATTCTCAAGTTATTGTCCGGAAACCAAATTCAAGATGGCTGCTCAAGCCGCCATATTGGATATCGGATTGCACTGAATATCGAAATCAAACTTCCTCTAAATACCCCCATTATATCACACAAAAATGAAATCAATAAGTCAAGCCGTTCTCAAGTTATTGTCCGGAAACCAAATTCAAGATGGCTGCCCAAGCCGCAATATTGGACATGGGATTGTGCTGTATATCGAAAGGAAACTTCCTCTAACCACCCCCATTATACCCCCATGAAAATAAAATCAATCTGTCAAGCCGTTCTCAAGTTATTGTCCGGAAACCAAATTCAAGATGGCTGTCCTAGCCGCCATATTGGATATCGCATCGCTCTGCATATCGAAAGGAACCTTCCTCTACCCAGCCCCAACACACACTGCAAAAATGGATTTAATCGGACAAGGCGATCTCGAAATTGACGGAAACCAAAAATTGACAGACGCCAGAAACCAAATTCAAGATGGCTGCCCGAGCCGCCATATTGGATATCGCATCGCACTGAATATCGAAAGGAACCTTCCTCTACCCAGCCTCAACACACACCGCAAAAATGGCTTTAATCGGACAAGGCGTTCTCCTCGAAATTGACGGAAACCAAAAGTTGACAGATGCCGGAAACCAAATTCAAGATGGCTGCCCGAGCCGCCATATTGGATATCGCATCACACTGAATATTGAAAGGAACCTTCCTCTACCCAGCCTCAACACACACCGCAAAAATGGCTTTAATCGGACAAGGCGTTCTCCTCGAAATCAAAAGTTGACAGATGCCGGAAACCAAATTCAAGATGGCTGCCCTAGCCGCCATATTGGATATCGCATCGCACTGAATTTCGAAAGTAACCTTCCTCTACCCAGCCCCAACACACACTGCAAAAATGGATTGAATCGGACAAGGCGTTCTCCTCGAAATCGACGGAAACCAATTTCAAGATGGCTGCCCTAGCCGCCATATTGGATATCGCATCGCACTGAATATCGAAAGGAACCTTCCTCTACCCAGTCCCAACACACTGCAAAAATGGATTGAATCGGACAAGGCGTTCTCCTCGAAATTGACGGAAACTAATTTCAAGATGGCTGCCATAGAGGCCACTGAAAATCGCAGCACGCCCATTTTCGAAAGGAACCTTCCTCTACTCAACCCCAACACACCCAACAAAAATTGATTTAATCGGACAAGGCGTTTCCTCAAAATTGACGGAAACCAAAAATTGACAGACGCCGGAAACCAAATTCAAGATGGCTGCCCGAGCCGCCATATTGGATATCGCATCGCACTGAATATCGAAAGGAACCTTCCTCTACCCAGCCTCAACACACACCGCAAAAATGGCTTTAATCGGACAAGGCGTTCTCCTCGAAATTGACGGAAACCAAAAGTTGACAGATGCCGGAAACCAAATTCAAGATGGCTGCCCTAGCCGCCATATTGGATATCGCATCGCACTGAATTTCGAAAGTAACCTTCCTCTACCCAGCCCCAACACACACTGCAAAATGGATTGAATCGGACAAGGCGTTCTCCTCGAAATCGACGGAAACCAATTTCAAGATGGTTGCCCTAGCCGCCATATTGGATATCGCATCGCACTGAATATCGAAAGGAACCTTCCTCTACCCAGTCCCAACACACTGCAAAAATGGATTGAATCAGACAAGGCGTTCTCGAAATTGACGGAAACTAATTTCAAGATGGCTGCCATAGAGGCCACATTGAAAATCGCAGCGCGCCCATTTTCGAAAGGAACCTTCCTCTACTCAACCTCAACACACCCAACAAAAATTGATTTAATCGGACAAGGCGTTCTCCTCGAAATTGACGGAAACCAAAAGTTGACAGACGCCCGGACGCCCGCCAAATTCAAAATGGCTGCCCTAGCCGCCATATTGAATATCGGATTGTGCTGCATATCAAAAGCAACCTTCCTCTAACCACCCCCATAAAAATAAAATCAATCTGTCAAGCCGTTCTCAAGTTATTGTCCGGAAACCAAATTCAAGATGGCTGCCCTAGCCACCATATTGGATATCGCATCGCACTGAATATCGAAAGGAACCTTCCTCTATCCAACCCCAACACACACTGCAAAAATGGATTTAATCAGACAAGGCGTTCTCCTCAAAATCGACGGAAAACAAAATTTTACAGACGCCCGGACAATGCCTCTGACGACAACCCCTTAGCCCAATTAGGGCTGAGGGGTAATAAATAAATAAATAAATATATATATATATATATATACATACATATACATAGATAATATACATATATAATTACCCCCGTGTGGGGGTGACGGTCATCTCTATAATACCACAAGTTCTCAATGTTCAGTTATGACCGGACTACTGCGCATCTCGACTGCGCAGTTTGGTTAAAGATAATTCGGCATTTTGGTGCGCACGCATGGAATTATATTTTGAAAATAAATGCCGATGTCTACATTTTGGGTTTTGAAACTTTTGCACCTTTGGTGGAAAATGTATTAATATACAAGGTCAGCTGCTATGCAATGACACCATTCACGAACCTTTACCATGCCCAGTAGAGAATATATAGCCTCCTGAAGGTAGGGCAGTTTTTGCAAACTTTGAAGTCACGTGACGCGAAAACGAAAGCGAAATTCGAAAATCAGTCCCGACCAAATTTAGATATTGTCCCATACATTCATATGCCACAATCAAATTCAAGATCGCTTGAGAAATATAGGAGATAGATTTTGAAAATCGTCATTTTCGCATTTTTTGCCAACTTTGAAGTCACGTGACACAAAAAGGAATATCGAAAATCCGGCCCGACCAAATATAGATATTGTCCCATAGATTCATATGCTACAATCAAATTCAAGATCGCTTTAGAAATGGTGGAGGAGATAGAATTTGAAAATCGTCATTTTCGCAACTTCAAAGGTCTTGTGACCTTGAAAGTCATACCATCGTGTACGTCTCATCGACCTCTATCAGGATCACTAATGACCAGATCTCCCACTTCAACTTCATTGTGAACGGACGGACGGATCGAAGGACATAGACACCCATATTATTAGGTCATGCTCGAAGAGATGACCAAATACGATATACAATATACCACTCCCATTTGCAAGCCAAGTATGCATGTGCATATACATTATTTTATTTTAATATTTTACCCTTCTCTGAGCAAACCTTACATTATGAGAAAACTCATAGCAGGTATTGGGACAAGATATTAAATTTCGTATGCCAATTCCAAATGCGTTTCAATTCCGTTGAAATTAATTTGGATTTGCAAATGTTTATGGAATGAGAATAGATCGATGGTATGATGAGAGTAATAAGTGGAGAAAATTAAAGATCATAGAAAATATCTGTGTGTGTTTTCTCGACTTTGAGAAGGCTTTTATTAGAATTAATTGGTAGGCAGGATCGCCTAAAAGTACACATACTTATCTCTGAGCTGTCTTGCCAGGGTTTGAATTTCGACCCTACCACAGGTAGGGCCCTACATGCGAAATGCCAGGAGCATATCGTGGTGTTTCGCAGGTAGGGCGATACAGAAGTGTGCATACAGTCAGTCCCTCAGATGGACGTTAAACTGCTCTAACTTACAGAGGGCACTGCATCAGTGGAATCGTCATGCCACTGTGAGGACTGATGCAAACCCACAGCAACAACAGAGAATAAATTGGCAGATAAAGCTCGCTGTTTGAAATTGTGAAGGTTATTGGAATTAATTGGACAGATATCAGTTGCTGATCAAAGTAGTGTAATTAGGATATACAGCAGGGGGGGGGGGGGAGGAAGAATCACAATCAGATTTCATAGGAAGCAGAGTGAGATAGGTATACTCATTATACTTGATACCTTCAACATCTATGCAGAGGCAACTGCGAAAGAAGTGCTCGAGTAAAAGGAGGAAGAAGTGAACGTCAGAGGTAAGAGCATCAAGACAATCATATTTACTAATGATCAATCTTTGGTGAAATTTTGGAGGATATGCTGCAGAAGATGGTCGAGAGGCTGAAAAGGGTGGATGAAGTGTATGGAATGAAGATCAACATGACGAAAATGAAAGTTTGTCAAGATTTTGAGACTAATTGTAAGCAACATCACCGACCACAGCAAATTGTACAGTATTTGAATAAGTAACCAGTTTAGACATCTTGGCAGTATTATATAAGAGAATGGAAGATGTCGCAAGCTGATGAAAAGAACATTCACTTTGGGAAAACAAGCCTCATCATGAAAACCCATTGAGATTATTGTGTCCTTCATTTTACTCACATTCATTCATTCTTGTCCTCAACGTTTTTTTAGAGAACCCATAAAAACCGTTTTCCCCAAAAATTGAAATGATGAATACCATTAAATTCCTCATTTAATATTTATTTCCAAACTCACCTTTCTCTTCATCAGTTTTTTTTGCTAACGTCCATGGAGAGAAGCAAATGAAACACAAGCCACAGAAGAGCAGGAGAGGTGATTTTCCTGACATGTCCTTGCAGTGATAATAAACTGATGCGTGTTTGTTTTCAACTGTGTGAGTGTGTGGGATTCTTCTACTCTTCACTCTATATAAGTCAGGAATGAACACCATTGTGGGAGACGATGGAGGGTGGAGCAACCCCTCCCTCCTGTGTTTCTCACCCTGTTAAACCAAAGTTATTTTGCAGAAATAAATCTCGAAGGAGGTCCTAATGGTTTTTGAGAAGGAAGGAAGGAAGGAGATAGACCTCCAGTGAAAGGTCAAATTAGATATCAGTCATGTCCATTGTACATGTCTCTGTACATTCTAAACCTTTCCAGTCCATTGAAGCAAACATGCACACCACAACACCACCTACATGCATGCACACCTGAAGAGACCTTTGCGGGTAGTAAAACGATGAACCTTGTGCATGCCACAATAATATGGAAAACATGGAAAGTTGTTATTTAAGGGATTTCCTCTTTCTTCTGCTTTTTACTTCGGGTTTACTTCTCATTCTTTGTCATCATGTTTATCTGAACTTTCGATAGTTTAATCCTTGGTGATAGGTGGGGGGTTAGAAAGCCTTATTTTGTTTCATAATACAACAAATATTTACCACGACATATTATACACATTGCACTGGAACAATCACAGAATGACTACTACTTACAGTTTATGTATAAGATATAGGGTGTCCATGATTACCATCCCAGAATCTCCATTTAATTGTTAAATTCTGGGGGTCATTTACTGGCCAGAAACTCACCTTGGGCATTGTGTGATGAATGGTTCAACTCTTGACTCCACATGATCACTTTATCATCAAAAATACTTAAATGAGGAATGTAATGGTATTCATTTCATTTCGTGTGGAACACGTGGCTGCTGGTTTGCATCATTACTGGGAGGTGCGGCTGTGCCACTCATGCAGTGCCCCCTGTAAGTTAGAGCAGGAATTGGTGATGTGCTCAGGGTGTCAGCGATAGCTCATCTACTCCTCACGAAGGACACCGTGGGATCTCAAATGTCCATCAACCCCAGGGTACACCCAGTTAAATGTCCATCTGAGGAACGGCACACACATTGATGAATTGCTGTGCCTACGAAACACCAGGGTGACAACCATCGCATTGGCATCAGGAATGAGCCATTATCACCAACTACACAATCAAGTAAACCATGAATGGGAAACATGGCACAAAAACTCCCAACCATGATTTCGCTGGTACAAGATAAGGCTAAACATTCGATCCATTTTGATCCACCCTAAGAATGGTCCAGCATAATGTATAGGAAGTCAAGACCATGGTTTAGAAGGCCAGCACCACATGTGAAGTGGTCCCTCAGATGAGTTTCATGCAGTAGCTTGACACAGAATAATGACAAATGTAGCTCTCCAGATCTTTATCGATACCTGGCCAATAACCAACCCTGTTGGGGTAAAATAACCCTGCTGCCCCACAGCAGGCAACCAGAATGGAAAGACAGCTCTTGATTTTATGAGAAAGGTATGGTCTCACTTTCTCATGGGGTACAGTTGACCATATGCCAGTGATAACCCATTGTTTTTTTTATCACAGACAGGGTCGGATCCACCTTCGTCTATGATTCAATGTGTATGGAAATGATTGAAGCATTATCACAGTCAAACACACTCATTGCCAGAAAAATCTTCCCTGGTACAGGTACATTACCTGGGTTAACAAGCAGTGGTAACCTACTCAAGGCATCAGCACAGAAATTCTCACTTCCAGGACGATGTATTATGGAATACACATAGGCTGCCAACTTCTCAGTCCAACACTGAATGTATGCAGAAACCTGTGGGTTAATTATTTTACTGTCATTGAGCAGGGACTGTATTGGTATGCGGTCAGTTATGAGTTCAAAATGTCGACAGAAGGAGATACTGATGCATCTTTATTTCACCAACAATCCATGCAAGAGCTCGTTTATCAACACTGGAAAAGTTACGTTCCACAGCTGACAAAGTGCATGATGAATCAGCTGCAGGCCATAGAATACCGTCATCGTTCCGTTGTTATATAACACAGCCAATACCAAAAGATGAGGCAACACAGAGCTGAGAAACAGTGGCTTAACAGTATCATAGTATATCAGGACTTTAGATGAACGCAGCAACCATTTCACCTCAGCAAATGCCTTACTACATTGGTGTAACCACTGCCATTTAACACTTTTACGTAGGAGTTTATGGAGAGATTTAAAAACGGTGCTCAGATTCATAAGAAATTACAGTGATAGTTCAGCATCCCCAGGAATGTTTTAAGCTCATTGCTGTGTGTAGGAATCGGAGCATCACTGATAGCCTCAGTCTTAGACTTGCTGGGCCTTATGCCATCAGCACTGACAATATGACAGTAAAATTCCATTTCTGGTAACATAAACCTACATTTGTCACATTTCACATTAACCCAGGCTTCAACAAGACGTTTGAGAACCGTCTCAAGGTTACGCAAGTGTTCAGGCTCAGTGCTGCCGGTGATCAAAACATCATCTTGAAAAACTACAACATTGGGAATTGCTTTGAGCAGATTGTCCATATGACGTTGAAATATGGCAGTGGCCGATTTAATGCCAAAAGGACAGCGATTATACACAAACAACCCCTTGTAAGTGTTACAACATGTATACTTCTTGGAGTCCTCATCGAGTAGCATCTGTGTCTAAGCAGATTCCAAATCGAGGTGGCTGAACTTCTTTCGACCAGAAAGTGTCGAGAACAAGTCATCTGCCTTTGGTAGAGAAAAATGGTCCTGCTTGGAATATCTGTCGATTCCATGCATCCATTGGGAACAAACTCTGTGATGGTGTTGGTGCTGCCGAAGCAGTCTCCTGGGCTATTGGGCACAATCCTAGACGAGTCGCCACTCCGACACAGTATACCAGCAAGCTGGCACTCATTTTGCCGACTTCGGAAGGATGACAGGCCGAGTTAACCCCATCTGGTATTAATTCAACAGCTGAGCGGGATTTGAACTCAGGACCCTCGGATCCAAAGCCCACCGCCCTAACCATTAAGCCAACACCAGGCATACAGATCCAGACCACATACCGTAACTGGAGTTCCTCCAGCCAAATTGCTTATGAAGCGAGAACTCAAAACCAAACTTTCTCTTGTTCACCCTGACATTGGTGAAACTGTTGATAACAAGTGTCAGAGTCAGAAATACTATCATGATCGCACGGCTGCATTGCATGACTTTGCTGTAAAACACTCCTGTTTATGTACTGAACCATGGCCTTGGAGCGAAATGGCTGCTAGGTGTTGTTATTAGCAAGGAAGGAACTCGTGTTTTTTGTGTCATACTGAAAGATGGATGCAAGTTAGGAAACATGTGGATCAGATCGAGCTGCATTATATTGAGTTGGAGGATGATCCAGTTATTATTCTGTTGTCCGAGAATGCAGCTGTTGTTGCCGAGCCTGCATCTGACATTGTCAGTAATGCGTCTCCGTCCTAAGTTTCTGTATCTGCATCCGCTGCCAGTCCGGTGTGTTTGTCCATGTCACCTAAATCTATGCCTGTAACAACTCCTTTGCGTAGGTCCTGTACGAACCCAAGGAAATGCTTGACGCTTTGTTTGTCTGTTGGACGTGGCATTTTCTCAACTGCTTCTGTCTTGAGTGGATCTAGCCGCACTCCTTCTGCTGTGAGCAGGTGGCCTAGGTAAGGGACTGAAGATTTTTGGATCTGGCACATAGTAAAGTTTAGCTGCAGGTTATAACTTGCAGCCTGCTGCAGAACTCGCTTCAAGACATAGTCATGGTGTCTGATGTCGCGACCGGCAACTAGGATGTCATCCATCACTGCCGTTGCCCATTCATTCGCTTCCAGCATCTGGTCCATAATTCGCTGGAATATCTCAGGAGACCACTTCAAACCATAGGGAAGACGCAACCAGTGGTATCTCCCCACAGGTGTATTAAACGTGGTCAAAAAATGAGGATGGCTTGTCAAGACAGATTTGCATAAAACCGTTGCAGGCATCGAGCACTGAAAAAACCTTAGCTCCAGGGATTTGAGCTAAGATTTCCTGAGCAGTTTTCATCGGGTAGTGTTCACGCTTTATGCACTTGCTCAAGTCCTTCAGGTCTCCACAGATGCAGACTTTGCCATCGCTAAGAGCTACGCCCATGGAACTCACTCACTCAGTCAGGCATTCTACCTTTGTGATGTGACCTTCGGCAACCATGTCTTTTAGCTTATCAACTATCTTCTCCTTCAATGCTGCCGGTTGTCTGCGAGGAGGGTGAACTACTCGTGACCCTTATACAAGTTTGATCCGATAGGTTCCAGGAAGAGTTCCAGTTGACTTGCCGACTTCTGGAAACTCAGACACCACTGCTTGCTAAGGCACATCGACTGGAGGCTGAACCGGAGACAACCTGTCAAGCTTGATAATGAAGCCAATGGCTTCAGATGTAGGATCTGATATTACATTCTCCTGATCAAGGTCAATGTCCTCAAAGCTGGCCTTTTTAGTCTTGCCCTTGTGGGAGAGAGGGAGTGTCACTGTGCCTACAGGATGAATAATGTGATTTGAGCAAGTTTTTAGAACTTTCTGCGATGCTTGTAGATCACCTGCAAGGTGCTGAACTGATTGATGGTTGCTGAGTGTTAGCGTGTTGCACCTCGCGCCCATCTCGATCCGGAATTGAGTCGGCTGACCCAGCACTGAGACAGTCTGTGCACACTTGTCACAAGTAGCAATATTACTGCTTGGCCGAAGAGTGTAGATCCTTAGAATGTCAGATTCCTGGACTCGTTCTTGAGGAAGATCGACATGGTCTGGATCAGTCTCTACATCAAGGAACTTTAGGTTGTGAAGTCTCTTGTAACACTGCGAGCCAGTGACCAGGATTCTTACAGTAGGAGCAGTCGGAATTAATTGCATCCCTCCTCCATTTTAATCGATTACGAGTAGAATTTGCTGGTGACGGTTGGTATTTTGAGAGACCTGTGGTGCAGCCCCATGATGTTCACACTTGTTGGTTCACAAAAAAATATTTTCACGAAAAAAATAAGTGACCACTATATTCATTATTGTTGTGTGTGTCTGTCTGTCTGTCTGTCTGTCTGTCTGTCCCGAGCATAGTTCCGTGGGTTTTGATCGGATCCTGACAAAATTTTGGTGGGAGGTTTATATCATGATCAAGTTGTGTTTTCCTGAAAATGGGCAGAGCCACGCCCAAAAAAACATGTGCTTTTCGGGGGGTAGCCGATTTCAATTTGCATCCTCTCCTAGGGGGTTTGTCGAATCTGACAGGTGTTTGGTATTTGGTAAGCCCAATGGCACCTGCATAGCCCCACGGAGCGCGATTTTCATTTTCATCCCAAGGTCAAGGTCACAAGGTCACGAACTTAGAAAATTGCGAATTTTGACGTAAAAAATTCTTCTCCAAGAGGTTTGTCACATCTGGCAGGGGTTTCAGTATTTGGTTAGCCCAATGGCACCTGCATAGCCCCACAGAGCTCGAGTTTTCATTTTCGTCCCAAGGTCAAGGCCACAAGGTCATGAAATTAGAAAATTGCAAATTGTGTTTTTAGGGGGTAGCCGATTTCAATTTGCATCTTCTCCTAGGGGGTTTGTCGAATCTGACAGGGGTTTCGGTATTTAGTTAGCCCAATGACACCTGCATAGCCCCACGGAGCTCGATTTTCATTTTCGTCCCAAGGTCACAAGGTCACGAACTTAGAAAATTGTGATTTTGACATCAAAACCCTCCGAGAAGATGGATTTTGTCGAATCTGGCAGTGGTTTCAGTATTTGGTTAGCCCAATGGCACCTGCTCGGAGCTCGATTTTTGATTTTCGTCCCAAGGTCAAGGTCACAAGGTCACGAACTTAGAAAATTTCGAATTTTGACATAAAAATCATACGACCGCCCAAACTTTGAGAGCTAGGATGACAACATTTTTTTATGCATAATCTTGAGGTCATTCCCCACCTAAAGTCTTGAAACTATTTTGCTCTATCTCGACCACCTTGCCCGTGGAGCCCCCTTAAAGTTTGTTTTTACGCTGATTTCAAAGTATGGATAATCCGATGAGTGCGAAATGCCATATAGCCAATATGACGTTATATTGTTCCTGGAATGTTCCAGAGGAAGTTTTGCACCAAAGGTCATAATCCTTGACCTTTAAAGGTCACAAAGGTCAAATTTTCAAAGTTGTGGGAATCGAACCGGGTTTTCAACTTTCTTCGACGAACTAACTCCAATAAGCTATAGCACGTATCCTGTTTCCTTATTTTAATGTCCACAACATTGTTTTGTGACCTTTAAAGGTTATGCAAAGGTCAAATTTTTAAAGTTGTTGAACGAAACCGGGTTTTCGACATTTTGCAGCTAATAACCTGTCACTCGTACCACATCATGTTGATCATATTTATAACTTGGTCAAACATTATCACATTGTCTCATCCTTGACTTCTGAAACAATCTACATCGTCAAATACCGCTCGTGAACCATCGTCGTCTTTAGACTTGTCTTTTTATACAACGGGACAGTGCCGAGTGAGCGACATCGGAAGATGAAGTGAACGGCGAGGTATTACATCTGCAGTTGTTATGTGTGCCACCCCACACTACGTTACAGCATTGATTCACAGGCAGGCAGGATATTTATTTCAATTGGAGATATTTCAATTATTTCGCAAGCAGGCCATTTTGCCATATCAAACTTCCTCTCCCCCACACCACCTCCTTCCCCCCCCCCTAACAAATCCCCCTAACCCTAACAAATCACTCGGTTCAAGTAACGTAAAGGTGTGTGTGTGTGTGTGTGTGTGTGTGTGTGTGTGTGTGTGTGTGTGTGTGTGTGTGTGTGTGTGTGTGTGTGTGTGCCATAACTTTTTTGACAATTTGAGTTTTTGTCATCAAATTTTCAACAAAGATTTATCATGAGATTATGGGGAAGACAAATTAATAATTTTATTGAGATAATTTTCATTATTAGCCTGTACCCCACACAGCAGGGGGACAGGGTTTTGCAATCACTTATGGCTGTCTGTCTGTCCAGGCCATAACATCTTTTTTTACAATTCTAGCTTTTGTCATCAAATTTTTCACAAACCTTTATTATGAGAATATAGAGAAGCCAAATCAATAATTTGGTGAAAAGGTCAAAGGTCAGTGTGATATAAAATCGTCAATTTTCATCCAATTGACCTGAAATTTAAAGAATTTGGACATTGGGTCATTGAATTGGTTCACCAATTAAAAGCTACGAGCTGATTTTTATTTTTTTTTTTTTTAGATCAAAAGGTCTGCATGAAATCGTCAATTTTCATCCAATTGATTTGAAATTTGAACACGGCTTGCATATTGAGTGACTGAAGCCTATTGCTTTTGAGGTCAAAAGGTCAAGGTCACCTAAAATCGTCAATTTGTTATGTTAGGAAGAAAAAGAAAAAAGAAAAAAGAAAAAAGAAAAAAGAAAAAAGGAAGAAGGAAGAAGGAAGAAGGAAGAAGGAAGAAGGAAGAAGGAAGAAGGAAGAAGGAAGAAGGAAGAGGGAAGAAGGAAGAAGGAAGAAGAAGGAAGAAGAAGGAAAAAGGAAGAAGAAGGAAGAAGGAAGAAGAAGAAGGAAGAAGGAAGAAGAAGGAAGAAGGAAGAAGGAAGAAGAAGAAGGAAGAAGAAGGAAGAAGAAGAAGAAGGAAGAAGAAGAAGAAGAAGGAAGAAGAAGAAGAAAGAAGAAGGAAGAAGAAGAAGAAGGAAGAAGAAGAAGAAGGAAGAAGGAAGAAGAAGGAAGAAGAAGGAAGAAGAAGAAGAAGAAGGAAGAAGAAGAAGAAGAAGGAAGAAGAAGAAGGAAGAAGAAGAAGGAAGAAGAAGAAGGAAGAAGAAGAAGGAAGAAGAAGAAGGAAGAAGAAGAAGGAAGAAGAAGAAGGAAGAAGAAAGAAGAACAAGAAGAAAGAAGAAGAAGAAGAAGAAGAAGAAGGAGAAAGAAGAAAAAGAAGGAGAAAGAAGAAGGAGAAAGAAGAAGAAGAAGAAGAAGAAGAAGAAGAAGAAGGAAGAAGAAGAAGAAGAAGAAGAAGAAGAAGAAGAAAGAAGAACAAGAAGAAGGAAGAAGAAGAAGAAGGAACAAGAAGAAGAAGGAAGAAGGAAGGAGAAGGAAGAAGAAGGAAGAAGAAGAAGGAGGAAGAAGAAGAAGGAGGAAGAAGAAGAAGGAGGAAGAAGAAGAAGAAGAAGAAGAAGAAGAAGAAGGAAGAAGAAGAAGAAGGAAGAAGAAGAAGAAGAAGAAGAAGGAAGAAGAAGAAGGAAGAAGAAGAAGGAAGAAGAAGAAGGAAGAAGAAGAAGGAAGAAGAAGAAGGAAGAAGAAGAAAGAAGAAGAAGAAGAAAGAAAGAAAGAAGAAGGAAGAAGAAGAAGGAAGAAGAAGAAGAAGGAAGAAGAAGGAAGAAGAAGAAGGAAGAAGAAGAAGGAAGAAGAAGAAGGAAGAAGAAGAAGGAAGAAGAAGAAGGAAGAAGAAGAAAGAAGAAAGAAGAAAGAAGGAAGAAGAAGGAAGAAGAAGAAGAAGAAGAAGAAGAAGAAGAAGAAGAAGAAGAAGAAGAAGAAGACTGAATGTAAAGCAGACACGGATGGACTGCATTTTCAGATGCTTTCCAGTTTCTCTTGTAAGGAAGGAAGTTGAACCTTGACCACGTGTTAAGGTCTGAATTTTTTTTCTCCACGTTTTGCTCTGGAGTGCTCCTCATTTATTCTAATGACTTCTTCACTGATTCAAGGTTTCGGTTGTTGCACTTTCTTCTTCCCCAGCAGTTCCCTTGATGTATCATTAAAAGTAGTCTTGATACCTTCCCATAATTTGTCAACATCAGCATTTTCCTCATTGAGCAAAGGATCAAATCTGCCTCCAGTTTCAGTTTCTTTTTGTGGTTTGATGGGCAAGTTTGAAAACGTAATCCCGCTTTGGGTAGTTTAGCTTAGGTTTAGATTTAGTTTAAAATTTTAGTTTGATATTTGCAAGAACTAATTAGTTATCGGATCCTATATCTGCACTTGGGAAACTTCTTGAATTTTTGATACATCTCTTCCAATGGTTCTTAATCAAAATGTAGTCAATCTTATTTTGACTTCCTTAATCAGATGATTCCCAAGTCCATTGGCTATTGAAATTTTTTGGGGTTATACGTAGGTTGTTTGCAGCACAGAACGTATTTTCTCCCCTCTGACATTGTTATTACTGCAACCATATTTTCCTGGATAAGTTCTAAGCCTGGTGTTGGCGCAGTGGTTAGGGCAGCGGCTTGGGATCCAAAAGGTCCTGAGTTCAAGCCCCGTTGGGCCACTGAATTAATACACCAGGGGGTCGACTCAGCCTGTCATCCTTCCGAGGTCGGCGAAATGAGTACCAGTATACTGGGCCGGTGTATACCCCGGTTAAAATAGGTATACCATACCCCTGTGTCGTAAGAGGCGACCAGGGTTGCGTCAGGAAGGGCATCCGGCATAAAACATGTGCCAAATCACGATGCGGATCATACGGATGATCCGCTGTGGCGACCCCGAACGGGAGCAGCCGAAAGAAGAAGAAGAAGATTTTCCTGGATAAGTTCTGTCCAATTTAAGTTGTCATTACCAACCTTGGCATTTGGATCTCCCATCATGATTAATATGTCCTTTTTCAGGGTTTTATTAATTTCACTTTGTAGCGTATCATAAAATTAATCTACACTTTCTTCTGGATCTGTGGAGTTGGGAGCATACACCTGAATGATGGTAATTTCTCCATTTTGCGTTTGGCATCTTGCCGATATTAGTTTTAGAGAAACAGGGTTGTATCCCTGGAGCGCTTTCTGCACATGTTTATTCCGGATCAGTGCAACTCGAGCTCTATGTAATGAAACATTTCCTGAACACAGAATCTTATAGGTTTCTATGATGAATCTACCATCGTCTGTCCAACGTGCTTCAGCAATTCCCAGTATTTCCTATTTGAATTTCTGCATCTGGTTTAGTAGTATTTTAAGGTTTCCTTGCTGATGCAATGTCTTAACATTCCATGTGCTGATTCCTATTTTAGTTCTGGGCATTAGTAGCACCCCTCTATGTTTGGGTAGATCGGCTACAGCCTTCCAATTTGGGTTTCCTTGATGAGTTCCTCCATTTGGGTTTGGAGCTGGAATGTCATGTTGGTCTATGCTCTGAAGCCCCTTGGACAAGATGGCAGATTTGGAGAAGAACAGGCTCTAACCCTGATGCTGTATTGTTTCATAATCATCATCATCATGGTTCAATTTCACTCATTGTTAGCCAGGTGGTTGAGACTTTCCTCTCCTGGTCACCCTGATCTGTTCATCACCAACTGACTAAATCAAGTGAGTTGGTTCACAGCCCTACTACGAGAAGGTGGATCAAGACATTTTACCCCTAATCACACAAATCGGTCGCTCTCTCCACGACTTATGAAGTGTGCCGGGGCAGTCTCCTCCATGTATAGTCAATCATAATAATCAAATTATGACAAGAGACACTTTTGTTCATGTCGTTTAACGTTGATAAATGCCACACACTGTCTCTCTCCAACAGGACTGTAACGCAAACCCTCCCATCTACTTTCTCAACAACCCTCTTTAATCCAAGCTTTCTGCAGCTTTCTCCTCTCCACATAAAAGGCTTTCTGCAGCCTTATGGAACACTGCTCTCCCTCTCTGGGCTTGTGCCCTGACCCACACCTTGTTCAACTGGACACCAAGGTTGTTTTTTTTGTATGCATATTTGAGGCTCCTGGAAGAGTTAGGACACTGAATGGATCCAGATGTAACAGGATTATTATGGAAAAAGAACAAAATGTGCAAAAATAACAATAGAAACTCACACAAAAGGAGAAGTGGAGAGAGGGGGGAAACACCAACAAAGCAGTTGAATAGAGGTGGACTTGGAGAAGCAATGGTTGTGGGGAGGAATGGGCGACAGGAGAGGATGCATGGGGTGGACAAGATGGATACAGAAGGAAACTCCAAGGAGGGCGAACTGGAAATTTAGATGGAGGAGGAATTGCGTTGCGGTTAACGAGGGTGGAAAACATCATGGTTTTACATTCAAGATCATTGGATCACTACCTTCAAGATAATTTAAATTGCCTCAGATGAACCCGTCGATGGGCCAATCACTTCACCATTACCAACAGGTCAATGGTCTCTCCTTGCACCCTCTGTCCTCTCCATGCAAGGTCTCCCCCACCTTCTGGGTATCTGCAGGGTACATGCGGACCACCAGTAACCATCTTCTCATAAAACTCCCAAAATCTAGAATTATTGCTACACTCATTTGTTCCTCGTTTTCCACACCTGTGGAACCAATGTCCACATTATCTTCAATATCTTTTTTCCCTCCAGGTCGTCAAGACAGCTGTTCACCACCATCTCAGTTCATCCCCCATCCAAAACCATGATATTTTCTACACCCATTAAACCACCCATCCCCCCACCCAACAGTGCTTAACCTTTAACCTTTTTTTTTCCACCCCTTGCATTTTCCCTACCCCTCATCATTACCGCATCGCTTGTTTATCCATATTCATCTATTTTCTTCATTGCCCCTGTTGTTAGCTTTCCCCCCTTCTCTTTTATTAATTTTTTTTTGTATACAATGTCAAGGCTCGTATAAGAGCCAACACAGAATGTATAACAAAGGGAGAAAGAGACAAGAGGGGTGAGAGAGGGAAGAACAAAACAGTGGGGAACAGAGACATTAGGACATCTGTTGAAGGGATATGGATGGGGGGGGGGGTACATGGAGTAAACAAGATGGTATTACAGGGACTTTCAGGAAGGAAAGCAGGGAATTTGAATGAGCTGGGTTTGGGATAGATTAACAGGGGGAGAAAAGATCAAGGTTTTGGAGGGGGGAAGATAAGAAATGGTGGTGAATAGCTGTTTTGAAGACCTGGAGGAAAGAGTGGGTTTGAAGAGAGTGTGGGAGTTTGTTCCAGAGGTGGGGGAAAAAGAGGAATGAAAGAGTGAAGGTGAGCAGTGATTCTTGATTTTGGTAGCTTCACCAGAAAGTGGTTGCTGGCAGACCTTGAGCACCCTGCAGAAATATGTGTGTGTGTGGGGGGGGGGGACAGATCACAGACCGAGTAGGGGGGGGGTGAGGCCAGAGAGGAGATGGTAGAAGACAAAAATGTCACCGACCTGCATGCGATGAGAGAGTGAGAGACCCAAAGACTCAGCCTCATCACAGGAGATACCAATGATCCTAAATGCCTTAGTTTCCACACCGGGAAGCCGAGAAAGGTGTCAGGCAGGAGCACAAGCCCAGAGGGGAGATGAGCACAAGCCCATCTCCATCAGGCTTCAGATGAAAGCTTTGTATATGGTTAGGAGCTTTGGTGTGCCAAGGAAGGACTTTGCACGATGGAAGATGCCCAGACGGCGACTGGCTTTGGAGGCCAGCTTGAAAATGTGGCTTTCCCAAGAAAGATCAAGGCAGATGGTGAGATCCAGAAGCTTGAATGAAAGGACTTCTTCAAGAGGATTGTTGAGAAAGTAGAGAGAGGGGTGTCCAGCCAATCCTTTCGGGACATAGTGAGAGTGCGAGATTTGTCAGGATTGAAAGACATGTTCCACTTGTTGGACCAGCTTGTGATTTTATCCAGATCTGCAGAAAGTGAAGAGGCTGCTGCTGCCGATCTGAGGGATTACAGATGGTAGGGCAGAGGGTGGAGACATCAGCAAAGAGATAAATTGGATTTTCCAGAGTCGAGGAGATCATTGATGAAAACCAGAAAAAGCACAGGACCCTGAACACTACCTTGAGGAACTCCAGCCTGGACACGAAGAGGGGATGAAAGAATTCCATAAGGGGTCACATGTTGTCTGCGAGTCATGAGTGGAGATTACCTTGGATACCATCAGAAGAGAGTTTGGCGACCAAGGTGGGGTGCCAGACTGAATTGAAAGCTCACAATATGTCTAGGGAGATGGCTCTGATCTCATGTCTGGCATTGAGGACCTCCATCCATTGTTGGGAAAGCAGAAGCAGCATGTCCAGGTTAGAGTGACCTTGTCTAAATCCAAATTGCTGATCGGAAATCAAGCCATTGGAGAAGAGGAAGGATTTAATGTTGGAAGCAAAGATGGATTCCATAACCTTGCTGATTGGGAGAAGGCTGATTGGTCTTTAGTTGAAGGGATCTGTTTTTGCACATTTTTTATGCAGCGCGGTAATGTTTGCTGATTTCCAGGCAGATGGCAGTTGACCTTGAGCGAATGAGAGAGTGATTAGAACAGAGAGACGGTGAGCAAGTGCAGCAGAGCAGGTTTTTAGGACACGTGGGCTGATGCTGTCGAGACTGGTTGCAGAATCAGAGTCGAGGTTTGAGAGTAACCTCTCCACCTTGTCAGGACAAAAGGACACAGAGTCCAGGAACAGCTGGGTGCGACTGGGTAAGGTGGGTACTGAAAGCGATGGGTTTGGGACACAAGATTTAGAAGCAAACACAGAGTTTAGGCATTCAGCCTTTTCATGGGCAGTGTCAGCTGTGAAGCCAATTAAGGTAAGGGAGGGGATGCAGGGGGAACATACACAATAAACAGACTTAACCAGATGCCACCAGGATTTGGAGGGGGAGACAGGTTTGAGAGTTCAGACTTGAGATGAGAAAGATGTTGTTTCCTGGCTCTCCTGAGGGTAGACACAAACTTGTTCCAAGCTTTGAGGAAGGAAATAAGATTGCCTTCAATTGTATTTGCCTTCCATGAGGCGAAGGTAAGTTGTTTCAGGACAACTTTTTCGCCACAAGCTTCAGTGTAGCATGTGCAGGAGGAAGGGTACGCCAACTGAAGACGAGATGGGATAAATTTGTGCACGAGAGAGAGCAAATTTCTTTGAAAGAATTCCCAGGATGAGATAATGTCAGAGGAGGTAGAGATGGGATCCAGTCTAAAAGTTTGATGGCTGCTTGAAGTCCCTGCCAATGATCTTGAGTGCCAGACTCAAAGGTGCTGAGGTGGTTCTCTCATAACAGCCAGAGAGGTCTATTTTGACAAGCATGTGGTCAGATGAACCGATTGGAGCAGAAGGAGAACAGCAGATATTTACAGGGAAATTGGTCAAAAACCAAATCCAGAAGAGATGGAGTACCGTTGGTTGATACCCGGGTCAGGAAGTTGACATTATGTCAATCCCAATGAGTCGAAGAAGATCTTTGCTGAAATGCCATGGCAAGTGAGAGAGGTACCCACACCAAGCCAACTGGCATGATGACAATTGAAATCACCACATATGAGGAAGAGAGAGTTGGGATGAGAGGACAGAAGTAGGTCCATGTTTTCGGCAAGTAAGATCTAAATGGAGTCATCACTGTTTGGTGGACGGTACAGCACATAAACATGAGGTGGGAGTGGAGGGGAAGCCATAGCCAAAGGTATTCCTGGGGGAGTGAGGGCAGTGCATGGAGAGTTAGGAATAGAGCTTTTCATGAAGAGAGCAACTGCGCTGCCAGGAAGAGGCTCAGGTTTGTCATACTGGAGGAAGGAGTAACCAGGGAGAGGTACTTGGGAGTCAGACGTCTTGAAGAAGGAAAGTTTCTGTTAAGAAGATTATGTCTGGTTTGTCAGTGGAAACCTGTATGGAAAGGTCTGTCAGGTTAGAGTGAAGGCCCCGGATGTTTGAGGTCCACAATGTTAAGGAAGAGGGAGGGGAGGAGGCTTTGGGTACAGGAGAGAGTAGGGTAGGATGAGGGAGGAGGGTGGGAGGTAGGGAGAGTTGTTGACAGTGTGTGGGGGATTGCAGAAGAGCAAGGGAAGAGGGCTGGATGAGGAGGAGAAAATGCTCGGTGGTGATGGGATGAGGCACAGTGGGGTAAGAGAGGGGGTAGAGGGAAGGAGACAGCTTTGTGGATATGTGAGGGGGGGACTTTGAGAAGGTTGAGATTGGAGGGAGAAGGGTGAGAGGAGAGAGTTGAGGGCGGAGTTTTTGATAAAAGTGAGAGGGGAGCTTGGAGGGGGAAGGGAGTGAAGGTTGCTTTGAGAGGGAGGGGAGACAATGAGAGCAGGCACAGCCAAATGGGAGAGGGAAAGGATGAGACTTGGGGGAGTGGTGTAGTGAAGAAGGGAGTGGGCAGGGGGAGGCACAAGATTTGAGGAGTGGGGAAGAGAGGGAGGTGTGATGAGAGGAAGAAAGTGCATGTTTGAGATGTTGAGGATTGTACCGATTCTGTTTCTCCTGATTAATTTATGTAGTGTCTTGATCTGTTCTGTGTTATATCTCTTCCATGAGCCTAGACTATACAAAAAATGGCCATTCAGAATCCTGACCATAACAGGCTCTGTGACTGGGTATTGTTACCTGCCTTTTAGAGAGTGCTCATTTGAGTGTGCTCTGCGTGTGGCTGCGCCCCCTCAGCATGCGACAGTGTTATTTGAGAAGCATTGTGCTTTGGCCAGTTTGAGCTTCTCTTTTTTTTTTTTCTTTACAGGAGCGAGGCTGGTTGAAGGCCAGCGAGGTCACAAGGATATTTGTAATCGGTTGTGTGTGTGTGCGTGTGTGCGTTTTAATAAAATCCTAATATGTCAAAAGCAGGTGGGTTGAGACTTTGTTGCAGGTGAGTTTTGTCTTAGGCAAGAATGAAAATATCATCATCATCTCTGTCGGTCAAAGGTAAAATTTTGTGCAAAGTAATATAAATAGCAAAGAGTGAACTTAGTTACTACTAAATACCTGCATGCAGTTTTCAACCCCTCCTCAGAGTACTCACCAGATAATGGGGCTATGGCATAGCAGGCAAAGATAAATACGGACACAGACATTGAGTGCCGCATGATGGCACCACTTCACGTATCCCTTGAACGTTGACTCGTGGAGAGTTTGCAAGTGACCTGGGTATGAATTTCACAACTTGCATACAAAACAAAACCAAGTTTTTCGATATGGTGCTTGGGTAATAGACCCAATCATGCTGGAAGATGGAATTTGTTTCCCCTTTCTGGTGGTCATGTGGTTATGAATACGCCAGAAAAAAACAAAAGAACAGGATGATGAGCAGTATCAAAATGTTGGTTCTGGACCATAGGCCATATTAACATCGAAGTCAATGGGAAAATAACACAATATACTGTACACCACTTTTCACTCCGTAAAAAAAGGATAAATATTTAAAAAACATTTCATCATTTTTAACGTTTTCCAATTTTAGTAATTTCTGAGACGCCAATAAAATCTTCTTAATCCTTTGGAATCTATTGACCTTGCTCCATTGCCTAAAGTTAACACATACTCAGACGGTGGGGAAATTCCATAACCTAAGCAGGCTTTACTCAAGAAGACTTTATCCCCACAATTGTTAATTCTAAATCATTTAATCCAAGGGTAGTATTAGGGGAAGATGGTATTTTCCTTAGCTGTTCAACTAACTTCCTCTTTTCAATGCTTTGACCAGTTTCCGAGAAACTTGTATCACGAAGCAACTCCCTTTGTGGTTTAGGGCCAAATATTGATGAGAATGTTACGCACTGGACTAAAGTATCAAACTTTTCACACGTGTTGTTTAGATCCTTGGCAAACATTCTGGAGAGGGGGGGGGGAGAGAGAGAGAGATAGAGAGATAGATAGATAGAGAGATAGATAGATAGATAGATAGATAGATAGATAGATAGATAGATAGATAGATAGATAGATAGATAGATAGATAGATAGATAGAGAGAGAGAGAGAGAGAGAGAGAGAGAGAGAGAGAGAGAGAGAGAGAGAGAGAGAGAGAGAGAGAGAGAGAGAGAGAGAGAGAGAGAGAGAGAGAGAGAGAGAGAGAGTTCCAAGGCTCGCTGGCCGATAGGTGAAGGTCAGGTGAAAACCAAAGGTCACATGGTGTAAACTATGAAGCTGCATATTGTGGTGGTCATTACCCAGCACATACGAAGGCAAAATCAGGGTTAAGCAATGGTTTAACTTCTGTCTGTCCCTTCGTCCATCTCGAAACGTCAGTTTATGATCGAGGAAAAAGAAAGATGTTGTTTCCTGGCTCTCCTGAGGGTAGACACAAACTTGTTCCAAGCTTTGAGGAAGGAAATAAGATTGCCTTCAATTGTATTTGCCTTCCATGAGGCGAAGGTAAGTTGTTTCAGGACAACTTTTTCGCCACAAGCTTCAGTGTAGCATGTGCAGGAGGAAGGGTACGCCAACTGAAGACGAGATGGGATAAATTTGTGCACGAGAGAGAGCAAATTTCTTTGAAAGAATTCCCAGGATGAGATAATGTCAGAGGAGGTAGAGATGGGATCCAGTCTAAAAGTTTGATGGCTGCTTGAAGTCCCTGCCAATGATCTTGAGTGCCAGACTCAAAGGTGCTGAGGTGGTTCTCTCATAACAGCCAGAGAGGTCTATTTTGACAAGCATGTGGTCAGATGAACCGATTGGAGCAGAAGGAGAACAGCAGATATTTACAGGGAAATTGGTCAAAAACCAAATCCAGAAGAGATGGAGTACCGTTGGTTGATACCCGGGTCAGGAAGTTGACATTATTTCAATCCCAATGAGTCGAAGAAGATCTTTGCTGAAATGCCATGGCAAGTGAGAGAGGTACCCACACCAAGCCAACTGGCATGATGACAATTGAAATCACCACATATGAGGAAGAGAGAGTTGGGATGAGAGGACAGAAGTAGGTCCATGTTTTTCGGCAAGTAAGATCTAAATGGAGTCATCACTGTTTGGTGGACGGTACAGCACATAAACATGAGGTGGGAGTGGAGGGAAGCCATAGCCAAAGGTATTCCTGGGGGAGTGAGGGCAGTGCATGGAGAGTTAGGAATAGAGCTTTTCATGAAGAGAGCAACTGCGCTGCCAGGAAGAGGCTCAGGTTTGTCATACTGGAGGAAGGAGTAACCAGGGAGAGGTACTTGGGAGTCAGACGTCTTGAAGAAGGAAAGTTTCTGTTAAGAAGATTATGTCTGGTTTGTCAGTGGAAACCTGTATGGAAAGGTCTGTCAGGTTAGAGTGAAGGCCCGGATGTTTGAGGTCCACAATGTTAAGGAAGAGGGAGGGGAGGAGGCTTTGGGTACAGGAGAGAGTAGGGTAGGATGAGGGAGGAGGGTGGGAGGTAGGGAGAGTTGTTGACAGTGTGTGGGGGATTGCAGAAGAGCAAGGGAAGAGGGCTGGATGAGGAGGAGAAAATGCTCGGTGGTGATGGGATGAGGCACAGTGGGGTAAGAGAGAGGGGTAGAGGAAGGAGACAGCTTTGTGGATATGTGAGGGGGGGGACTTTGAGAAGGTTGAGATTGGAGGGAGAAGGGTGAGAGGAGAGAGTTGAGGGCAGAGTTTTTGATAAAAGTGAGAGGGACGCTTGGACGGGGAAGAGAGTGAAGCGTGCTTTGAGCGGGACGGGAGACAATGACAGCAGGCACAGCCAAACGCGAGAGGGAAAGGATGAGACTTGGGGGAGTGGTGTAGTGAAGAAGGGAGTGGGCAGGGGGAGGCACAAGATTTGAGGAGTGGGGAAGAGAGGGAGGTGTGATGAGAGGAAGAAAGTGCATGTTTGAGATGTTGAGGATTGTACCGATTCTGTTTCTCCTGATTAATTTATGTAGTGTCTTGATCTGTTCTGTGTTATATCTCTTCCATGAGCCTAGACTATACAAAAATGGCCATTCAGAATCCTGACCATAACAGGCTCTGTGACTGGGTATTGTTACCTGCCTTTTAGAGAGTGCTCATTTGAGTGTGCTCTGCGTGTGGCTGCGCCCCCTCAGCATGCGACAGTGTTATTTGAGAAGCATTGTGCTTTGGCCAGTTTGAGCTTCTCTTTTTTTTTTTTCTTTACAGGAGCGAGGCTGGTTGAAGGCCAGCGAGGTCCTGGGATATTTGTAATCGGTTGTGTGTGTGTGCGTGTGTGCGTTTTAATAAAATCCTAATATGTCAAAAGCAGGTGGGTTGAGACTTTGTTGCAGGTGAGTTTTGTCTTAGGCAAGAATGAAAATATCATCATCATCTCTGTCGGTCAAAGGTAAAATTTTGTGCAAAGTAATATAAATAGCAAAGAGTGAACTTAGTTACTACTAAATACCTGCATGCAGTTTTCAACCCCTCCTCAGAGTACTCACCAGATAATGGGGCTATGGCATAGCAGGCAAAGATAAATACGGACACAGACATTGAGTGCCGCATGATGGCACCACTTCACGTATCCCTTGAACGTTGACTCGTGGAGAGTTTGCAAGTGACCTGGGTATGAATTTCACAACTTGCATACAAAACAAAACCAAGTTTTTCGATATGGTGCTTGGGTAATAGACCCAATCATGCTGGAAGATGGAATTTGTTTCCCCTTTCTGGTGGTCATGTGGTTATGAATACGCCAGAAAAAAACAAAAGAACAGGATGATGAGCAGTATCAAAATGTTGGTTCTGGACCATAGGCCATATTAACATCGAAGTCAATGGGAAAATAACACAATATACTGTACACCACTTTTCACTCCGTAAAAAAAGGATAAATATTTAAAAAACATTTCATCATTTTTAACGTTTTCCAATTTTAGTAATTTCTGAGACGCCAATAAAATCTTCTTAATCCTTTGGAATCTATTGACCTTGCTCCATTGCCTAAAGTTAACACATACTCAGACGGTGGGGAAATTCCATAACCTAAGCAGGCTTTACTCAAGAAGACTTTATCCCCACAATTGTTAATTCTAAATCATTTAATCCAAGGGTAGTATTAGGGGAAGATGGTATTTTCCTTAGCTGTTCAACTAACTTCCTCTTTTCAATGCTTTGACCAGTTTCCGAGAAACTTGTATCACGAAGCAACTCCCTTTGTGGTTTAGGGCCAAATATTGATGAGAATGTTACGCACTGGACTAAAGTATCAAACTTTTCACACGTGTTGTTTAGATCCTTGGCAAACATTCTGGAGAGGGGGGGGGGAGAGAGAGAGAGATAGAGAGATAGATAGATAGATAGATAGATAGATAGATAGATAGATAGATAGATAGATAGATAGATAGATAGATAGATAGATAGATAGATAGATAGATAGATAGATAGATAGATAGAGAGAGAGAGAGAGAGAGAGAGAGAGAGAGAGAGAGAGAGAGAGAGAGAGAGAGAGAGAGAGAGAGAGAGAGAGAGAGAGAGAGAGAGTTCCAAGGCTCGCTGGCCGATAGGTGAAGGTCAGGTGAAAACCAAAGGTCACATGGTGTAAACTATGAAGCTGCATATTGTGGTGGTCATTACCCAGCACATACGAAGGCAAAATCAGGGTTAAGCAATGGTTTAACTTCTGTCTGTCCCTTCGTCCATCTCGAAACGTCAGTTTATGATCGAGGAAAAACTTCACTTAAATTGAATGTTATATTTTGATTACGAATCGGAACATGAATCAGAAAACGAAGATGCATTTTTTTGTATTTTTTTTTTAATGGTCTCGACTCGTGGAAGAATCAGGACACAACATAACAAATAGAACAGCAGGAGAAAGGGAAAACGTCAGCAGCAGGGTGGAGAGATAAAGTATACATCGAGGGACAAACAAGGGATGCAGGTAACGATGAGGGGTAAGGAGAATGCAAGGGGTGGACAAGATGGATACATAAGCAAAATTTTGGAAGGGGTGGGGGTGGTTTAACGGGTGCAGAGAAGATCATGGCTTGGATGGGCGGTGGGGGGGGTGACCTGAGATCGTTTTGAATAGCTGGAGGGAAGGAAGAGATTGAAGAGAGTGTGGAAGGTGGTTTCACAGGTGTGAAAAGAGAGGAATAAATGAGTGGAGGTGAGCATTGCTTCTGGATTTAGGCAGTTTCACTAGGATGGGGTTGCTGGTGGACCACGTGCATACTGCAGATACTTGAAGGGTGGGGGGGGGGGAGAGCAAGGAGAGGGCACAGAGGGTGCAAGACCAAAAATGAGGCGGAAGAAAACAGAGACCACCGACCTGTTGTGATGGCAAAGCGACTGGCCCATAGCTTCAATACGAAAGATTCCAATATTATAAGCCTTGGTTGCCATGGCATCAAGCTGAACAAGATGCGAGGCAAGGGAGCCAGCCCATATGGAGAGAGCAGGACTCAAGCTGCAAATGAAAACCTTTTATGTGGCTAGGAGCTCAGGTGTGCCATGAAGGACTTTGCATGATGGAAGAAGCCCAGTCAGCATCTGGCTTTGGAGGCCAACTTTGAAATGTGGCTTGCCCAAGAGAGATCATGGCTGAGACTGAACATCTTGAAGCCTTTGAGTGACTGAACCTCCTGAAGCCTTTGAGTGAATGAACCTCTTGAAGCCTTTGAGTGAATGAACCTCTTGAAGCCTTTGAGTGAATGAACCTCGACAAGCCTTTGAGTGACTGAACCTCTACAAGACAGTTGTTGAGAAAGTAGGTGGGAGGGTTTGCAGACGGTCCTTTCAGAGAGAGAGAGAGAGAGAGAGAGAGAGAGAGAGAGAGAGAGAGAGAGAGAGAGAGAGAGAGAGAGAGAGAGAGAGAGAGAGAGAGAGAGAGAGAGAGAGAGAGAGAGAGAGAGAGAGAGAGAGAGAGAGAGAGAGAGAGAGAGAGAGAGAGAGAGAGAGAGAGAGAGAGAGAGAGAGAGAGAGAGAGAGAGAGAGAGAGAGAGAGAGAGAGAGAGAGAGAGAGAGAGAGAGAGAGAGAGAGAGAGAGAGAGAGAGAGAGAGAGAGAGAGAGAGAGAGAGAGAGAGAGAGAGAGAGTTCCAAGGCTCGCTGGCCGATAGGTGAAGGTCAGGTGAAAACCAAAGGTCACATGGTGTAAACTATGAAGCTGCATATTGTGGTGGTCATTACCCAGCACATACGAAGGCAAAATCAGGGTTAAGCAATGGTTTAACTTCTGTCTGTCCCTTCGTCCATCTCGAAACGTCAGTTTATGATCGAGGAAAAACTTCACTTAAATTGAATGTTATATTTTGATTACGAATCGGAACATGAATCAGAAAACGAAGATGCATTTTTTTGTATTTTTTTTTTTAATGGTCTCGACTCGTGGAAGAATCAGGACACAACATAACAAATAGAACAGCAGGAGAAAGGGAAAACGTCAGCAGCAGGGTGGAGAGATAAAGTATACATCGAGGGACAAACAAGGGATGCAGGTAACGATGAGGGGTAAGGAGAATGCAAGGGGTGGACAAGATGGATACATAAGCAAAATTTTGGAAGGGGTGGGGGTGGTTTAACGGGTGCAGAGAAGATCATGGCTTGGATGGGCGGTGGGGGGGGGTGACCTGAGATCGTTTTGAATAGCTGGAGGGAAGGAAGAGATTGAAGAGAGTGTGGAAGGTGGTTTCACAGGTGTGAAAAGAGAGGAATAAATGAGTGGAGGTGAGCATTGCTTCTGGATTTAGGCAGTTTCACTAGGATGGGGTTGCTGGTGGACCACGTGCATACTGCAGATACTTGAAGGGTGGGGGGGGGAGAGCAAGGAGAGGGCACAGAGGGTGCAAGACCAAAAATGAGGCGGAAGAAAACAGAGACCACCGACCTGTTGTGATGGCAAAGCGACTGGCCCATAGCTTCAATACGAAAGATTCCAATATTATAAGCCTTGGTTGCCATGGCGTCAAGCTGAACAAGATGCGAGGCAAGGGAGCCAGCCCATATGGAGAGAGCAGGACTCAAGCTGCAAATGAAAACCTTTTATGTGGCTCGGAGCTCAGGTGTGCCATGAAGGACTTTGCATGATGGAAGAAGCCCAGTCAGCATCTGGCTTTGGAGGCCAACTTTGAAATGTGGCTTGCCCAAGAGAGATCATGGCTGAGACTGAACATCTTGAAGCCTTTGAGTGACTGAACCTCCTGAAGCCTTTGAGTGAATGAACCTCTTGAAGCCTTTGAGTGAATGAACCTCTTGAAGCCTTTGAGTGAATGAACCTCGACAAGCCTTTGAGTGACTGAACCTCTACAAGACAGTTGTTGAGAAAGTAGGTGGGAGGGTTTGCAGACGGTCCTTTCAGAGAGAGAGAGAGACAGAGACAGAGACAGAGACAGAGACAGAGACAGAGACAGAGACAGAGACAGAGACAGAGACAGAGACAGAGACAGAGACAGAGACAGAGACAGAGACAGAGACAGAGACAGAGACAGAGACAGAGACAGAGACAGAGACAGAGAGAGAGAGAGAGAGAGAGAGAGAGAGAGAGAGAGAGAGAGAGAGAGAGAGAGAGAGAGAGAGAGAGAGAGAGAGAGAGAGACTGTGTGGGATTTCCCAGGATTGAAAGACATATTCCAAGTGTTTAAGGAGTTTGTGATTTTGTCAAGGTCTGAGGAGAGGGAAGAGGCTGCTGCCTTGTCTGTCTGTCAGAACGATGAGGGATGTCATGGCAGAGAGTGGAAATATCAATAAAGAGATCGAGAGGATTTTTCAGAGTCAGTGAGATCATTAATTAATATTAAGAATAAGATGGGGGCCGAGAACACTGCCTTGGGGTACCCCAGCCTTGACAGGGAAAGGAGATGAAAGGGCTCTGTTGAGAGCCACACATTGGCGAGAAGAATGGAGAGAGCAAGAATAGAGTTGCTCTTTGATTCCATAGGCAGAGAGTTTGGAGAGGAAAGCAGGATGCCAAACTGTACCGAAAGCTCAAGATATGTCCAGAGACACAGCTCTGATCTCATGTCTGATAGTGAGGGCCTCCACCATTGGTGGGAGAGTAGAAGCAGCATGGTCCAGGTAGAGTGAACATGTCTGAATCTGAATTGATGATCTGAGATGAGGCTGTTGGAGAAAAGGAATCATTTTATGTCAACTGTGATGATGGATTCCATGACTTTGCTGATAATTGGAAGTAAGCTAATTGGGTTGTAGTTAAAGGGATCCATTTTTGCACCTTTTAAAGTCATGCTGTGATGTTGGATGATTTCCAAACAGATGGAAGATGACCTATGGCAAATGACAAGGTGAAAATGGCAGAGAGAAGAAGTGCAAGAGCAGCAAAGCAGATTTTTATGACACGCAAGCTGATGCCATCTGGTCCGGCAACAGAGTCAGAGTCGAGGGTTGCCAGAAATTTTTCCACATTTTCTTCAGGTGCAAAAGACAGAATTCAGGAGTTGTTGGGTATGACTGGGAAGGGTAGGCACTGATATATATATATATATATATATATATATATATATATATATATATATATATATATATATATATATATATATATATATATATATATATATATATATATATATATGTTATGGACACGATATTTAAGCAAACACAAAATTGAGGCATTCAGCCTTCTCACGAGCGGAGTCGGCTGTAGTGGCATTTGAAGTGAGGGAAGGGAGATTCTCCAACCATAGCAAAGCAGTACTTTGGCTGTGAATTTGTCCCAATCACACGTGTCTTGAGAAGTGAGATACTGTACTTTTTTTTTTCATCTGTCTGTCTGTCTGTCTGTCTGCCAGTCAAACAAAATTGAAAATCATTCCAAACAAACTTCCTATTTTTAGGGACATTATAAAGGACACAAACAACAGGTATAGATAACTCATGCACTTGTTAAATAAGGTGGTGTAATGGACACTGAGCCAACGGTGATCAACTTCTGGAATTAATTTGTGTGCCAATCTTCTCCTGGCTGACCCCACAAGAAAAAGTCATTAAATGCGCTCCTGAATTAATGCAGGTCCAATAAATGTTTGTTAAAAGAAGAAGAAGAAGAAGCAGAATTATATACTTTAACACTGTTGAACACAAATCACGTTATTGCTTTCAAAAACCTCCAGTTTTGCAGTTCTTGTATATGTTGATATTAATCCTGACACACTCTCACTATCTCTCTCTGAAAGGACTGTCTGGCAAACCCTCCTATCTACAGGGTGCCCCACAGAAAACCAGGAAATTTGGTACAGTTTATTTAAAACAAAACAAAAGCAAACTTAGATGTAATGTAAAACACAGATCCACTTTATTTTTAAACAAAACAAAACCAAACTTAGATGTCGTGTAAAACAAAGATACACTTTATTTATATGTTAGTTTATTGATATGGTAAAATACAGCAAAATAAATATCAAAATCTCAAATTTCCTGGTTTTCTGTGGGGCACCCTGTACTATCTTAATCATCTTCTTGAGGAAGTTCAGTCAATCAAACTCCGAGGTCTCACCGTCAGCCATGATTTTTCTTGGGCAAACCACATTTAAAAGTTGACCTTCAAGGCCAGCCACCGATTGGACATCCTCCGTCGAAAAAGTCCTTCCTTGGCACGCCTTAACTCCTATCCACATACAAGCCCTTCATCCGCAGCTTGATGGAGCACTGCTTTCCCTTCTGGCTGGCTCACCTGCTTTCCATCTTGCTCAGCTTGACATGGTGGAAACCAAGGTCTTCAAGATAATTGGAAACTCCCGCACTGAAGCTGAGACTATTGGCTTATCATTTTGCCATTGCAGACAGGTTGCTGGTCTATCTTTCTTCTACCGCCTCCTTTGTGGTGTTACACCCTCTGCTCTTTTCGTACTGCTCTTTCCCCAAGGCTCACATGGCCCACCATCAACCCCCTTCTGGTGAAACTACCTAAATCTTGGATCACTGTTCACCTCCACTCATTTGTTCCTCTTTTTTCCCTCCTGTGGAATCAACTTCCACATCCTCTTCAATCTCATTCTTCCCTTCAGGTTTTCAAGACAGCTATTCACGACCACCTCAGATCTTCCCCAATACAAAACCACGATGTCTTCTACCCTCGTTAACCCGACCCAAATCCCTCCTACTTCCAATTCTCCAGTTTTCCATGTTTGGAGTTTCCTTCTGTATCCATATTGTCAACCTCATGCATGCGCGTTTTACATCCTCTTATTGTCTGTTGCACCCTGATCCGTTCAGTATACCAGCTCATCTACGAGCCTCGACAATGTCTACAAAAAGGTTGTGTATAAGACACTGCATCAATGGTGGTAAACTTCTGGAATTTTTTATACGACCTTTAAAATCATTATTTTATTTCAATTGAATTACATATTTGGGTAAGCCGTAAGGTATTCTAAGAACTCTCTAGTTTCTTTCAATTGACTTGATATCAGTAGGAATATTGACATTAGTGAGTGGACATGCTTTACTGTCATTGCAATATCTGTATAAAATCCAAGGCCACCAGGCTGCAATTTTGATTTTCAATGCTGTAAAAACAAACATTTTCCTCTTTTCAGTTTAATTAATGCAGCTCCTAAAACAAGCAGAAATGATTGGGAAACGTGGACTATCTGTTGAGGTAATGGTGATTCAAAATGCTTGGACAGGATGACAAAGGAGGTAATTCCTCTGATAAGTTTCTGTAGTATGGAGATAGGGATTGAGACAACTTCAATCACTTCCTGTTGAGTTAGAAAATCACACATGAAAAGCACAATGCAAAGGTAAAGGATTCTGGTGGAGCAATCGAGCCGACAGAGAACCCAGCAGCAATGAAAATATGGATGGTGTTATGTTGAGTCCAGAGGAGGCAAGGCGACTGGAAGAGTTTGAAAGGCAGTATTCTACAGATGACTCTGCTGATTTTATAAACTATGAACAAGGGTTTTCAACTCAGCAATCCTTCAAAACACAAACAAATAAACTCTGTACCATAATAATTGCATTGATGAGCAACGCTTTTGCCGAGGAGTCATTTGAACTTCTGTCCCTCGATACCCAAGATTGTATTCAGAAGGACGTGATAAGCAAGCAGCAGGTACCACAAAGTGTACAAATTATCTGAAGGACGTTATTGTGGAGAGGACTGTGTCAATCCTTGAGCTAATCAAGAGAAATAGCTTCCAAATGTTCAAGCATCCGACTGAAAAGGCCAAATCTGAGATGAAGCAAAAGATGGAAGACATCGAGAATGGCTGCAGTCTCTTCAGCCAGCTGTTCATCTCAATTCTAGTTTGTGATGCAGACTTAGATTAGTTTTTCATGCATGAAAATCACCCTTGGCCACCATCACTAAGTATAGAAAACAATGCCTGCCAAGTTGCAAATCACAATTAGTAGATACCTTGAATACCTTCCAGCCAGAAATTCCAGTGCATTTTGATGTCAAAGTATTTGATGGTCCCGCTGTCGTACATGTACTTCCCAGGGGTAATACGTCAACATTTGGTGAGCACAGCACTAGGAATTTCATACCTTGGACCAATCACCAGCTTCAGGGATGTAAACGAATAGATGATGGAACAACCCATGCATATGTTGACCTTAAATCAATAAAGGTTCAAGCATACTTGTATCCTTTATCATCATCTATCTATAATACCAGCAATCTCTGTGTGTGTGTCTGTCTGTCTGTCTGTGTGTCTGCGACCGCCGGTCCGATCTCATTGAAACTTGCCAGGAATATTGCCGGGGACCCACGGATGTGCCTTTTCGAGGTTTCATATCGATCGGACGAGCGGTTCCCAAGTTACGGCCATTTATCTGTCGACCAATGACAAGACACGGTGCTATGACAAAACGAATGACATCACAATTAATGTTCATTTATTTATTTATTCTTTTTTTTTTGCATGATCAACGGTCCGATCTGATTGAAACTTGCCAGGAATATTGCCGGGGCCCCGCGGATGTGCTTTTCAAGGTTTGATATTAATCGGACGAGCGGTTCCCAAGTTACGGCCATTTATCTGTCGACCAATGACAGGACATGGTGCTATGACATCACGAATGACATCACAATTAATGTTTATTTATTTTTTCTTTTGCACGATTGAAACTTGCCAGGAATATTGCTGGGGACCCGCGGATGTGAGGAGGAGAGAGAGAGAGAGAGAGAGAGAGAGAGAGAGAGAGAGAGAGAGAGAGAGAGAGAGAGAGAGAGAGAGAGAGAGAGAGAGAGAGAGAGAGAGAGAGAGAGAGAGAGAGAGAGAGAGAGAGAGAGAGAGAGGAGAGAGAGAGAGAGAGAGAGAGAGAGAGAGAGAGAGAGAGAGAGAGAGAGAGAGAGAGAGAGAGAGAGAGAGGCTGCACATACTGGCACTCACCTACGGGCCCGTACTAGTTAACTTTAATTAAGTCAGCAGACTATTTAAAGTCAGGTGTATACCCTGGTTAAAATAGGTGTACCAGATCCCTGTGTCGCAAGAGGCGACCAGGGTTGCGTCAGGAAGGGCATCCGGTGTAAAACATGTGCCAAATCACTATGCGGATAATATTGATGATCCGCTGTGGCGACCCCTAACGGGATCAGCCGAAAGAAGAAGAAGAAGAAGACTATTTAAAGTTTAAACAAACAATTTTGAACATTATGTTTCGCACTAGTTAACAAGTTATTGCAAATATAACAAACCTAAACAAGTTATACAAAAGATACAACCAGTTCAAGTGACATTTTAAAACTATGATAATTCAATCAAAATAATCAAAGGTTAAATAAAAGTACATGGTGTATCATGGACATTAGTCTGCTAAGATATTCATCATATTCACCGAGTACATTTTTTTAAAGTATACAAGGAAGACAGCTTGAAGGAGGTCACACATGAAAAGAGAAGGAAGGGGGTCAGGATATAAAATTTCCTCTGAGACAAAGATGCCCATAAATTTACCACATACCTGCAGCACCTGACAAACAAAGAAGAGCTATTTTCATTGTTGACAGAAGATGAAACTGCCTGTGATTACCCAGCAGGAAAGAAGTTAATATTACCTCTGATTCTTTGAACAATCAGTTGTCAATATGCAATAGCGAGCCGATGCAGGCATCCGACCATGAGGAAGCTGATCCGAGAATGCATCTTCATGTTGCCAATGCTGTGAAAAGAGGTACAAAGACTATTATGGTCAGCAGAGTGGATACAGATGTTGTTGTTGGCCTGGATGATATATTATTTGAGCTAACAAAGCAACATCCTGATGTACAGCTTTGGGTAGCCTTTGGATTTATGTCGAAGAAAAGAAGGAACGAACGAAGGAAAGAATTTCAAGTATAACCATATCAACTCCATTTGCCTTAAACTTGGCAAATAAAGTCTAGTACACTCCCTTTCTTCCATGCCTTTACCTGGTCTGATACAACATCACAGTTCATTGGAAGGGCAAAAAATATTGGGAAGCATGGAAGACATTTCCCTCAGTTACTGAGCATCACTTTGAACCACTGACTGTAGATTTACCTTATCATAGAACATCATAGAGAAATTCACTTGCATCCTCTATGATAGCTCAAGGCAAGGTGGAAAGCCAATGACCCAAGGAAGGAACTCTTTCCACAAAAGGTGCAAGTGATGCAAAACCTTCCACCAACACAATCGGCTCTTATCGAACATGGAAATCAGAGTATATATATATGAAGCTGGAATCTGGCCGACAAGCTTGCAAACTGAACAGAATATCCACAGTCCAGATGCATTTGGCTGAACTAAGGACAGCAGGTGAGAATCTCTTTGGATCATCCTACCTTGAGCCACAAAAAGCTGCAGGCAACTCATCAAGTGTGGCCTCAAAGCTGCATCATTGTGCTCAGTGGTGTATGTGCAGGAGTATGGGACTTCAATGTATAACACTCTGCCAGTGCAGGAAAAAAATGTACTCGGTGAATATGATGAATATCTTAGCAGACTAATGTCCATGACACACGATGTACTTTTATTTAACCTTTGATTATTTTGATTGAATTATCTTAGTTTTTAAATGTCACTTGAACTGGTTGTATCTTTTGTACAACTTGTTTAGGTTTGTTATATTTGCAATAACTTGTTAACTAGTGTGAAACATAATGTTAAAAATTGTTTGTTTAAATAGTCTGCTGACTTAATTTAAGTTAATGATGATAAAGGATACAAGTATGCTTGAACCGTTATTGATTTAAGGTCAACATATGCATGGGTTGTTCCATTGAAAAATAAGAGGCAGAAGTCTCGTTTTAGTCTTCAAACAGATATTTAGTAAAAGGAAGCCAAATAAATTATGGACTGATGAGGGAACAGAAAACGATGATGGAATATTTAATAATTTTCTTAAAGATAATGGTATTACATTAAACAGCACTTTTAATGAAGGGAAAGCTGTTGTCATTGAGCGTTTCATTCGCTCTTTGAGAGACTACAAAAAAGGATGACTAATACGAGACATCAAAAATGGCTTTATATTGTTGCGGATCCAGGGTTTGGGGCTTGCCACGAGGGGAAGCATTCGGGTTCCTTCCGAACAACCGGTCCTGAGGCCGTCGGGCACAGGTAACTTCGTGCATGGCAGGGTGCTAAGCAACCATGAACGTCGATTGGCATTGCCAACCTGGGCAGGGTCACACTACTTTGAGTGATAAGTTTACCTGTGGATGGCTGAGTCAATTGAGGTCTCGTGCCCTCAGTGCACACTCCAATTACTGCCGAGCGATACAGTGAGTGTGCGCTGGTTAACAAAGCAAATTATTGGGGTACAACTTCCCGTCTAACCTTACTTGTGCAAGAAAGCAAAAAGGCACATCAGAGCAGATTTAACCATAACACAGATTCTTCTTCAATCTTACTTCAACAAAAGACTTGCCCATCATTTACTCAGGGGAGAAAAATATAACAAGGACTTGAAAATATAATAAAAGTAATGAATGGAGAAAAGGAAAGCAGTCTTTCCTTTCCTCCCTCACCTCACACAAATATACAGGAGAATGCGGAAGGAAATAGCTGGGGAAGATGGGCAGTGGCAATGTGACGTGATGGGGACATGCAGCTGTGTCCCCGAGGTGCCCAGACCCAGTAGGCGAGTCCTCTCCAGCGTCCCAGATATGCGAGCTATATTGGCAACTCGCCCTCCTCTGCCTCAGCTTCTGGTGGCCAGATCCAGTAGGCGAGTTCTCTCCGGCATCCTAGATATGCGAGTTATATTGATGACTCACCCCTTCTGCCTCAGCTTCTGGTTTCTGCCTTTCTGCTCTTTGAGCCGTCTGCTCAGGAGCTCTTTTCGTTCCTGCTCGCATGAGTCGATCCCGTTTGTTTCTGCCTTTCTCTTCCCACAGCTCTCATAAACCTACTTCAATGCACGAATGTTCGCCAACAGCCAAATTACGTTGTGGCCGCTTGTTCTTCATCTCACTTTTTCCCCACGTCTCATGAGCCTTTTCTCCCTCTCATTGGTCTGCAGCTAATGAGGGTGGGTCCACAACATCACTTGTGGAAAATGCCACGTCATTCCGAGGGAACTTTCAATGCAGCCCCCACCCCTCCCTTTACTCGCCCAAGGCTGTGACAAGAGCCCCCAGTCCTTCCCCCCCCCATTTGCACCCAAGTATTCCTCTTGCAGTTCTGCACTGTACCATGCCTGCGAAAAGCGCCGCACCTTCCAGGCCACGACGAGCACCAAGCATTATGAATATGCATGTGAGAGCAACTGATGGGTGAACGACCACAGACGGGTCGAACATGCCCAATTACGCAATGTGCGGATGGAGGGAACACGGAGAGGAATTCCGCCGGACTGAGGGCTGACCGTGGGGCCAAAGGCAAGACTGATGTTTTGAAGGAGGGACTGTTAAAATGAGCAGAGGAGGGGGGGGTAACTGACCGATGGGGAAAAGGAGGGATGGTTGAAAGTAACAGAGGGATTAAACAGAATGATGGTGTGAAGGAAGAAAGATTGAAAGCAACAGAGGGGAGACATTACACTGGAAAAATACAGCCTAGCCAATGCATGTCCACCCCGAACAGCACTTGACAAGAAACCAAGGACTATCTATGCGAAGACATTGATGGTAAGTGACCGGGATTTTACGGATTTCACCCGTTTTGTTTCTGAAAAGCCGCAGACCCGTTTTAATGTGGTCAAAACCCATATTGGATGGAAAGTACGATCAATTTTAAAAACACAATGTTTCAATTTCATTCCACTGGCAAGCATTTACTCATTCCACATGCAGGATCTGATAGACCTGTCATGACCTCGAGTTATTTGCAAGGTATCACTCTAGTGTCTAGTTTATTGGTTGTGTGTGACGTCATGAGCTTTCGCTCACCAAAGGCCACGTTGACGTCCTCCAGGATCCCGTACACAGTATCACTTCACTTCCGATCACATTGACCACATTGCCGTCACCACAAATCAATCAATCTGTGATTTCCAATTTGCTTTTCACTTCTTGGTGATATTTATCAGAACTTTCGAGTATTATAAATGGCAGGATTTGATTCGATTCAGATCGTTTTTATCCATACGAGGTGTCCACAAATTACCAAATTCAAACCGTAATAAAAAATAACTAAATAGGATACATGATACCATTTTATGACAAAGACCTACAGAGAGAGCTACAGGTCTGAGTATAGTGCAGTCTCCCATCCTATTTCATTGGCTGGAGGACAGTATCCCATTTCATTAATATTTATTACCATTTGAATTTGGAATGGTAATTTATGGTTGGAGATATCGTTTATATCATTTCGTATGCAGCCTTTGCCTGTTGGTTGCATCATTTTTCTGGAAGCGCGGTTGTGCCACTGATGCAATGCCCCTGTGTCGATGCAAATTTCTCCAAAATGAGCATAATGGGTTTGAGGGTGATAAAAAATTAAAATGTTGCCAATTAAACTTGATTGATAATTAAGTTGAAAAAGTAAATGTTTTTACTATACAACACAATGCATTGTTATAACCCTTTAATGGGAAATGTATGCAAATGCAACATGATTATTACATCTATGTGCTTGAACATGTATCTATTTTAATAATATATTTGCATTTTAAATTACGTTAGATCTCATTTTCTGTACTGGAAGATAATCGATCAGCTTAGTTAAAATGATCCTTGTTCCCCAAAACAGATTGGCCTTCCAAATAATCTTTAATCTTTATTCAGTATAATAGAATCACCCATTATATTATTTAGATGATCAAGGGATTCTTGTATATAAATAATTATTTACTGGTGCCTGAAAGTCTGGCTGCAAACAAGAGTCTAGCTTAAATGGAATGTGTGTGAAAATAATGACCAGAACTCCTGTCAACCTTCAGGTCATAAATATTCCTCAGCTCTTCGAAATTAACCTGATCTCGAGATGGCTGCTGTCACAAAGCTGTGAGTGATTATTTCCGCTGAACCCCAAAAAGTCAGCATGTCTGCAGGATGAACAGTCATAGTCTCACTGAATACTAGATAAGAATTCAAAGTTTCCATGTACTGTACTGCAGGATCAGAGGAAGACTATACGGCTGATTGAACTCCTCTGAATTCTCCGTATTGATATATTTGTGTTTGTTTGCACATGTTTTGTTTCAATAAATGACTCAAATGTACAGAAGGAATTGAGAATTCTTTGACACCTGTTACCAGCAAGCTGGTACTCATTTTACCGACCTCGAAAGGTTGACAGGCTGAGTCAACCCACCTGGTGTTATTTCAACGGCTCGACAGGGGCTCAAACTCAAGACCATAAGATATTAAGCCAGCCACCTTAACAATTAGGCCAACACCAGGCTTGTATCATTGATGAGAAGGGCAGACGGGGAGTCACGATTTGGCTTTCTGTTTACAGTAGTTCAGCACATATACTTGTCCTGCCTCACAGTAATGCTGAAAAGGAAAGCATCTTCTCACAAGTTCACAAAAACAAGATTGATTGCCGAGGGCACTTGTAAAATGAGGTCCCCGGCTCTCTTCACATGCAAAGCCAACTCCTTTTGTAAAACCCCGGGTCATAAGTTTCATCCTTGAAGCGATCTCATCAGAAAGGTCAATAAAGCCTGTAGTAAATGCAATGCTGAGCAGAGTCACATGAAGTGACTCGTCCGTCAGGTCCTGGCCATATCAGTTTGATCGATCTCTGCTCATTTTGTGCTTCATGATCGTTGAGATGAGTCGATACTTGGACTGTAACGGTAAGTATACATTCGAGATGAGTTCTGAACAGCTACAAGACAAACTCATCAATAAACGACTATCTGGGTATTCTGGTGTATTTTGTGTTTTTCTGGTGTAAAAATAAATAAATAAATCAATAAAACCCTGCTTCCGATTCCTGCCAACCTGTTTTTCTTCACCTCCAACTTGCCATGTATGCAAAGACTAATGAAATAACTGATCCTTGGGTCACCTATGCATCCATGTATGCTCTCCCCTGGGGTAAGTTTTCCAAAAGCATAGCTATATATATATATATATATATATATATATATATATATATATATATATATATATATATATATATATATATATATATATATATATATCTTTCATCACCATCAAGAATATTGATCACTAATATGTTGGGATTTGGATGTTGTTTTAAATATCTTTGTTGAACAGAGATATAATGGTAAGGTTTTCTTCATGTTCTTGTTTTTGGGCTCCTCCTGAGCCATATATTATTTTTTATTGATTTATTGACATGCATCAAAGTTGTTTATGTTGCTTACATCCTTTAATTCAGTAATTTAAATATTTAATCGTTTATGCGTTTTATCAACTTTTCATTCGAGAAGATTGAGTTTGTATTTTTCACATTGGTTATGTTTTCAAGTTACATACCAGATTTGTGATTTTCTCCATTCTTTTGTTTGGTTTTTACTTGACTCCCTTATCAAAAGACATTGATAGAGAGTTATCTATATATTAAAGTTGTGGCAGTTTTCTGTCTTTCCGTCTGTCAGTATGTCACGCTACGTAATTACGTCTGGCATGTCATCATGGCATTGAAAGGCTGACTCCAACATTCGCCATTTATATTTCCATGCAGTTTAGGCTGAACACATCGTCGAACCTGTCATATTCAAAATCGCCATTTCCTACCTTTGCGTTTTCCGCTCAGTGTAAACAAAGCGATTGTTAAAATGATCATCAAATATCGAAAGGATAGGTGTCACTGGCATTCCAGCAACACGGTAAACGTTAGTCTTCGGCTTCATTCCTTAGGCCTCGCCTTCAGGCCACTTCCAGTTATTAATTTTTTTCTGGAGCGATCGATGCAACGTTCCGGACTTCCTGCCTGGGTTTTTTTTCCTTTTTACTCCTGGGAGAGTTGAAGGCTTTTACTATGGGAGTAATGGATTAGCCAAGGTTTCTTAATACAGTAATATCGTTTTTGTAATAATAGTAATAATACCGTAATGTTAATCATAAAACAAGTTTTAAAAAACAAAAGACATAAAATGCCAGCATCTGTTGTTTTTGTAATTTTTCTGTATGGAATTAAAGGGCTAACCCATATTTATGTACAACGAAAATGGCCACCAGTCTACCAGTCGGCCAACTTTGATCATATCTCAAAATAAAGTTCGGTGCAAGTGTATGCCATCATGCACTATGCTTGTGCCAAGTTTGAAAGAAATTGTGCCATGTATATTGGAGAAATGGTTGAGGACACATTTAAGTAACAAAATAGCTGGCGGACAGCCATCTTGGATCTGGTCTCGGAAAAAAAAAAAGACGTGCATATGTAAGCCATCATTCATTATGTGTGTGCAAAGTTTGAGCAACATCCGTAAATGCTTGTCTGAGAAATGGTTGAGGACGTGTTCAACATCAGGGTTTTTTTTTTTACACTAAAATGGTTGTCAGTCCGCCATATTGGATCTGATCTCGAAAAAAAAATGGCACGCATATGTAAGCCATCATTCATTATCTGTGTGCGAAGTTTGAACAAGGTCAGTAAATTCATGACTGAGAAATGGTTGACGTGTTCAATAACAGGTTGTTTATTTTTTTACAACTAAAATGGCCACCAGTCAGCCATCTTTGATCGCATCGCGAAACAAAATAAAATAATGTGCATTTGTGGAATCATCATGTGTTGCCTTTGTGCCAGGTATGAATAAAATTGGTCCATACATGTCAGATATGGTTGTGGACGTACGCACGAACACGAAAATTTAGACCAAATCCATAAGCTCCTATTTCAGACGAAGTCCAATGGGGGCTAATAAATATAGTAACGATAATTGTAACAATGCAATCCCTTTGTCGCGACTGCAAGGTTACTGGATTAAAGCGGTGTATTATTAATGACTCGATGAGAAACGGTGTCAAATTCTTCCGGTGGTTTGATGAGGGAGGCGACCAAACATCGTCAACGCCCACATGAAAAGCTCTCCATTGTGGCGACATTACACGACGCTATAACGTTACGATCAAATATGTACTTGCTCAATCGACTTGATGGTGTAGATGATGGAAGTCGAAAACGACTCAATCATTATGCTGATTGGTTGTTGCAACTGGATGAGGGGGCACCTGCCTTCTGTGGAGGGTAATCTCTACGATGATGCAATTGCATTACCACCTGCTCTTAGTAGTTTGTGTGAACTCGAAAAATGACGTCATTATCCATGTCTATGCCGGACTTGAAGAACCATCCTATCATACAAGTTCTGAGTGGTTGGTTTCAGGTGCTATTTTCACCATAACAAATAACATGGTTGATCTTCTTAGCAGTAAGATCATTGACCACCTGCCGGATGACACTTTCATTGTCAAAAATGTCAAGTGTCAAGTCATTGCACACCGCTCCTTCCCAATTCCATATTCAGGCGACACATGACGTCATCGCCAGGCGCCGAAGGAAGGGAGTACTCAGTTTTTACTTCGTTTGTTTTCTTTCTTGTTACCCTCGCTGGAGGAGAGGGTATTACATTTGGGTCCGTTTGTTAGATGGCGAAAAAATTTTTGGCCAAGCATGTTGGTCTGTAGCGTTTGTATATCTGTTGGATTCGCTATATAAGCTAGATATCCCTTATTGTCGGGTTTTCCGTGTGTGTGTGTGTGTGTGTGTGTGTGTGTGTGTGTGTGTGTGTGTGTGTGTGTGTGTGCGTGCGTGCGTGCGTGCATGCGTGCGTGTGTGTGTGTGTGTGTGTGTGTCTGCAACGCGAGGCTCCACAGCACGAACCAGCGAACCGATTTCGATGAAACTTTGCCAACAGGTGCCATATGGTCTGTGAAGGTGCGCGTTTGAATTTCGTTGCCTTGCAGCGGTCGAAAAACCGCATACAGTATTTTCAATACTTGTCCTTCAGTTTTGAATGTAGAGAAACGAGACTTCGGAATTAAACACTTCGAGATATTTAGAAAATTTTACTCGAGCCGATTTTTGATTGAGGTTTTATTTTTCAAATGGTAGTCCTTCAAAAATCGGGTGTCTATTTACCATCATTTGAGGTGTGTATACAGTGTTTGTAAGGAACTACACCATCGTTCCACCTTCGATCTCTCCTCGATCCAAACGTTATTGACTAAAGTGAAAGGATCCAAAATAAATGGAATCACCGGCATTTCTGTCTTTGTGGATTTCTAATAATACGTTTATTTATTTACCGAAAATGATTCCACGACCCACACTCCACGTTCAATTATTTATTTATTTACCGAAAACAATTCCACGATCCACACACCTTCAATTATTTATTTATTTACCGAAAACTATTCCGCACCCACACACCACCTCCAATTATTTATTTATTTACCGAAAATGGATTCTATGACCCACACTCCACCTCCAATTATTTATTTATTTTCCGTAAAATATTCCACGATCCACACACCACCTCCATTTATTAATTTATTTACCAAAAACGATTCCACGATCCATACACCACCTTCAATTACTTATTTATTTAATTACCGAAAACGATACCACGACCCTCACACCAACTCCAATTATTTATTTATTTACCGAAAACGATTCCGCGATCCACACAGCACCTCCAATTATTTATTATTTAAAGTGGGAGTGGCGTAGGAAAGTGGGCGTGGCTTATGAAAAATATTGTGTGGCTCAGGAGGTGTGGTCAAACAAGAGCAATGAGAGAAGTTTATTGGGTTTTCCGTGTGTGTGTGTGTGTGTGTGTGTGTGTGTGTGTGTGTGTGTGTGTGTGTGTGTGTGTGTGTGTGTGTGTGTGTGTGTGTGTGTGTGTGTGTGTGTGTGTGTGTGTGTGTGTGTGCGCAACGTGAGGCTCCACAGCACAAACCAGCAAACCGATTATTTTTCAAATGGTAGTCCTTCAAAAATAGGGTGTCTATTTACCATCATTTTTTATGAGGAGTGCCAGTTGGCAAAATACGCAATAGGAAAAATCTTGCCAGGTAGAGGAACAATTGTATGTGAACCAATACATCTTGGCAATGAATCTTCATTGGCGGATCGGTGGATCGGTCAGAATGAAAAGCATCGTATCCAGCGCTTAGATCCTAGCGAATCCCTCGTCGCCTACCGGCTTGTTTGTCTGTTTGTTTGTCACACGATTTTTGGCCACAGTTTTCAAGCAACTGCTCTGAAGTTTTTTGTTTGTGTATGTGACCGGATAAGGCCAGCAACGCTTTGCTTTGTTGAAGATCCGAATCTGGATCCAGATCTGAGAATTTAAGTGATTCTTCATCATTGAGAGATAGGGCCAAAAATGATATGCAGCACAATATCTCAAAATCCATCCATCCATCCATTTGGACCATACTCTGTGCAGAGCTTTGGTGCTGCCGAAGCAGACTCCTTGGCAATTGGACACAATCCTGGATGGGTCGCTACTCCGACACAGGATACCAGCATGCTGGCACTCGTTTTGTCGACCTCGAAAGGATGACAGGTAGAGTCAACCCCACCTGGTATTAATTCAACAACAGAGTGGGGTTTCAACTCAGGATCATAGGATCCCGATGTCAGGTAAGGTATGGGAGCATGCGACAGAGCAGCGCATCGCTGCGTCCACTTTCCGCCGGCACTCCAGGAGCCTCTGACTGGCCATTCCCCAGGCAGACACCTGGCCAATCCCCACCTCCTTGAGATGCTGATCAACTTGCTGCAACCACGAGGCACGTAGTCGACCCACTCCCTCGCTGAGAGAATCTGGTGAGCAGGATCAGCGTCAGGAAAACGAGCCACATGTCCATACAGCCGCAGCTGACGCTCATGGACTATGCAGGTAAGAAATCTCATTTGAATGTCTCTCAGCAACTGCTCGTTGGACCCAAAGTCTGACCAGCGATAGCCAAGGATTCTCCTAAGAGACCTGGTACCAAAGGAATTAAGTCTCCATCTCAGATCCCCAGTCAGAGTCCAAGTCTTACATCCATAGAGAAAGACTGGAAGCACCAAGGACCTGAAGACTCGGACTTTCGTCCTCCCGCACAGGTATCCGCAGCACCACACCCCATGATCCAGTGAATCCATGACTCCCCAGGCCTGACCCAGACATCTGTTGAGCTCTGGCTCACAACCAGCAGATACATGAATATCACTGCCAAGGTAAGTAAATCTCTCAATGACCTCAACATCCTCACCACAAACAGGCACAGACAGTACAGCAGCATCCAAGAATTCATTGAAAGCCTGGATCTTAGTTTTTACCCAGGAAACCCGTAATCCCAGCGGCTCTGACTCCTCATTCAGCACGTCGAGGGCCCCTCAAAGGATATGTAAAGTCTCCGCAAAGATCACTGCATCATCTGCGAAATCAAGGTCAGAGATCTTGACATTCCCAAACGATGCACTGCAGCTTAATCTCTCTGTCATCCTCCCCAGAATCCAGTCCATACAAGTGCTGAATAGAGTGGGGGCCAGTACACACCCCTGACAAACTCCAGTAATAACTGGAAACAAGTCAAAGATGGTACCACCACATCTCACAGCACTCTCAGTACCAGAGTATAGTTCAGACATCGGCGGATCAATCAGTTTTGGTGGCACCCCACGAAGACCAAGAATCCTCCAGAGGGCATCCCGATTCACTGAATCAAACGCTTTACAGAGATCAACATTGGCTGCAAGCAGCCCCTGCCGAAACTCTCGTCTGCGTTCAGTGAGGACCTGAAGAGCAAGGATACGGTCAATCGTTGACCTCTTTGGTGGAAATCTTCACTGCTCTGGAAGCTGGTGCTAAAGCAGATGGTGGCGAACCCTGTCAAGAATTATACGAGCAAAGACCTTGCCCGACACTGAGAGCAGCGCCACCCCTCGCTCGTTGTTGCAGTCAATGCGATCACTCTTCCCTTTCCACAGAGGGACAACAAGGCCCCTCTTGCAGTGTGTTTGATGCCTGTGTTCCAGGCAGAGCACAGAACTGCATGCGACGACATGAGTGCAGCATTTCTACCAGCCTTGAGAAGTTCAGCATGGATGCCACAGATCCCAGGAGCTTTACCCCCATATCAACCAGTTCACAGCAGCCTGTATTTCCACAAACGAATGTGGATCACAGTTGATTGGAGGGTCAGCAATATGGATTGCAACACCCCTGACATCCAACTTGACAGCTGGTGCATCAGCCTGGTACAAGCATTCAGAGTAACTGGCCCAGCGGGCCTTCACTTCGGACTCCTCTGTCAAGAGCCCACCACCCTCTGCTCTCACTGCAGTACACCGAGGGACGGACTTGGACGAATGCGATGCGCTAATTCCCCTGTAAGCAGGACGAGAATCACTTGACCACAGGTGATGCTCTACCGTTCTACCCCTCACAGATTCCTCGCACATAGGCCTCCTTGTCCACCCTTAGCACACGTACAGTTTTACGCCTCAGCTCCCTGAACAGCTCAGCTCTGCCATTCAGCCTGGCCCTGTGACTGGTCAATGGTATCCAGTGTCCCTTGAGAGATAAAATTCTTCTTTGCCCTATGGTGAGTTCCAAGACATCCACTGGCAACATCAAGGACGGTGGTCTTGAATTCACTCCATAACTCTTCAGGATCTCCCAAAGCACCCAGACCCCCCAAATCTCTACTCAGCCTGTTCACAAACTCCTCAGCTACCCTCTAATCCTTAAGCTTGCCAACATCCAGCCTAAGCTGGGATGGCACCATTCATCTGGATTTAAGGTACAACTTAAGAGTTGCTACAACTAACCGGTGGTCACTATTGAGGAAAGTGAGCACTCCGGTGGATCCTGCAGTTCTGGATCTTCCTCCAGCAACCATCAACGAGCACATGGTCATTCTCCTTTGCCACACCGCCCGTGTTGGGATACCAAGTCCAGCGATGAGCTTGTAGGTGCTGAAACCACGAACCAGCCACTCGAAGTCCATGACTTCTTGCAAAGTCAAGGAACTTAGTGCTATTCTGGTTCATAGTTCGTGACCCATGGGGACCAACACATGTCTCATAACCATCCCTATCAGTTCCAGTCGATGTATTGTAATCCCCCAAGACTAGAAGTGTATCTCGCCTGGGGCACTGATCAACCACAGAATCGAGCATGGCAGAGAATGCGTCCTTCACGGTGAGATCACTCGCCTCAGTCGGAGCATAAACAGAGACCAGGGAAATGACACCCAAAGAGTGACGAATCCTTAGTCTCATCATACGCTTGTTGACCGGTGATACCTCAATTATCATTGGAGGCAGCTTGTTGGACACAGCTACAGCAACTCCTTGGGCATGGTTACCGTCAGAGTGATCAGACCAATAGTAGGTGTCACCACACGCCATGATCTCGCCGCAATCCGGTCTCCGAACCTCAGAGAGTGCTGCAATACCAATGTCCAAACGCTTGAGGTCAGATGATAAGAGACGGGTGATCGTCCTCTCTTTGGGATAGGATATTCCAGGCACCCACCCAAAGGGACTGCCTCAGGTTAAACCAAGCAGACCACCATCTGTTGGAAGACACCTCAGCACCACCCAGACACACTCTCCTGCAATCTGACCCGAGAATATTACCCCGTGGTTTCCCTCCTATCATCAAAGATTGGGGGCCCCGAAGGCTTTGCCCCAATCCCATCGTCTGGTGAGCTGCCCTGCGAAGGGAAGCTGAACAGGAGGTACTCCCATGGATTGGATTTTCAGATTTTTTTATGCTTCTGGAATGTTTTGCGGAATGAAGGGTTTTACGGTGGCTGCAGTGCAAATCCTGCCACCAACCTCCTAATAAGAAGTAACTTACTGCAGGATGTCGTCCGCAGACACAGTTGGGCACTAGATATGGCTGGCCGTTGGCTCACAAGGAGCTCTGAGTTGGGCACTACATATGGCTGGCCGTTGACTCACAAGGAGCTCCTCCACCCTTTGATGGGTTATGTTTTTAATCCTGCTGGGTGTCCATATCCAAACACCCTCCTCACCAGGAAACCTGGTGGGGGAGACGGTTTAGTCACCGCCAACCCAACCATGGAACAGGTTAGTACAAGTTTACATGATAAGTGTAGCAAGTCACAGATCTGATCTGGCCTGACCTGACAATAATGCCAAGCCCACCACCCTAACCATTAAGCCAAACACCAGGCATATCTCAAAATGTTATGGATGGATTCACACGAAACTTGGTGGACAGGTTGGGAGTGCCACTAGGAAGAATTGATTCAATTTTGGTGAAGATCCCCATCCAGACCTGGATAGGAGAGTTATTTAATTTTAACTGATTCTTCGAGATGGGGCTAAAATCGATATTGCATGATATCTCATAAAGTTGTGGACAGATTCAGATTCAGCTTGGTGGACAGGTTGGGTGTGTGGCATGGACTAATTCATTCGATTTTGGTGAAGATCTGAATCCGAATTCGAGAATTTTTAAAGCGATTCTTCACCATCGAGAAAAAGGGCCAAAAACAATAAGTAGCGCAATATCTCAGGTTATTGATGGATTCATACGAAAATTGGTGGACAGGTTGGGAGTGCCACCAGGAAGAACTGGTTCAATTTTGGTGAAGATCCCATTCCAGATCTGGATCGGAGAGTTATTTAATTTTTAACTGATTCTTCGAGATGGGGCTAAAATCGATATTGCACGATATCTCAAAAAGTTGTGGACAGATTCAGATGAAGCTTGGTGAACAGGTTGGGAGTACCACCTGGAAGAATTGGTTCAATTTTGGTGAAGATCTAAATACATAGATTTTTTTAACACGATTCTTCACCATTGAGAGATGGGTCCAGAAACTATGAAGAACATGATATCTCTAAAAGTTGTAGACGATTTGTGACAAAACGAGGTGGAAGAGTTGGTTAGTTGACAGAACAAGCTGATTCGATTTTGGTTAAGGTCTGGATTCAGATATGATCGATCAGTGGGATACAAAATTTAAACTGTTTACCCTGGTGGAGGTATGTGCTCCACCAAATGCCGTTCCATTTCGCCAAGTGTCGCTCCGATCGATTTTCGTTTGTTTGTTTGTCCACACAGAACTTTCATGTTTTTCTCCGCAACCACATGTTGGATTGAGACAAAATTTTCACCATAGGTGCGACTACTCATGTAGAATATTTCAATGATAACTAAGACATACATCATAGGTCACGTGGTGTGGCAGCCATGTTGGAAAAATGGAAAGACTGGACCTCTGCATCTCTGAAACTGCACCAAAGAAAAAATAGAAACTTGGCACAGGGCACGTACTCATGGGGAATAAGTGTAATTTATGACGTCACAGGTGCCTTCATTATGACATCATAATTGCATATGCAGAATGCTACATCTGATCAGTGTAAAAAATTTTGAGGGTCATTGAGGGATAAAATGGTCCACAGAAAAAAATTGGTCACATGATTTGGTAGCCACATTGTATTTTTTTTTAAACCTTCAAAAATCTTCATCAAATTGGCTGAACAGATCCATGCGAAACTTTACACATATGAACGCCTATCCATAAGGAACAAAAGGTTCCCACATATGATGTCATTGGTCATATGGTTTGGCAGCCATATTGGATTGAAGAAAAATATTAAATAATGTTTTCTCTGGAACCGCATAATCAATTGAAGTGAAATTTCACAATTATGATATAGTAGTGATGGGGAATACATATTTTAAATTTCAACTTGATCAGACACATGGGCTGGCAGCCAGAATTTTTTTTATCTGTGTTCTTTTTAAATTAGGCTCACTTGGCTGTTCCTGTATGTGTTTGAGGGTAGAGGAGTAGCAACTGAAATGTGAATCCTATCCAGGTTTCTCGTGATGACTTCATCATTGCTTGTTCGGGCTTCTGATGACTCCAATGCAGGACTGTTCCTATTTGGTCATTCGTTTGATTCAAATTGAATTTATTTCAATCCCATTCTAAATTCCATTGAATAATAATAAAAAAACATCATGGGTCAGGGTCAGGTGTCCAATCAAAGTGAGGTTGCATCAAAGTGGTACGTCTTGGTACCCGATCATCACTGCCAGCAGTTATAAAGTGGCAGTTCTAATTATGTCTCTTTAATTACATAACACACTAGAGTACACAAATGCCACACAAAACAAGTCCTGGTGAGGGTCTGCAATCTGATTGCTCTTTTTTCTTTCTTTCTTGTTTGTCTGTCTGGGCAATATTTCAGTCATCCTTTGAACTCGGAAGCTGAAATTTGGGGACAAAAGTGAAGATATGCTTTTGCAAAAATGGTGTTTTTATCTTGCCAAAACGAAGTTTTTGCAAGATATGTTAGTCAGCTTGTATGTTTTTTTTTGTTTGTTTGTCTAATCACGAATAAAAAATTCTGCAGAGCACAGTTATCATTGGAAATTATTGTAACTTCGCATATCAGAGGCCTATAGAGGTCCCTTTCAGGGCATAAAATTTTGAAGGTCGAGGTCAAAGGTCAAGGTCACTTTGTCGCAAATCAGGGGAGTCGACGAAACCCTTATTTTTTGAGTAATTTTAATCTAATCGTCTCCAAACTTTATGGGAATTTAGTATATGGTCTGGCGCTCAGCTGATTAATTTTTGGTGGCGATTGGCCTTGACCTTCATGGTTAGCGCCTAAGGTCAAACATATTTGACCCCAAGGTCAAATTTTCAAGTTTTAGGAACCATATCGTGTAGTACCTCAAATTGAACACCTCGATGAGTGCTTTCTAGATATGTCAAGCTTGAGACATTATGACGTCATTTGGTGACGTTATGAGGCAAACGCATATTTTTCATGGTTACTCTGTAGAACGATTCTCATCGGAATCTCTCGTCGGCAGATATTCCTCAAGGAGTCTCTCCTGGTGGATAGCAGCTCTGTTCACCTCAGTGTGACCTTAAAGAAGTCACACGTGGTCACCTTTTGGCAAGATACAGGTCACCCTGCGGGTGACATTGGTTTATTTTATTTTTTGATTAATCAATTAATTGATTAATTACTTAATTATTATCGATTTATTAATTACTTATTTATTTTATTTCTCATCTGCACAATATTTCAGGCACCTTTTGAACTCGGAAGCTGATATTTGGACGTGACAGTGACCAAGTGATTTGGCTATAAAGGGGATTTTTGATTTATTGATAAATAAATGAATAATTAATTTTTCAATTAATTAATTTTCAGAAAGTCCCAGATTTGGATGAAACAGTGGTGGTTAAGGTGTGCTATTCAGCAATCTATTGAGAAATTAATTATTTTACGATTATTATTTATTTATTTTAATTACCAAATTAATCCATCGATTCTTGTACACTGCTCTCTCCCAATTCCATCTCCATGTGCTGCAAGGCAGCATCGCCCGGTGCCGAAGGCACCCCAGTGGATTTGTTATTTATTTGGCGTGGGGGCGGTGTACTTTGTTCTGCTACTTGGTTGCTTTTATTTCAATGTTTGATCTCTTGGAACATAAAACAAAATCATAGCAGTATTTTTGGCTACAAGTGAGAGAATGACTAAAATTAAAGCTGGGTTGTTAGCAGTAAACATAAACTTCCAGAAGCATGCGAGGCAGCGTGCTTTGTCGCCCATACACTACCCAAATAAAAGGGAGGGTGTTCTGTATAACTCTGTTCTGCAGGTCCCTTCAAGTTTTATTTAAAACCTCCTTTCGAACACCGCCGATGACAGTTTCCGGTCAGGTCGGCCTGTGCGATAACGATCAACACAAGCTAGGGTTAGAGTTTGCGATGGTGTGGAGAACTTTTTGTTTATTTAAAACTTGCAAAGGTACCCGGTGTTGCCAGGCAATGCCGGCTCACTCCTTCCATCCTTTCCCCTCCCTCCTCCCACCCTACCCCTCCAGACTCCAAGAGTCCCTTTATAGAGAGAGTAGCGACAACTAACGATTGACGCCATTTTGAGTCCATTCAGTGCGGTGCGCGTGCGGAGCCGCCGAACGGCACAAGTGCATTGAACCGTGTATTCCATTATGTTCCCATGTATGAGAGATGGGAATGGTCTTTTCCATGTTGATAATGAACAAATTATGTGAAGATGACAAAATAGAATATTTATGACAACTAAGAGCCAGATGATAAAGAAGAAATTCACAGAGCTGGTTGTGATTTAACAGTCACAGACATTTAGAACCATGACAAAGAAGGAATGAACTAGACAAGTGCATGTGCTGCTTATTTCAGCCTCATTTTAATTTCAGGGAGGTGAGAGCGAGACTCGAACTCTTACCTCCCTGTTTATGCGTGAACATGTACAATACAATGTTAAGAGTTATCTTTGTATTTCTGCAGTTGTTTGACCTTGTTTATCGTGTGTGGGTATATATTTGTGTTTGTTTAATTTTCATATTTAAATTATTAATCTCAACTTTGCTGCATGTTGCTGATCATATATTCATCCCACCAAAAATAGATTAGCCCACCCCACCCGGTCTCGCTCTCGCTCTCACACTACATATTTACAATCACACACACACACACACACACACACACACACACACACACACACACACACACACACACACACACACACACACACACACACACACACACACACAGACTACATATTTACAATCACACACACACAGACTGCATATTTACAATCACACACACACACACACAGACTACATATTTACAATCACACACACACACACACACACACACACACACACACTACATATTTACAATCACACACACACACACACACACACACACTACATATTTACAATCACACACACACACACACACACTACATATTTACAATCACACACACACACACACACACACACACACTACATATTTACAATCACACACACACACACACACACACACACTACACATTTACACACACACACACACTACATATTTACAATCACACACACACACACACTACATATTTACAATCACACACACACACACACACACACACACACACACACACACACACACACACACACACACACACACACACACACACAGACTACATATTTACAATCACACACACACACACACACACACACACACACACTACATATTTACAATCACACACACACACTACATATTTACAATCACACACACACACACAGACTACATATTTACAATCACACACACACACACACACACACACACACACACTACATATTTACAATCGCACACACACACACACAGACTACACATTTACAATCACACACACACACACACAGACTACACATTTACAATCACACACACACACACAGACACTACATATTTACAATCACACACACACTACATATTTACAATCACACACACACACAACATATTTACAATCACACGCACACACACAACATATTTACAATCACACACACACACAACATATTTACAATCACACACACACACAACATATTTACAATCACACACACACACACACACACACACACACTACATATTTACAATCACACACACACACACACACACACACACACACACACACACACACACACACACACACACACACAAATTATAAATTGAAAGTCACACACAAACACAAGTTAATGTCCTCACACATTCAAATCAACAGAGACAAATACATACATTCAATGCATGCCCCCCCTATTTCTCAGTTGTGGCACACAAATATACGCATATGGGACCATGACCACCATCACACTGACCTGGCAGAGAACTGACGAAGAAGTTGCTTTCCCTCCAACACGACTGACTATTCTCCCAGATTTTCCGTCTTTTAGCATCTGATGGGAATCTATGCATCTTGAATCCCTTCTCCATTCTTTCTTTTTCCCAAAGGCGCAATAACCTGTCATTTTGTGGTAAAATCGATGTAAAACACGAATGAGAACGCTGCGTACAGCGGGAAGGTTAAAGCGCTGACCGATATCAGTCCGATCCTGTCCGCGATGGACTCAAAATGGCTCCACGCAATCACGTGACTAGATTTTTCCACACCCTCAATGTCGCTACTCTCTCTATAAAGGGACTCTACAGACTCCAAACAATCAAATTATTTTACACCACGTAGAAGAATGGAAGTATTCAATTACAGTCAACGACGTCATACGCGGCGACACATTTTATAAAATTACTTCACACTTT